>NC_135726.1:34875409-35207460 GCF_964656455.1 Halichoerus grypus
AATTCCAATGCACAGCCAAGATTGAGAAATTATGGCTGGGTAACAATACCGGCAATATACTTATAACTCAAAATCAGAATGCATAAAAAATCAATTCAGGGGTGCCTGGGTGGCTCAGTTGTTAAGCGTCTGCCTTCGGCTCAGGTCATGATCCCAGGGTCCTGGGATCGAGCCCCACATCGGTCTCCCTGCTCAGCGGGAAGCCTGCTTCTCCCTCTCCCACTCCCCCTGCTTGTGTTCCCTCTCTCGCTGTGTCTCTCTCTGTCAAATAAATAAAATCTTAAAAAAAAAAAATCAATTCAGTGCTTTTAGAGTTATGGCTAAGAGCTCTATGAGAGCTTTCTGGGAAAAGCAGGCTGAAGGTAGAGCCCTGAGAGATAAGGAGTTGGGAAAGGTGCCATTATGTGTGTGGGTATCTAGGTAGGTGGAGGGGGTATATACCAGATACATAAGCTACATGTGCTAAGATTCGAGTACATCAAAGGAGATGGCACAGCTGCAAAAAAGAGCTGACCACTACTTCACTAAACACACAACTCCACTCAGCCACTATCTGGTAGGCCATGGAGAACAGAAGAGCAAGACCTGCATCTTTCCAGACTGTTGCTGTAACACTACTGGTTTAGTCCATGACTCTTCTCCATCTCTTTGAGATACTCTCTAGAGGTTTTCCAGTCCAATCTCTACATTTCCTTTCTTTAGGATTACCAGTAATTCATTAATGGTAACAAGAGATAACACTTACTGAGGTTTAATCTTTGCCAAGCACTATGCTAACTGTTTTTGAATTGTATGAAAACCTTCTCTGTTAGGTCCTAGTATCATTACCTCTACCTCTTCAGATGAGGAAGCTGAGACACAGGTAAATAGCCAAAGTTACAGAGCTCACTAGTGGGAGTACGGAGCATACAGTGATTCTGTTTCCTGACTCCAAAAACAACGTCATTCCTTTATGCCATATTACCCTCCCTTCCTTCCTTCCTATCTATCTATCCCTACTTATCTATCTCTCTCTCTATTTTATATATATATATATATATATATATATATATACACACACATATATATATATTCTCTACATATTTATATTTACACACACACATTCATAAATATATACACATTTAAATGAATGTATTGAGTGAGGAAGGGGTAAAAGGAAACGAAAAGCATTGAAAGATACATGTGGAATTTCCCTAAGTATGTTGACTCTTCCTGGGAGAGGGAAATGTTGATACAAACCAAGGAATCAGTGCCAGAGGAAGGAAGACTCTCCAGGAGAGGTCTAATATTAATATTCATGATTTTCAATTGGCTCAAAAACCCCTAAGTCCCCACAAGCTCTGATCCCTCCATTTCTCCAGCCAGAGGTCTTGAGAGAAGAATAAGAGTATGGGAGTGGGTGATTTAGAGTCACCTCTTGGGAACCAGAATGAGGTGCTGCTCCCCTCTTCCTGATCTCTTCATGTCTGTGCTTATTCTTCATTCTTCATGTCCTGGATATAATCAGAAGCCATCCTCCAAAGGAAATTGGAGTGAGAGGAAAGGACAGTTTGTGTATGTAGGGAGGGGAAGAGAGGCAGTTTGCTACTATACTCCAACTTGAACTTTCTTAAATTCAAGACTTCAGGTGCAGAGTATTATAACTGCCATAATAGAAACCATGCCACATTTTGCAGATCTGCGTAAGTTCTTAAAATTTATCTTCACTGACTTAGCATTTTAACAGCTTAGGGTTATTTACAGTATCAGTTGGAAACTTCCTTTACCCTCCCATCTTAGAAATCCACAAAAATTGCTAAAGAAAATTAGCCTACTCCTTGATTCAGAAAAGTAACCTGTATTCCTACATATTATTGCCTTCCATTGACAACCCAGTCCATGGTCACTTGATTAGGTGCAGAAACTCGTTAAACATCTTATGAAAATTTAAGGCAACCCTCAGGGTTTCCTTTTTATCCCAAAGAAAAAGAGATTTAGACATAAAATTACAGGTAGCTGAGGGTTAAGCTAGGATCAAAGTTTCCAATTCTTTGGCTGCACATATTACACAAATTCCCCTCTGCATGAGATACACATTGATATACATTAAATTGAAACCAACATGGGAACTGACACAGAAAATATATGGTTGGTAATGTCAGGAATATTTAAAAATGTGAAAACAGAGTGCTTGGCTGGCTCAGTCGGTAAAGCATGCAATTCTTGATCTTGGGGTTGTTAGTTCAAGCCCCATGATGGGCATAGAGTTTACTTTATATATATACATATATATATATTTTTTAAGATTTTATTTATTTATTTGACAGAAAAGAGAGAGTGAGAGCAGGAACACAAGCAGGGGGAGTGGGAGAGAGAGAAGCAGGCCTCCCGCTGAGCAGGGAGCCCGATGCGGGGCTCGATTCCAGGACCCCGGGATCACGACCTGAGCCAAAGGCAGATGCCCAACGACTGAGCCACCCAGGCGCCCCTAGAGTTTACTTAAAAAAAAAAGAGGGAGAGAGAAATAAAAATGTGAAAGCTCAACAAGAGACTTGAGGGAAAAGCTACTGAACAAAGAAAATGAGAATTCTTTATCAAAAGCTATTTTTAAATTAAGCAATGCTTTTTTAGTTAGAAAAATATAATTTAACTGGCAAACTTACTCAAAGGAAAGGTTGGTCAACCATGAGCTGCTACATAAATTTCAGACATTCTTTGATCATAAGGAATGACTTCATAAATGAATGGTCAAATTAATTAATCATGCAATTCAACAAAATAATCAGTTTGTTTTTGATATTCCTGTTGTGTTTTTTTTTTTTTACCTGGTTGCCAAAGAGGTTGAATCCATTAATTGCTTCTAGAGCTGCTTTTGCTAAGCCAACAGAGCTAAAAGAGAAAAGGAAATACTTTAGAATTCTGATGTCTGGCTACAAAATAAGAACCATTATCTAATGAATATTCACAAGCAAGTTTTTTTATTAACACTTATAACAACTTCCATGAGAAAAATAATGTCTAAGAGACTTTAATCTGACATTTCACTATTTTAATTTTTCTTTTTTATGGTTAGTGATCTTTTGGGAAAAATATTTCTAAGTTCACCTTGATCTAGACAAATGGTCATACTATTGATGGGAGTAATTTTAATCCCAGTATCATTTATATTCAGTAACTCAAGGAAAAAAAAAAAAAAGATGAACTTTAGAGGAAGGTGTATTATGATGACATGTACTCAGTAATAACCAGGTTGGGCATCTTTAGTTCAGATCAATTTAACAGAGCCTTCCTGACATTCTTAGCTTAGGGTCCAATGAAATAGGCATTATTTTATACTCAAAGAACAACTGATCACCACACCTCTCATTTTTTGCCATATTCTTCTCTTTGTATAAAATGTGTACTCCTTTGGCCGCTCAAATGCCATATACAATAGTGCTGAAAAATGGGAAGATCTCAATTTCATTAAAAATGTGACACTGTCGGGACACTGGGTGCCTCAGTCGGTTAAGTGTCTGCCTTCAATCCTGTCTATTGAGCTTTTTTCTTTGATTATTGTATTGAGTCCTGGGATCGAGTCCCGCATCAGAATCCTTGCTCAGCAGAGAGCCTGCTTCTCCCTCTGCCTGCCGCTCCCCATGCTTGTGCTTCTCTCTCTCTCTCTCTCTCTGACAAATAAAATCTTTAATATAAAATAAAATCTGAAAAAAAGTGTGACACTGTCATCTTATGTCAACCTTTAAATATAACCTTTAAATATTTTAGATCAAATATCTAGTTTATTATACTTATCGTAATCTTTTTGTTTTTACTTAAAGCAACTGCATGTGCCATTAATACCTTTTGAAAATCATGGTCTATCATCATTTCTTTAAAGAATCAAGCATTTCTTTAAAGCAGTCATTACAGACTGCTGTAATGGGACTGCTACATTACTGCTACACCTAGTCTGTGGTCCCCAGAGCAGCAGCATTCCCTGGGAACTTACTAGAAATGCCAGTTCTCACTCCTCTCTGGGAGTGGGATCCGACAATCAGTGTTAAAAGCCCTCTAGGTGCTTGAATGTGCTTTAAATTTGAGAACCACTGTTCTGAGTTATTCATGTCATCGTAAGCACTACTTTTATTACAGAATAGGGAAACTTATTCTGAAAGAATGGAAAAAGGTGGGAAATTTATTTTGAAATACATGGATGGAAAGGTAGAGCAGACATAACTTTCCCAAATGCCTCTCACTAAATATAACTAAAAACCTTGGACACTATGTAAGCAAACATAAAAAGGCTCAGAAAATGGAAATAAGGCAGACTGGCTAAGAACCTCAAGATTCTAGGAACAACACCGTGGTAAACACTCTGAGTTTCCTTTTTGCCTCATATATAACAGACTTAAAGATAAAGAAGCCAACAACTAGGAATGCCAGTAGGTGCATACACAAAAAGCCCCAACAAAAGCCTGCTCTTTCTATCCAAAGGACCAGGAAAAGGGCAGCCTAGCAAAACAGAAAACTTTTAGACAAAAACCATTCAGAAAAAAACTGTGGCCTTAGCCCCACCTAGTCTTATAAAGGCTGAGTGGAAAACCTAGACTTTTACATTCCAGAGTCTATAATGAGGAACCATACCCATTCACCAATCCTCGCAGCTATGATGGTGTCACAAAAGTCCAAGGAGGAAGCCAAGACCTTTCATTCCCAATGGGTGGTAAGAAGTCTCCCCTCCTCATACTGTGAAGATCACACGGAGAGCCTAGATTTCCACTCCTACCCATCAGTATTGAAATGAACCTCCTTGTCCTGCTGGGATGGCATCAGGGGAGGTCCAATGGACAGTCAGGACTTTCACTAATGCCCAGCTGTAAGGAGACTACACCCTTTCCCTATCATGTAAGTGGAGGCCAACTGGGAATAAGTAATGAAGCATTCCTATCCTTTCCAGCTAGGGAGGTTATCAGTGGAGGCCTACCGGGGAAATATACATCCCACCCAGACCCAGAAGTAACAAAGAATCTCCATCTTGGGTGTCAACAAAAAACCCGGCAATACATTCTCACCTGGTAATAACAGTGATGCTCCCGTCCCCTGCCCCTACCAGAGTGGTATCAATAAAATACAGTTAAAGTAAAAAGTTAAAAAAAAAGATTCAGGGCCTTATAATATAATACCTAAATGTCCATGTCTCAATAAAAAAAATCACTCATCATATCTAAAAACAGAAAGATCTCCAGCTGAATGAAAAAGACAATCAATAAATCCTAACACTGAGATGAAAAAGATGTTAGAATTATGGGACAAAATTTTAAAGCAGCCATGATAAAAATGCTTCATTGAGCAATTATGAATATGAGTGAAACATATGAAAAGATAGAAAGCCTCAGCTAAGAAATGGATAGTCTCAGCAAAACCGTTAGAATTGAAAAATACAATAATCAAAGAGAAAAGCTCAATAGACAGGATTGATGGCAGAATGGAAAAGACAGAAGAAAAAATAACTAAATTAGAAGATAAAATAATAAAAATTATCCAATCTGAGCAAAAGAGAGAAAACAGACTGTTAAAAAAAAATGAAGAGAGCCTCAGGGGCCTGTGGGACATCTAACATTCATGTCACTGGACTCCATGAAGGAGAGGAGAAAGAGAGCAGGGCTAAAAAAAAGTACTTGAAATAATGGTAGAGAACTTCCCAATTAGCAAAAGACAAAAGCTACAGATTCAAGCAGCTAACTCAAACAGAATAAAATAAAAATATCCATGCTAGGACACATCATAAGTTTTGAAAACTAATACAAATTAAAAATCTTAAAAAAGAGGCACCTGGTTGGCTCAGGGGGTGGAGCGAGCTCAGGGTCATGATTTTAAGCCCCAGGTTGGGTGTGGAGATTAGTTAAAAATAAAAAATCTTGTAAAAAAAAAATCTTGAAAGTAGCCAGAAAAAAACACCTGACCTATAGGAGGAAAAACAAATGAATAACAGTGACTTATAAGAAACCATGAAGGCTAAAAGGATGTAGCATGAAAGTTTTCAAGCACTAAAAGAAAAGAACTGTCAACCCAGAATTTTACATGCGTAAACACATTCTTTTATCTATCAATTTATCTATCTAGCTGAGCAAGACATTCTCAGATAAAAGAAAAATAAGAGATCTGTCACCAGCAGATCTACTCTAAAAGTGTGACTAAAATAAGTTCTCAAAACAGAAAGGAAATGATAGGACGAAAGAGGGAAAGAAAACAACAACCTTGGAACAATCAAAAAGGAAGAAAGAATATGGTAAGCAAAAATATGGGTAAATATAACAGGCTTTTCTTCTCCTCTTACATTTTATAAATTATGTGTAATAGTTACAGCAAAAGTTGTAAAACTGTGGTTCTAAATGTATGGGGAAGAAATATTTAAGATAATTATATTATAGATGGGCAAGGGTAATTCTCTATTTCCCTCCAACTGGTACAATGATGACATCAATAAGCTGACCTGTTGTGTATAAATAATGTAATACCTACAGCAACCACTAAAAAGCTACACAAAAAGATACATTCAAATCCAATATACATATATCAAAATGGAACTCTAAAAAATGTTCAAGAACCCACAGGAAGGTAGAAAAAGAAAAAGAGAGAAATGAAAAACAGAGAGAATAAACACAAAACAGAAATAAAATGGCAGACTTAACCCCAAACATATCAGTAGGATCTAACTATATCAATTAAAAGAAAAATTGGCAGAGTTGATTTAAAAATATGACCCGGGGTGCCTGAGTGGCTCAGTTGGTTAAGCATCTGCCTTCAGTTCAGGGACTGAACCCCCACATCGGGCTCCCTGCTCAGCAGGAAGTCTGCTTCTCCCTCTCTTTCTGTCCCTCCCCCTACTTGTGCTTGCTTGTGCTCTCTCTCAAATAAATAAATAAAATCTTAAAAGAGATCAAAAAACAAAAATAACCAGGACCCAATTATATATCATCCAATAAGAAACTCAATTCAAATGTAACAATATAAGCAGACCGAAAGTAAAAGGATAAAAAAAGAAATATCATGCAAACATTAATTTAAAAAAAGCAAGAGTGACTATTTAATATCAGATAAAGTAGACAGCAGGGCAATGAAAATTACTGGAGACTGAGAGGGATATTATATAATGATTAAATGGTCGATTCACCAAGAAGACAGAGCAATCTTTTTTTTGTTTTTTAAAAGATTTATTTATTTATTTGACAGAGAGAGACACGGCAAGAGAGGGAACAAAAGCAGGGGGAGTGGGAGAGGGAGAAGCAGGCTTCCCGCTGAACAGGGAGCCCCATGTCGGGCTCGATCCCAGGACCCTGGGATCATGACCTGAGCCGAAGGCAGACGCTTAATGACTGAGCCACCAAGGCGCCCCAAGACATTGCAATCTTAAATGTACATGCACCAAATAAAAGAGCTGCACAATATGTGAAGCAAAATTGATAGAACTAAAAGGACAAATAGACAAAACCACAATTATAGTTGGAGACTCAATACTCCTTTCTCAACAATTAGTAGAAAGACTAGGCATAAAATTTGAAAGGATATAGAAGAACCATTAGCCAGCAGAATCTAATCAATATTTTTATAACATTCCTGCTATGGACCAAATTATGTCCCCCAAACACAAATACATTGAAGCCCCAACCTCCAGTTTTATATATTTGAATATGAGGCCTTTAGAAGGTAATCTGGTTTAGATTAGGTCATCAGAGTGTGGCCTTCATGATGGCATTAGTATCCCTATAAGAAGAGATACCAGAGATCTTCCTTTCTCTCTCCCTCTTGCCCATGAGAGGACATAGTAAGAAGGTAACTATCTGTAAACCAGAAAGACAGTCCTCACTAGAGAATCAAATTAGGTGGCACTTTGGTCTTGCTCTTGGACTTTCTAGCCTCCAGAACTATAATAAATAAATTCCTATTCTTTAAGCTACCAATAGCTCAAGCTGACTAATAAAAATCTACATAATATGAATTGAGTACAACTTTTTTTCAAGTGCCAATCAACATACACTAAGACAGATCATATCTTAGCCATAAATAAGACCTCAAAAATATAAAAGAACTGAAATCATAACATGTTCTCTGACTACAATGGCATCAAACTAGGATCAACAACAGAAAGACAACAAGAAAATCTACCAACACTTGTAACAAAACAATACATGCCCATCTACAAAATCCACATGGGTCAAAGAGGAAGTCTCAGGTGAAATTAAAAAAATATACTTAACATAAAAAGGAAAATATAACATCAAAGCTTGTGTAGCACAGCTAAAGCAATGCTGAGAGAGAAATTTATAACACTAAATGCATATCCTAGAAAAAAGAAAAAAAGCCTCAAATCAATTATCTAAGCTCCAACATAAAGAACCTGGAAAAAGAGCAAAATAAACTCAAAGCAAACAGAAAAATATAGAGAGATAAGAGCAGAAATCAATGACATTAAAAACAGAAAATAACAATTGCTGGGTCGTATAGTAGCTCTATTTTTACACTACTGGGTATTTACCCCAAAGATACAAATGTAGGGATCCAAAGGGGTACGTGCACCCTGATGTTTACAGCAGCAATGTCCACAATAGCCAAACTGTGGAAAGAGCCAAGATGTCCATCAACAGATGAATGGATAAAGAAGATGTGGTGTATATATACAATGGAATATTATGCAGCCATCAAAAGGAATGAAATAGTGCCATTTGCAGCGATGTAGATGGAACTGGAGGGTATTATGCTGAGTGAAATAAGTCAAACAGAGAAAGACATGTATCATATGCCCTCACTGACAGGAGGAATTCTTAATCTCAGGAAACAAACTGAGGATCACTGGAGTGGTGGGGGGTGGGAGGGATGGGGTGGCTGGGTGATAGACATTGGGGAGGGTATGTGCTATGGTGAGCGCTATGAATTGTGTAAGACTGTTGAATCACAGACCTGTACCTCTGAAACAAATAATACATTATATGTTAAAAAAAAAAAGAAGAAGAAGATAGCAGGAAGGGAAAAATGAAGGGGGGGGAATTGGAGGAGGAGACGAACCATGAGAGACTGTGGAATCTGAGAAACAAACTGAGGGTTCCAGAGGGGAGGGGGATGGGGGGATGGGTTAGCCTGGTGATGGGTATTAAAGAGGGCACGTACTGTATGGAGCACTGGGTGTTATACGCAAACAATGAATCATGGAACACTACATCAAAAACTAATGATGTAATGTATGGTGATTAACATAACAACAAAAAATTTTAAAAATTAAAAAAATAAAAACAGAAAATAACAGAGAAAATCAATGAAACAACTGATCTTTGAAAAGCTAATGAAAAGTTGATAAACCACTAGCAGGGCTGTCAAAGAAATAAAACAAAAGACAGTAATGACCAATATTAGGAATAAAAAAGGAAATATCATTACTGACATAGTAGACATCAAAAGGGTAATAAGAAAACACTACAAATAATTCTACATACATAAATTTGACAACTTAGAAAAAAATGAATCAATTCCTAGAAAAGCACTAACTACCACTACTTACCCAATATAAAATAAATCATTTGAATAGCCCTATAACTTTTAAGGATATTTAATCCATAACTTTAAAATGGCCAAAAATAAATAAATAAATCTCCAAGCCTAGATGATTTGATTAGAGAATTTTATCAAACATTTAAAAAAAGTTAACACCAATTCTACATACACTCTTCCAATAAACAGGAGAGAAAGTACTTTGGGTTTTATTTCATGAAGTTAGCATTACCTTGATACCAAAACCAGACAACGACAATACACAAAAAACAACTATACACCAATATCTCTCATCCATATATATATTAAATCCTTTTCAAAAAATTACCAAATAGAATTTAGCAACATATAAAATGAATTATCACCATAACTGACCAAGTAGAGTTGATTCCAGGGATACAGGGCAGGTTCAATAATCAAAAATCAATATAATCCACCATAATATTAACAGGCTAAAGAAGAAAAATCACAAGCACATCAAGTCTGTGTAGTATTGGTGGAGGGATAAACACATAGAACCCAGAAACAGACTGATACAAATATGCCCACTTTATTTTTAACAAGAGCACAAAGGCATTTCAATGGAGGAATGATAGTCTTTTTAACAAATGCAAATGATGCTGGAACAACTGGACATTCTTAGGTAAAAAAGAAAAAAGGAATAAGAACTTCAACCTTACTCTCATCAAACCTTATACAAGATTAATGCAAAATGAATCATAAAATTAAATATAAAACATAAAAGTATACAACTTCTGGAAAACAAGTTGTTGAAGAAAATCTTAAGGATCCAGGGTTAGGCAAAAAGTTATCTGACTTTATACCAAAGGTACAACCCATAAAAGGAAAAACTGATGAACTGAATTTCATCAAAATTAAAATTTTTTGCTCTGTGACAGATTCTGTTAAGAGGATACAAAGACAAGCTATAGACAGGGACAATATATTTGCAAAACACGTATCTGACAAAGGACTAGTATCTAGAATTAACAACTATCAAGAAATCAACAATAAAAAAAAAAACAACCCAAGTAAAAATGAGCCAAAAACATGAAGAGTCACTTCACTGAAGAGAATTTACAGACAGCAAATAAGCAGATGAAAAGTTCCAACATCATTCATTATCCACTAGGAAATGCAAATTAAAACCACAATGAGATACCACTATAAACCAATCAGAGTACCTAAAATAAAAAATAATGGTAACACCAAATGCTGGCAAAGATGCAAACTGTATCGCTCATACATTGCTGGTAGGAAAGTAAAATGATTCAGGACTCTGGCAAACAGTCTTGGCAGTTTCTTTGAAATCTAAACAGCAACTACCTGCCAAATGTACTACTGGGCATTCATCCAAGATAAATGAAAGCTTTTGTTCACACAAAAACCTGTAGAGACCCTTTTTGTTGTTGTTGGTTGCATGTGCTTTAGATGTTACATCTAAAGTGTGATCTTGTCTAATCCAAGGTCACAATGATTTACAACTATGTTTTCTTCTAAGAGTTTTTTAGTTTTAGCTCTTACATACAAGTCTTTGATCCATTTCCAATTAGTTTTTATATATGGTGTGAAGTAGGGATCCAAATTCATTCTTTTGCATGTAGATATCCAGTTGCCCCAGCACCATTTGTTGAAAAAAACTATCCTTTTTCTATTGAACTGTCTTTGCACCTTCATCAAAATCAACTACCATAAATGTATGGACTTATTTCTGGATTGTCAATTCTATTCTATTGATCTCTATGTCTGTTCTTAAGCCAATATCACACTATTTAATTATTGTAGCATATTACTCTACATATAATACGCATAGTACTGTAGTAAATTTTGAAAATGGAAAGTGTGAACCCAACTTTATTCTTTCTCTGGGCTGTTTTGGCTATTCTGAGTCCCTTGCATTTCCATATGAATTTTATGATCAGCTTGTCAAATTCTGCAAAAAGACAGTTGGACTTTTCATATAGATTACACTGATCACAGGAAATCTTTATATTTTTGTATGTCTTCACTAGAATCTATGCTGACCATTTTACCCTGGTTTTCAAGAACAATTGAGCCAATAATCTGGGTTTAATATACTGTCCTACTGACTCAAATCTGCAGCCTAGCATTTCACCACCAGTAAAGTAAGTACTTAATGCTTCCATATTTTAAACAAATTCCGTAATATTTCACATGGTAGTGCTAGAGTACTCAAGACAAGGACAGTGGTCTCTTTTCATATTCAAGGATATTTTAGAGAAATGACAAGGCCTGGAACCTAAAGGAATAATGTCCAAGTGAGGAATATGTGGTGGTTTAATGCACAAACACATGCATCTAACCTTACTAAATACCAGAAAACTTCCCTTTACAGTGAGGTATATGTGTTATTAAGATTGCAGAATTTTGAGAATGGAGAGAAAATAACCTAATCAAAAGGCAAATACAAAAGAAAGTCTATACTAAAGGAAATACATAATGTAGCCAGCCCAAGGTTCTGTCTTCAACAATGGTACATAAAAACAGTTAAGAGATAAATTTGGAAATTATCTTAATAAACCATTACAAAAGAAACATTGTGCCTAGAATACAGTAAATGTTCAATTCTCTCCATTTTAACCTGCTTTCCCAATGCAATTGATTAAATAATTGGACTTACTTGAAATTCACAAATATGTTAATTTACTATCCACTGGTTATTTGAATCTCTGGCAACAGCAAGCTATTTAGAAACTCAAACATATTCCTAATGTGATTTACATTTTATTGGCAAATGGAATATATTATGTTGTAAGCATTAAAAATATTTTACTGGCACAAGATACTCTCAGAAAATTAAGTTAGTCTATGATTAGCTAATGAATAAATTAATATTAGGGGAATATTACCAATAGAATATACACCAATTTGATTCTTGCAAGGTGTTACCTCAACATTCATTTAAAAGGGCTAAAAGCAACATTTCTTGGGATATAGCTTGTAGTAATGTGATTTGTTACATAAATCAAGCTAGAAAAAAGGATGGGTTTGGACTAAGTGATTTATAACCCACCATGGAATCCAAAAAATGAGGTTGTAATGGATGTTCATGAATTTTTTAGTAGGGTAAAAATTCATAAAATGAAGCACAGTGGATGAATAGTTGCTTCTATCATAACTCAGTGACTGGAAGATCCAAAATGACTTAAAAAGACGAAGTAACTTTAACAAGAACTATATTGAAAAAAATGGACACTAAAAGCTTCTCAAACTAAGTGGTGTTATGATGGTTACTTGGCTGATAGTTTAATGATGGTTTTCTTTATTGGAAAAGCCAAGAGAATAGAACATAAAACCATAAAAAAAAAAAAAAAACCTTGAAAAAAATCACATTTAAATTTTTTGCTTCTATGGTCTTCTTTATATTGCAAATACAAGACTTAACAAAGTAAAAAAAGGAAATAATGCTGTTAAATGTAAAGTTCTTTTTAGGAGTCAATGTTTCAAAAACTTATCTTTCCATTTGGGCATATATCTACATTACTAAGTTATTAAATACTAAAGTATTCCTTTATGCTTCCCAATAACCAAAACAATTCAAGGTTAGGTTTGAGATTAAAGAGTTTTGGTTTAAAGAGTTCAAAGGTAGCCCTGAGGAGTAGGAATATCCTTATATAAATGAAGAGGGGGAAACATTAAGATTAAAATACCTAAATTAAACTTGGAGAGGTTGAGAAGACTACTGGGATATTTAACTTTGGGGGTTAAGAATTAGTGCTACAATAGATATGTACCAAAATTATATATGGAGGAAAATGCAATTAAATCAAATAAGAGGATTTTTAAATGTATAGGAACTGCCAAAAGGCCTAGAGACTGAACAGGAGAAAAGAGAATTATACAGTTCCAGATACCCTAGCAGAAACTGAAAGGAACACGTTGCTTGAGGAAAATAGGGTCAACAGAAAAACCAGGAGAACTGGGAATGGTTACTTAGGAAACATTTTAAAAGAGAATCATTGTAGGCTTAGAGCAATAGACCCCTTTACTAAAGCCCTGAAAAAGGTGAGGTTGCTGCTAGAATGGGGTTCAGATAAAAGTAATGAGATCACTTTTTACAAAAAACTTCTGGGGTTTATCTAAGAAATACTAAATAATTAAAGAATTTGAACTAAAAGAGATATCAGCAAACCTGGGGCTGAAAAGGGCAGATCGGCAAGGGACTGACTAAAACACTAAGCTGAATCAAACTTTAATGATTACTTAAAGATATCCTTAAAACTTACCAAAATTTCACCAAGATTGTACACCCTGCTGTTATTTCAAATTTAAGGAAACTTTTTAAAACTTTAAAGTACAACATGATATAGTTGAAACAACTTTCCATTTGGAGGCCAACCCCCTGGAATCCAGTTCTAGCTCTACTACCTAGTGATTTGTAATATTTAAGGTGTGTGTTGGGGGGAGAATCACAAAACCTTTTAAACTTTAACTTTCTCCTGTATAAAAGGCAGTAATATGTTCCCCGTGTGGCCTAAATAAAAACTATTCTGTAACTGTACAGAGCCACAGATTACAATTATTAAAGTACAGCTGAGCTTGGATGCTGAAGAGGGAGCCTCTGACCTCAAATACTACATGCACGCATATTGGGGGCCCAGAGGCAGAAGTCTTCTTTGATCAAGGCGCAGCTTAGAAGGGATGTGTGCAGCGTGGCAAGGAAAGGAAGGAACATTTATCAAGCCAGTCACTCTGGCCAAGGCCTTAGTGAGCACCAAGGAACCAGTCAGATTGTGCTCTTTTTCTGACTCCTGCTAAAGAGACTCTATAGCACAGAGATAAAGAGAGGCAAAGTAAGTTAGAAGACAAAGGGCAGTATGGATACTTACAGGAGGAATTATTGTATACTATTTCAGGATGTCTGAAATTATGGGAACAGATTAAGGATATAACAAGGATATTGCAGTAGTAAAGATCACATCCAACTAGGAACAGATAGTTCTGGGATAGAAGAAGAGTCCCTGATTAGTAGCAGCTCTACATTCTACCACCCATGTGTAAGTGCAAGGTGCCAGCCTCCTACCACCATTGCCATCACCGAGCCAATGAGTGCCATGAGGCTCAGTTCTCCTGCAGTTTCAAAACAGACCCTTTGGCACCAGATGTGACACATCCAAAATATGCTTGTGGAGATATGAGTTCAGAAATGTTTGGGGAAAAAAATGCTTAAAGTTCTTTTGGGGAATTGTAAAGTTCCCATAGAAAATTAGGAGATCAATGTTAAATGTGTAAAACCCACCATCCAAATCTAAATGGCAAACTTCATTTCCCATCCATTTGAATAAAACTGACCTGCCACAAATTAAGATTGATTTTGCATGCAAAAGATAGCAAAGAACATCACATAATGATCTTCTGAGTCTTGAAATAAAATCCTTAATGATTCAGTTTAAAAGGTTGGCACCTCGGCTACATGAAAACATGCTGGAGCCTCTGTGTTTTTTCACGGGGAACATTCCAATATCCTCACTTTCTAGGGTTAATGGTAACGTTTACCCAAGGTTCTTCCTGAGTTTACTACGGTTTTTGTAAACAGAAAAACCTTTACTCCAAATATTTTATACTGAAAATGTCAGTGGGTTCACATTGGAATATACTAAATGGTTATTAAAAAGCAGAGAAGGGGGTTGATAAATCATAAATACTGAAAAGGTACATTTTTAAAAATCACCTTTTCTAATTAGATCCACTTTCTTATAATTTGACTGATAATCTGGAGTGTTAAGAACTTAATTTGAATGATAGCTGAAATATAACTTCCTATTTATTTTCCTATTTTTAGTATTTGCCAGACTTTAATGGCTGAATTGAACTTTCCCACAAATCATTTCTCTACTCCACTGACTTCTTCCCTGATTGCTACTATTCTGCTCTATATTTCAAAATGCCTCATATAAATCATAAAACTTATAGAAAAATGTGTATAAATTAGCTTCCTAAAGTTAACAGAAAAATCCTCTTTGTTTCAGTATTTGTTATTAACATACTCTGAAATGTATAAGTACACTTGCATTCTAGTGCTTACTTCTAATCAGGTATTCAAATGATTTGTATATATTAACTTCATCATTACAACAACTTTATAAAGTAGAAACTATTATTGTCTTCATTTTGTAGATGAGGAAACTGAGGCATGGGGATATTATACAGCTAGTGATCGGGAGCTAGATTTTAGTTTACTAAGTATCTTATATCAGCTTAATTTTTTGTGTATGATTAGTCCTTCTATTCAAAAAAAGTATATCCTCTTAACCAGTGTTTCCTAAACTGTTTCTGTAGTTCATTTAAGTCCCAATGATCTAAACCAACCTATAGTTGATAATCTTTAAATCTTAAATCTTTTAGTGTGAAATGGGTAAGACTAATTAATTGAACTATACTTTTTTTTAATTCAAGTATAATTAACATATAGTGTTATATTAGTTTCAGGTGTACAATACAATGACTCAACAATTCTATATATTACTCAGTGCTCATCAAGACATGTGTATTCTTGGGGCACCGGGGTGGCTCAGTCAGTTAAGAGTCTTGACTCTTGTTTTCCACTCAGGTAGTGACATCAGAGTTGTGAGATCAAGCCCGCACTGGACTCCATGCTGAGCATGAAGTCTCCTTAATATTCTCTCTCTCCCTCTCCTTCCTCCCCTCCCCACTCCCTCTCTAAAAAAAAAAGAAAGAAAGAGAGAGAGAGACAGAGAGAGAGAAAGAAAGAAAAAGAAAGGAAGAAAGAAAGAAAGAAAGAAAGGAAGAAAGAAAGAAAGAAAGAAAGAAAGAAAGAAAGAAAGAAAGAAAGAAAGGAAGGAAAGAAAGAAAGAAAGAAAGAAAGAAAGAGGGAAAGAAAGAAAGGGAAAGAAAGAAAGAAAGGTGGATCCCTATACTCGGGACACCTGGTGGGCTCAGTCAGTACAGCATGCAACTCCTAAACTCAGGGGCATAAGTTCAGGCCCCATATTAGGTGTGGAGCCTACTTAAAAAAAATAAATAAATAAAAGATATGTGAATTCTTAATCCTCTTTATTTGACCCATCCCCTAACCACCTCTCCTCTAGCAACTCCAAGTTTGTTCTCTGTATTTAAGAGTTTTGTTTTTTTGGTCTCTTTTTATCTTTGTTTTGTTTTGTAAATTCCACATACGAGTGATATCATACGGTATTTGTCTTTCTCTGACTGACTTTATTTCACTTAGCATTATACCTTCTAGGTCCATCCATGTTGTTGCAGATGGCCAGATCTCATTCTTTTTTATGGCTGAGTAATATTCCATTATATATATATATATCTCACATCTTCATTCATTCATTCATCTATCAATGGGACACTTGGTTTGCTTCCATATCTTGGCTGTTGTACATAATCCAGCAGTAAACATAGGAGTGTACATATCTTTTCAAATTAGTGTTTTTGTTTTCTTTGGGTAAATACCCAATAGCGGAATTACTGGATCATATGGTAATTCTATTTTTAATTTTTTGAGGAACCTGTATACTATTCTCTACAGTGGCTACACCAATTTGCATTCCCACCAACAGCATACAAGGGTTCCTTTTTCTCCACATCTTCAATGACCCTTATTTCTTGTGTTTATGATTTTAACCATTCTGACAGGTGCAGAATGATATCTCATTGTGCTTTTAGTTTGCATTTCCCTGATGATTAGTGATGTTGACTATCTTTTCATGTGTCTGTTGGTCTCTATAGGTCTTCTTTGGAAAAATGTCCATTCTGGTCCTCTGCCCATTTTTTAATCAAATTCTTTGTTTATTTGATGTTGAACTGTATAAATTATTTATATATTTTGGATATTAACCCCTCATCAGATATGCCATTTGCAGTATCTTCTCCCATTCAGTAGGCTGCCTTTTTGTTGATGGTTTCCTTCACTGTGAAAAAGCTTTTTATTTTGGTATAGTCCCAATAATTTAATTTTGTTTTTGGTTCCCTTACCTGAAGAGAAAAATATTTCTGTGACTAATGTCAAAATAATTACTGTCTAAGTTTTCTTCTAGGAATTTCATGGTTTCAGGACTCACATTCAGGTCTTTAATCCATTTTGAGTTTATTTTTGTGTACGGTATAAGAAACTGGTCCGGTTTCATTCTTTTGCACATAGCTGTCCAGTTTTCCCAATACCATTTGTTGAAGAAACTATCTTTTCTCCATTGTATATTTTTGCCTCCTTTGTTGCAGGTTAATTGACCATATAAGTGTGGGTTTATTTCTCGTTTCTCTATTCTGTTCCATTGATCTACATCTATTTTTGCCAGTACTATACTGTTTTGATTACTATAGCTTTGTAATATATCTTGAAATATGCAAGACACCACTAGCTTTGTTCATCTTTCTCAAGATTGCTTTGGCTATTGGGGTCTTTTGTGGTTCCATACAAATGTTAGGATTAATGTTCTAGTTCTGTGAAAAATGTCATTGGAATTTTGATAGGGATTGCATTAATAAATCTGTAGATTGCTTTGGGTAGTCTGAACAGTATAACAATACTGGTTCTTCCAATCCATGAGCATGGAATATCTTTCCATTTGTTTGGGCCATTTTCAGTTTCTTTCATCAGTGTTTTATAGTTTTTGGAATATAGGTCTTTACTTCCTTGGTTAGGTTTATTCCTAGGTATTTTATTTTTGGTGCAAATGAGCTGAACTTTTCAGTTAAAAGATAACCTCCCAGCATAAAATTTGGTGCAGTCAGTCACTAAAGCTATTTAGCTAACCTTAAGGAGTAAAGGAAACTCATACACCACTAACATCAGTCATAAGCTATTGTTATTTATCAAGCCCACTAAACCAGAATGCAAGATGTTGATCACACCTCCTACAGAAAACAATAAATGTTAAGTTTTGTATGAAGGTTGTGAGTATCTGGTTAGGATTTAAAAAAATCATCTCTACAACATGGAAGGGAATTTTTACGTGCAATGAATATACATTTGGTATTTGGCAATTTTAATGTATCTGATCTTTCAAATGGTGTCATTTCAAAAAGGAAAAAGAGTTGGTTGAGCAGAAAGGCCAAGCCTTGGACTGGAGGCCGATATGCATGTACTGACACCGTGGGAGGTTGGGAAAGATACCCTGTTTTTTCTTCCATCTGTTTTTGGGTACTGAGAACAGTCTCTTGCTTTAATTTTAAGTGAATTTCATCTGCATCATATATAGAAAAAAAAAAGAGATGAAAATTAACATAGAAACCACAGTTGCAATCTAATACTTTGATTTTTATTCAAATTCCACACATTTAAATTAAAAAAAAAAAACGCTCAAAAATCAGCAAATTACCTTGAATGTAGCTCTGTGCTTCCATTATTATATTTGCTTCCTCTTTCCCAGACACCAAAGTCTGGTACGCGGTAAACTCTTTCTACACAAAATACAAGGTTTTGAATAAAAGAGACCTAAAAGAAAAGAAATGAAACATAAGGACACATGCAGTAACAGGACTTTAGATACTGATAAGAGCAATTAGATTATCATTTGAAATCCAATTACACACTTGCTACCAACACTTTCTTAACGTGTTCAAATTCTTGATTTTTTATATTACTATGAATACTCTGTTATATCTGGTTTTTCTAATATAAAGCCAAAAGTGAGAACCTAATATACAGTACAGAAATAAAATTTAAATCCTGTCAATGCTTCAACTATAATTGTTCAGCAATGTATCTATTACTGTTCATGGAGACTGGATATCTTGAGAATTAAGAAAAATATAAAGCATTGTTTTATAATAGATAATATTTGTTATCTAAAATGTTCATATGAAATGTTAAATAAGTCTAAAACTTTGGAGATAAAAAGGTATTTCCCAGTTCTGAAATGAGTCAGTCCATTAACTGACTTAAGATTAACCTGGAGTCTTGAGTCTATTAATCCTGGAATCTAATATTCTTCCGGTCTTTTCTACAGCTGTAGATACCCATTCTTATAAACTCAAAGCTATGATTGGAGATGAGCTCCAACCAACAGGCCAAGAGTCACAGTTTCCTTGTAAAGTTTTCAGACAACTGATGAAATTTAAACTCTCAAAAGTAACTACAGAAAGCAAAGATTATGGTCAGTTCTAATTAAAAAAAAAAACTGTTCATTTTATTAAAGACAATATCTTAACTGGGTTGCTGGTCTTAATTACAAGGTTTTAAATTAAGTCCCCATGTTTGGTTCAATATTGCAAACTGAGTATGTGCACTTGCCTATCCATCCTTCATCTCGAGATCCCTTCTGAAGTGACAATATGTATCTCCCACCTCCCCCCATACACATAATTAATATAATATATATACTTTTAAGAATGACACAAAAATAGTGGGGGGTGCGCTAAATGGGTGATGGGCATTAAAGACGGCACTTGTTGGGATGAGCACTGGGTATTATATATAAGTAATGAATCACTAAATTCTATTCCTGAAACCAATACTACACTATATGTTAACTAACTTGAATTTAAATTAAAAAAAACCTCTTTACACAATTATAATTATTGTATTTGAAAAAATAAAATCATTAATGAAGTATACACAAAATAAAAAAAAAGAATGACACATTAATAATACTAAAAAACCAAGGTAATATTTCACCAGTACACCAGAAACTCTGCCAAATTATAATAGAAGAAAGCAATAGAAAAGAATTGTTTGAGAAATCAGAACAGAGGAAACCACAGCCTCTTAAAATGACTCTTCTTTGTTCTCTAGGATCTCTGGAAAGTTTCTAAGCCCAGAGTCAACAAATACATTGCTTAAGAGTTGATCTGTAGAGCAGTCTACCCAGATTCTCTCACAAAAGATGAATGGGTAGTACACTGGAATCCCTGACATTTCCACTCTGCATCTGAACAGAGATGTTTGCCCTTAGGGCCAAAAACAGCTGACGTATTTCAGTGAAGAAAAAAGCAATTAGAGTGTTGGAGCCTCACAGAATTAGAACAGAGCATAAGATAATTCTAGATTTCCACAAAATACATATGTATCCCGTAACTTCCCTATCCAAGAATGAAGCATTACATACCTACAGTAAACTTATTTTTTCACTTTGAATATTGTGAGGCTCTCCCCAGCTTTCCCAGTTTCTTGCTAACTTGCCTATATACCCTAAGGAAAACCTGCCTATAGAAAAATCCTGGTCCATTTTCACAAAACCTGGTATCTTTAGCTCGTCTATGGTCTTTAGAGTTATTTAGATTCTATAATACATACAGAAAATACTTTATACATTGTCAAGTCTTCAAGTTTAAAGATTTGAAAACATCTAAGTCCTCCTTCCTTTCATAACAAACTTCTCAAGTATATAATCCATATTCCTGTTCCTTCCTTCTCTTAGGAGGACTTTAGAACAGGGCTAGGCCCAAGTAAGGCAGTCTGCTCAGAATGCCTACATGGTATAATAAGTGGCTAGAAAGGCATTTCTGGCTAATAAGCCCTGTGAGGAAAACTAAAATACCATTTACATTCTAGTTCCACAAGTAAGGAGTCTGCAAATTGCCATTCCACCCCATCCTAAAAAGTAAAAAGCTGAACAGACTGAAAAATTGACAACTCTTCTTACATCCATAAGGCGGGGGGGGGGGGGGGGGGGGGTTAGACAGAGCATACTGCTGCCCTAAGACTAGAGAGACCCACAGGTGAATGCAGACAGCCATGGCTTCCTGGAGTAGAGACTCATGAGGCAGAAGTCACCTTGGGAACCAGTGCCAGGGTAGTAAAACCTGAAGTTTAGTAATTGAACTGCTAGAGGCTCAGTTAAAAACTGGAGTAAAAACTCTTAAGAGTTAACATCTCCAGGAGGACCAAGTCATAAGGAGTTCAGGTTGAGATTTACCTGCAAAATATTGAGATTTACCTGCAAAAACTCCACCAGGTTCCCATAGAAAATGAGGAAAATCCCCTATGTCTTCCAGCAGGGGGAGGGGAAAAGAAATCATTTTGAAATACAAGTATCCACACTTTCTAAAAGTTCTTGCTACACTAGTTCACTTTTACAAAAGACCTACATTACTACCTGTTTTCATTAACTGAAAGAAATCCAAAGAGGATTTTCACTTTTACATTAAAAAAAAAGCCGTTACTGTACAAATGCAGGACTTTTGTAAAAAAAAAAAAAAAAAAAAAAGTGGTGTAATGCAAACTTTTGGAAAGTGGGGGATAACCTTCACTTTACACATTAAGGCTCACAAAAGGTTCCATAGGAACACTCTACTTTCAGATTGTGGGGGAAATCTCTACGTGGAAACACTGTGTTTTTCATAACAAGGCCTCAAATCAGTGGAAAATGGTTAACCAGACCTTGACCTATTGGTCAATAGAATCTAACTGACCTGGGGAAGGGGAAATACCCAACTCCAGCCAGCTCTACTATTCCAGATGAGGAAGAGAAATATTCAACTTGAGCCTCCTAGAGCTATCTTGTCTTGCCTAAGGGGAGAGGGAAAAAAAATGAGATACACTTGTGAAGTTCATAGTCCAGAGGCACAGGCTAACTAAAAGACTAGACCTAATCATCGGATTACAAAATACTTTGCATCCCTTCCCCTCATATCTCACCACATTACCAAGGGCCTATTTACAACAGTTCCTTTATACTACATCATGTCCAGCTATCAAGAAAAAATTACAGAGCATATCAAAAAGAAAAAAAAAACCTCACACAATTTGAAGAGACAAAGTAAACATCAGAACTATACGTGCCAGGGATGTTGGAGTTATCAGACTAAATTTAAAATAACTATGACTAATATGATATGGAATCTGCTGAATGAAGTAATAGTAAGCAAGAACACAGGGGCAATGTAATCAGAGATGGAAATCCAAAGAACAAACTCCTCAAAAATGCTAGATATAAAAAAATACTATAAAAGAAATTAAAAATGTCTTTGATAAACTTATCAGAGATTCAACACAACTGAGGAAAAAATCTTGGCTAGAAGCTATATAAACAGAATCCTTGAAAGCTGAAAAGCAAAGAGAACAAAACTGAAAAACACAGAACAGAATATTCAAGGGCTGTGAGACAACTAAAAAAGGTGTAATATATGTAATAGGCATACCAGGATGAGAAGAAAGAAAGAAAAAAAGGAACAGAAGAAATATTTCAAACAATAACAACTGAGAATTCCCCCAAATTAAGTCAGATACCAAACCACACATATAGGAAGCTCAGAGAAAACTAAGTAGGATAAATGTCCCCAAAAACTACACCTCAGAATTTCATTTTCAAATAACAAAAAATCAAAGATAAAGAAAAAATCCAGAAAAAAGAAAAAACAATTACCTTACCTACAGCAGAACAAGGCTAAAAATTACATTCAACCTCTTCTCAGAACCATCTAAGTGAGACTGGAATGAAATACTAAAAGTGCTGAGAGAAAAAAAAAAAAAAAAAACCTAAAAAACTATCAACCTAGAATCCTGTACCCTGCAAAATTATCTTTCAAGAGTGAAGGAGAAATAAAAACTTTTTCAAATAAATTGAGGAAATTTGTTGCCAGTAGGCCTGTCTTGCAAGAAATGTTCTTTAGAGAGAAGAAAAATAATATGACAAACTCAGATCTGAATAAGTGAAGGTGAAATAAAATTTTTTTTTATTACTCTTAATGGATTTAACAGATAAGTTTGTTCAAAATAATAAATAGTAACAATGTAATTGATTATGTATTTTTTTTTTAAGATTTTATTTATTTGACAGAGAGAAAGACAGCGAGAGAGGGAACACAAGCAGGGGGCATGGGAGAGGGAGAAACAGATTCTCCGTGGAGCAGGGAGCCCAATGCGGGGCTCGATCCCAGGACCCTGGGATCATGACCTGAGCCGAAGGCAGACGCTTAACAACTGCGCCACCCAGGCGCCCTTATTATGTATGTTTATACCAACATGTATCCTTATATATAAGTAAAGTTAATGACACCAAAGATATAAGGAAGGAATTAGGGTTATTTTGTTATTATAAAACACCACACATGAAGTGGTATAGTGTTATCTGAAAGTGGACTTGGATTAGTTGTAAATGTATATTGCAAACTCCAGGGCAACGAGTTAAAAAAAGTAAAAAGAGGTCTAACTGATATGCTAAGAAAGGAGAGAAAATAGAATCATATAAAAAACTCAAATTTAAACCACAAAAGGCAAAAAAGAGTGGAATACAAAAATGGACAAACAGGACAACAAACAGAAAACAGTAACAAGTATGGTAGAGAGTAATCCAACTATATCAACAATTACTTTGAATGTCAATGGTTTAAATGAACCAATTAAAAGACAGAGACTGTAAGAGTGGATCAAAAAACATGACCTAAATATATGTTGCTATAAGAAACCAACTTTAAATATGAAGATACAAATTGATTACAAGTAAATGAATGGAGGAAAATATACCATGCTAACGCTAACCAAAAGAAAGCTGGAGTAGCTATTTAATTTCAGATAGAGCAGACTTCAAGGTAAGTAAAGTTACCAAGGATAAAGAAGGGAATGACATAATTATAAAGGAGTTAATTCTCCAAAAACACAAAACAATCCTTAATGTGTATGCAACTAACAGAGCATCAAACTATGTTAAGCAAATACTAGCAGAACTGGAAAGAGAACTAGATGAATTTGCTATCAAGGTTGGAGACTTTAACACCCCTCTATCAGAACTAGGTAGATCCAACAGCCAGAAAATCAGTAAGGACAGTTGAACTCAACAACACCATCAATCAACTGGATACAATTGACATCTATAGACTAGTCCACCCAACAACATGAAAATACACATTCTTCTCAAGTTTACATGGAATATTCACCAAGAAAGAACATATTCTGAGCCAAAAAATACACCTTAATAAATGTAAAAGAATATATATCATACAATGTCTTCTCTCAGACCACAACAGAATTAAACTAGGAGCCAGTAACAAAAAGATAACTAGAAAATCCCCCAAATATGTGGAGATTAAACAACATACTGCTAAAAAACACAAGCCAAAGAAAAAAATCTCAGAGAAATTTAAAAATATTTTGAGATAAATGCACTTTTCAAAATTTGTAGGATGCAATGAAAGCAATGTGTACAGGGAAATTTATACCACTGAATACATATTTTAAAAAGAGAGATCTAAAATCAATAATCTAAGATTCTACCTTAGGAAACTTTGTAGTTAATAAATATATTAAGGGAGAGGCTTTAAGACTACATAAATTGTTTCTCTTCATATTTTCATCCAATAATTTTAGCATTTATCAGTAAATCTTGTTTACAATAATTATTACTATAGTTCTTGCCTAAAGGTTATTTTCTATTTCCCTATTTACTTTTATTTATTAATTGGAATTCTACCGTCACAAATGTTTTATGTGACACTGTTGCAATGAACATCCTAGTATGTTTCTAGGAGCTTCTCAGCCATTTTGACAACATGGTACACATAGAATAATATTTGTACAACACACTGAAGTTACTGGACAAGACTCCTGGCAGCCAGAAGTTAATTGTCCTGGGAGGTGACACAAACACCTTTAGAATGAAGGACTCAGTTCCTCAGCCTATCTGTAACCTGTCTGTGGTATCCTAGCAGGAAAGCTCTGATCTAGGGTATATATCTGAAAGTTGAATTGCTAAATTGTCGACTAAGTGCACTTTTAACTTCACTAGATGTTGTCAAGATGCCCTTCATAGTTTAAAAAAACTGGTGACCAAGTTCTGGCCAATAAAATTAGGCTGACGTCACTGGGTAAGGCTTCTAGAAACTGTTTTTAAAGACCCTCCTTCTTTCCCAATTCTTACTTGCTAGTGTCGACATGATACCTAGAAGAACAGCACCTTTATTACAATTATTTGGATAAACGTCCCATGTTTAAAGATGGCAGAATAGGAGAAAAGTAAGTCTATATCCTTGATGACATTGATCAGCTACTGTTAAAGCCCAGGACTTCCAACCTCCAAAAATGTTGGTGCATGAAATAAAACTTGTATCTGTTGAAACCACTCTTAGTTGGGTTTTCTATTACTTGTTGCCAAATGTAACTTAAATTATATATTATCCATGACTCATTTCACATTTTCATTTCTCCACCTTTCCTCTTTCTCTGCTCTCCCCCTGCCAGCTGGAGTTGCTTTGCAATTTAGGATCTTAAAACTTCTCTGCCGACTCAATCAAAAGTAGTATATTTGTCATTCTCTATCAGACCATGCCATTTGAATTTGCTACATTGAATCTTATCTTTTTTTCTATTTTAGTAAGCTTTTGCCGATTTTCCCAACTAAAATGTAATTTCTGCAAGGCAGGGAGGTGCTTTGTCTGTCTTCATCATTCTGTATCCCTAGTGCCTAGAACAGTAATTTCTACATGACAACTCAACCAATTTGTTGAAGGAATGGTTAAATGACCTATAAACATTTTTAAAAGAATTTGATTTTTCATACTACCTCTGTCAAGTTTTATAAAATTATAGCAACCTCATAAAACTTATTGGGGAGCTTTTCCTGTTTTATCAGGAATTACCTCTTCCTTTAAGCTTTGGTAAGATTTGCCTATAAAACTAGCTGGAACAGTTCTTTTTTCTGGAGAAGTTGAGGGGCAGGGGAAAGATTTCTTACCAATAATTTACTTTTGTCAAAGACTATAGATCATGCATTTCTGAGAGGGTGAAAACTGGTTCTTGGAAGCAAAAGAAAAAATCTTAGATATTACAATAGAGTGTGGCCCTGGAATGCTCAACTCTACCTTGACAAAATCTTATTCCCTAATTTCTCACATTACAGAAAACTTACATAGTTTCCCTCACTCTTGAGGGCAACAACAAAAATAATAAAAAGGTTAAGACCATAATATAGGTCTATTTTATTTTTCTATTTCTTAAGTTAGTATTAATAACTGTATTAGTTTGCTAGAGCTGCCATAGCAACATACCCAAGAATGGTCTTTATTTTCTCATAGTTATGAAGACCATATACCAAGATCAGGGTGTCAGCAGGTTTGGTTTCTTCTAAGGCCTTTCTCTTTGACTTACAGGTGGGCCACACTCTTGCTACTTTGTCCTCACATGGTTGTCCCTCTGATCACATATGCCCCAGGTGTCTCTTTGTATGTTCCAATTTCTTCCTCTTATAAGTACACCAGTCAGATTGTATTAAGCCTCACCATGTGGGCATGATTTAAACTTTCCTCTTTAAAGGACTTATCTCCAAATACATCTGCAACAATCCTATTTCCAAATAAGACCACATTTTGAGGTACAGGGCCTTTGGGTTTTAACATAGAAATTTGTAGAAGGTGGAAGGCAGGGGCACAAATCAGCTTATAACAGTAACTTATGGTTTTCCCAGAACACATTCTATTTGGGATCATTTTGATATTTATTGTCAAATAATTTCTTATTTGTAGTTATATTCTCCTTTTCATTCCTAATATTATTCATCTGTTTAAGTATTCCTTTTCTGCTGGGCAAATGTTGTTGAAGTTGGTTTAAATTATTAACCTTTAAAAAAATACAATTCTTGGTTTTGTTGACAATCTGTATTCTAACTTCACATTTTACATAATTATTTATATTTTTATCTTTATTACTTTCTTCCTTCTACTTGCTTTGTGTTTATTACAGTATTTTTTCTGAATTTAAAAACAGAACACTTAACTTGCTAGTTTTTCATCATAACTCTTTCTTAAAGCTAAAAATTGCTTACTAATAACACTTCACAGCTACATTTCACAAGTAGTGGTGCGCAGTGTTTCACTGCCATTCCATGTTATTTCTCAATTTCCATTTTCATTACTTCTTCAAAATCATAAAACAGAAGTGTATATTTTTAGTTTCCAAAAACAGGATATTTAGTGGGCACCTTTTACCCACTGACTTCCAAATTTAATGTAGTCAGAGAAAATATCTACTTGTTCTGTTATTCATTTAGTCTTTGTAGAATTTTGTTGAGACTAATTGTGCCATTCAAATAATCTACATCATAACTTTCATTTTTTGTCTCCCTTATTTATCATTTTATAAGGGAAATGTGTTAAAAACCTCCTACCTATTCCATTAAATTTTTGTTTTATGTATTTTGAGGATATACTGTAAGGTCTGTACAGTACTATTTCATCTCCCCAGTGAAATGTTCCTTTAATTATTAAATAATGTTCCTTTTTATACATTTACGTTAAATACATGGGGTAAAAAAAGACTACTGTAAAAAGAAAACCCTCAAATACAATGGCATTTTAAGCTATAATTGATTTCTTGTACAGTATAGTTTGTCTATGGGTGATATAGTCTTGTTTACTTGTTTGTTTGTTTTAATGCGATCTTATCTCAGTTTTGAGGCTCTGGATGGAGACTGGTTAATTCCTCTTCCTATATAGGGATTAAGTACTGATTAAGTTCATATCCCAGCCACTTCCTTTACTGGGTTCTCACTGTGCATTATGCACTTAACCTAATTACTTCAGGACTAGATACAATAAAAACAGAGACAGACCCTGGGGCCCATAGGAGTACTCAAATTAGCCAGTACACATGGAGACTACAAAACCTACTTAACTCCACCCTCCTCGTTATACATAAGCTGTCCCCTATAGTTGCAGCTTGTAACCCTGTCCTCACCTACAACCCCCAGTGTGGCCCTACGTAGGGGCTTTCTCTCTCATTTAGAGCTATAAACAAAAGAGTTGTGCATTTCATCCATCTGAGTGTCACTATGTTGTTTCAAGCCATCAAAACAATTTTTTTTTCCTTCAAAAAAAACCTTAAACCTTCTAAAACACAGATTGGCATGGCAGCTTAGTTCCACAATGTCATTTAGAGACCCAGGCTTCCTCTATCACTTGTTCTCTAATTCCCCAGGGGTTTTCTAGGTGGGGGAAGGGGGCAGCAGGAGGGGAGAATTTATTTTTATCTACTCTCTGCAAGACTCATGTTGCCATCAATTCAGATGATCAGTCACCACTTCTTCAAATATTGCCTTTCCTCAATTCTTTTTACTCTTTATTATTATGAAGCATATTTGGGACCTTCTCATTCTATCCTCATTACTCTTAAACCTGCTTTCATATTTTCTTTTTACATCTCTGTTCTCCCAAAACTATTTTCCAGTTCATAAATTCCTTCTTCAACAATGTCCAATCTACTCTTTACCACTAATCTTTTAGTTGTTCCATAATCTTTATTTCTAATAATCACTTTTGGTTCTTTTTCACACATTCTCTTATATTCTTTATCTCTATAATATTAATATTTAACAATTTAAACATTTTTATTTTAGAGTCTCTTTCAAACAGTTCTATTATTTAAAATTCTTAGAGTACTAGCTTTCCTATCTGCTGTACTTGGTTGTTTTGATGTCCTCATGTAATTTGTAATCATTTGTAATTATTATTTGTATTATTTAACTCATTTCAATAAAGGTTTTCATTTGTGGATATGTACCTAAAAAGCATTTTATCTTTGTTTCAGACCATATATCAGCATTATGGCACAGGCTTAAAGTTTCAATTTAGGGTCCTAGACAACAATAGCTTCCTATTCTCTGGGCCAGTGGCCTGAGGTTTTTTTGTTCTCCTTCCAGAGAAGACAGTTCTTTGTAAGTTCATGCATAGAATTCACATGTAACATCTCATCTTGAATGAGCCCAAGGCAACATCTCTTGTTCCAATGTGATCTTTTAAAAACTCAAACTCTTGGCCCACAAAATCTGTGGTACAGGGACTGCAAAACTGGACTCAATCCTCCACCCTTCTCTTCATCTAGACCCTTTGAAATATGATTTTATAGTTCCTTCTAACAAGAGGTCAGAAACATGATTTACTTCAGCCAGCAGAATGTGGCAGAAGTGAGGGTGTGCCAACTCTGAGCCTAGGCCTCAAGAGACCTTACATGCATCTGTTCTCTCAGATCCCTAAATTTCCCTTGAGAATAATCCCAGCTCCTTTCTTGAGGATGATAGACCACATACAGCAGAGATGGTTTATATCAGTCAATACCATCTTTAACTGGCTGTCAACCTATCAACTAACCATAACATGCATGAGTGAGCTCAGCTGTTCTTGGCTGACCAAGCAGAATTGGCTAATCAGCAGAACTGACCAGCTCTTCTATAGACCAGTAGGGAACAAAAGTTGTAAATAAGACACTAAATCTGGGGGTACTTTGTTAAGAAACTGTAATAGCTAAGTGATACAATATATCTGACTCTATGAGGTCCCTGAGCTTAACCATATCACCAGATCAAATGCTAATCTGCTAATTTTCTCATCATTTCTGGCATCTAGGAATTTCCTTTTCTTTCATTTCTGCTTGATTACTTAGTTGTTGTTTTTTTTTTAAATAAATTTCGTTATAGTTTACCTAATAGTATGTATTTTTGGAGTTAAATCAGCTTATTCAGTTGTATTATCACATTTACAGAAACATGACCAAGTATCTCTCGTAACAAGTACCCAACTACCAGTCAGGCATCATGGGATATTAAATAACAATAAAGGAATTTCGGAACTGGAAAACAATATCCTCAAAGAGTATTATTCACAGATCAAATATTTAAATCCTAACTTTAGCACCTCATCTTATCATCAGTGACTTCATTACCAAGGCAGTTGAGAACCCGCAACTAATAGTAACAAAATCAAAATGCACTAATGTTGCAAAGAAAGGGCTAAGAAACAATTAAAAATAGGTAAGTCACTAAAAAGATTTTTCTGTCACACTACGGGATATTAATGACTCTTTCTATTCTTGACAAAAAATATAGCAAGATTATATATCCTAAATGCTACTTAATTACATGGAAAGAGAATTGTTTAAAATTTCAGTAACTTGCAGAAGTTCTTGCCTTCTTACAGTAATTTGGAATAATTCTGAAAGTTCAATTTTATGCTGTAATTCAAGAATGATTATTCCAAATCTGCTTTGTAGATAAACATGATGTATTTTAGTTTGACCAATGCAAATAAATTTTACTTCACATGAAGTCATTTCATTGTCCAAATAGAAATATTTGTTACAAATGATATTTTCTCAGGAAACAAGAAATTCCTTTGTACCATGTAACAGACTAAAAATTTTTAGACAAGTAATTCAGCCATTCACTAAACTAAAATATTAGCATTTCCTGATAAAATAGAAAAAAAGACTCTGACTATATGTATATTTAACTTGTATATAACACTAAAGATTATAACTCTTTATTAAGCATAAACATATTTGAAAAATAAATGCATTATTATGAACAATTACTAATATTATTTTCCTATAACATGTAATATAGAAAAGTGAATCCATATTAAACAATGACCATTTTATATAGTTTAGATAATTTATATATATTTCTGCAGTAAGAGAAGTGTCTGTTCCAGCTTACTATGGCTCATGAAATTATTGGTATTTTTTAATCTATCAGTTTTATTTCAGTAATAACTAACATTTGGAAATACATCTTTTGGCAACACTATTCTTTAATTAGGTAAAGAAATCTATACCAACATACTATAGGCCTAATTTTTTTTTTTAATTCCCCAAATTATAACATTATCCTGCAATGGTAAGCTATTGTAATAATAATTAAAAATCCATTTTAATCCTATTGAATATTATTTAAATTTCCCCATCTCCCTTATCTCCTATCAACACTACACACACACTGAAAGAAACAAACAAAATTCAATTCTTAAATTTCTAAGCACATATAGGGAAACAGGAATAAATTTTTACCTTTGGGAAATATTTTTAATTGGTTGGCAAAAATAGAACAAAACTGCTATTTTTAAATATTTGGAGACTAGATTGGAAAAGAGCTCAAGAGATCATCTATACCAACCATATCTTTCTAGATACGTCCCTTCTACCATCTATTCTAAAATATTTACAATGATGTAAGCACTAAAAGGCCCTATTTTTCTAACAGTAACAAACCTGAATCCTCTCCGTGTCTGTAAATTCCACATAGATTATAGCACCCCAACCTAGATGCAATATTGGAAAAGAGACTGGTGCCATGGATGATGATAATTTGAGTTTCATTCTTTCTATAACACATCATAACCAAGATATCTCTTAAATAACACTAATACAGTCTGAATTATGTTTAAAGTATCACAAGGGAAGGACAAATTACCATTTGAGGTATGAGGAAAGGTTTCAGAACGTGAACATTTCAAGAGACAGAGCATGGGATGGAGGGTATGAGGACAGAGAATGGTAGCAATGGTTAGACAATGAATCTGATTGACAGGACTGATGCTCTAAAGAACAATCTATTTGCAACAAGGTAACATTTTATCTACTAAAAAAGCAGATTAATATTGTGTCCATATATACCGGCATGTACATGATTGGCTTATGTGACACTGAATCTCTTATGAGACACCACCAGCAAAATAAAAAAAATGAGGTAAAATAAGCTTTCTTTCATCAGGAAAAGCTGGGTTTTGGGGTGGGGGAAAGGAGATGGGAGAATATCTAAAGGAAAATAATTTCCTGATTCTGGTACAAAATCATTTTATTACATTATGAAAATTCAATATACTGTAAATGACAGGCAAAAATAGGAAAAAACCATATGCAGTAACTGAGGTAGCCATTAGCTACATGTGTCTATTGAGTATTGCCATGTATCTAGTCCAACTTAAAATGGACTTTCAGTGTAAAATACATACCAATTTTGAAGACTTAGGAAAAATGTAAAAACATCTCCTTAATAATCATTTATATTTATTACATATTGAAATAAAGGTATCATATGTACATTGCATTAAATAAAATATATAAAAACTAATTTCATCTGCTGTTTTTAATGCAGCTACTGTAAATTTTCAATTACAGAAATGGCTCACATTATATTTCTATTGAAGAAACCAACTGTAGAGGCTGGAAAAAAATACATGCTTCCCCAACCTGCATTCTTAGCAGGAAGTGCCTTATATAAGGCATAAGCAATAGTTTGCTGAGGACTTTTGGGAAACATTTTGAGGTTTCTGATTAAAAAAAAAAAAAGGCTGCTTCTGATGAAAAGTAGCTAACACGCCCCTTTTATCAACCTTCCCCCTTCTTCTTCCCATGATGCCAGTAGTTAGAGCAGCCATTTTGAGATAAGGAGAAACTGACAGACCAAGCAGTCAGCTATCTTCCAGGCATCATATTATATGAGAAAAACTAAGCACCTTAACATTTAAGCCACTGTCGTAACTCCCAACAGATACAGGATGAATTAGTCTAACATTTCAAAATGAATTATAATTTTACAAAGGTGAGGATGAAAGATAAATTTCAATTATTATTAAGACAAGCTTTATTCAATACAACAAACCTAAATTTATCCAATGAGAGCCTATATCCAACAAAAATTACAAAAGCATTTTTTTATGTTCAATTAGCCAACATATAGTACATCATTAGTTTTTGATATAATGTTCAATGATTCATTAGTTGCATATAACACCCAGTGCTCATCACCACATGTGCCCTCCTTAATACCCATCACCTGATTACCTCATCCCTCGATGCCCCTCCCTTCTGTAACTCTCAGTTTGGTTCCCAGAGTCCAGAGTCTCTCATGGTTTGTCTCCCTCTCTGATTTCTTCCCATTCAGATTTCCCGCCCCTCCCCTATGGTCCTCCACGCTATTCCTTATGTTCCACATCTGAGTGAAACCATATGATAATTGCCTTTCTCTGATTCACTTATTTCAATTAGCATAATCCTCTGCAGTTACATTTATGTTGATGCAACTGGTGGGTATTCATTCTTTCTGATGGCTGAGTAATATTCCATTGTATATATGAACCACATCTTCTTTATCCATTCATCTGCTGAAGGATGTCTGGGCTCTTTCCACAGTTTGGCTATTACAGACATTGCTGCTATGAACACTGGGGTGCATGTGCCCATTCTTTTCACTACATCTGTATCTGTGGGGTAAATACCTAGTAGTGTAATTGCTGGGTCATAGGGTAGCTCTATTTTTAACGTCTTGAGGAACCTCCATACCGTTTTCTAGAGTGGCTGTACCAGCTTGCATTCCAACCAACAGTATAAGAGGGTTCCCCCTTCTCCACATCCTCACCAACATTTGTTGTTCCCTGTTTTCTTAATTTTAGCCATTCTCAGTGGTGTGAGGTGGTATCTCATTGTGGTTTTGATTTGTATTTCCCTGATGGCAAGTGATGTGGAGCATTTTTTCATGTGTCTTTCAGCCATTTGTATGTCTTCTTTGGAGAAGTATCTTTTCATGTCTTTGGCCCATTTCTTCACTGGATTATTGTTTTTTGGGTGTTGAGTTTGAGAAGTTCTTTATAGATCTTGGATACCAGCCCTTTATCTGTAATGTCATTTGCAAATATCTTCTCCCATTCCGTAGGTTAACTTTTACTTTTGTTGATTGTTTCCTTTGCTGTGAAGAAGCTTTCTATCTTGATGAAGTCCCAATAGTTCATTTTTGCTTTTGTTTCCCTTGCCTTTAGAGACGTGTGTTACAAAAGGTGCTGTGGCCGATGCTAAAGAGGTTACTTACTGCCTATCTTCTCCTCTAGGATTTTGATGGATTCCTGTCTCACACTGAGGTCTTTCATCCATTTTGAGTTTATCTTTGTGTATGGTGTGAGAGAATGGTCCACTTTCATTCTTCTGCATGTGGCTGTCTAATTTTCCTAGCACCATTTATTGAAGAGACTGTCTTTTTTATATTGGATATTCTTTCCTGCTTTGTCAAAGATTAGTCGACCATTAGTTGAGGGTCCATTTCTGGGGTCTACATTCTGTTCCATTGATCTATGTATCTGTTTTTGTGCCAATACCATGCTGTCTTGGTGATCACAGCTTTGTAATATAACTTGAAATCAGGCAACGTGATGCCCTCAGCTTTGGTTTTCTTTTTCAACATTCCCCCGGAGATTCAGGGTCTTTTGTGGTTCCATACAAATTTTAGGATTGTTAATTCCACCTCTGTGAAAAATGTCAATGGTATTTTGATAGGGATGGAACTGAGTATGTAGATGGCCCTGGGCAGCATAGACATTTTAACAATGCTTATTCTTCCAATCCATAAGCATGGAATGTTTTTCCATCTCTCTGTGTCTTCCTCAATTTCTTTAGTAAGTGTTCTGTAGTTTCTAGTGCACAGATCTTTTACCTCTTTGGTTAGGTTTATTCCTAGGTATCTTATGGCTTTTGGTGCAATTGTAAATGGAATCCATGCCTTAATTTCACTTTCTTCAGTCACACTGTTAGTGTATAGAAATGCAACCGATTTCTGTGCAGTGATTTTGTATCTGCCACATTGCTGAATTGCTGTATCAGTTCTAGTAGTTTTTGGGTGGAGTCTTTTGGATTGTCCACATAAAGTATTATGTCATCAGGGAAGACAGAGAGTTTGACTACTTCTTTGCCAATTTGAATGCCTTTTCTTTTTGTTTTCTGATTACTGAGGCTAGGACTTCTAGTACTATGTTGAACAACAGTGGTCAGAGTGGACATCCCTGTCCTGTTCCTGACCTTGAGAATGATACTTGCTGTGGGCTTTTCATAGATGGGTTTTATGATATTGAGGTATGTTCCCTCTAACCCTCCACTGTGAAGAGTTTTAATCAAGAAAGGATGCTGTATTTTGTCAAATGCTTTTTCTGCATCAATTGAGAGGATCATATGGTTCTTGTCTCTTCTTTTGTTAATGTGATCTATCACGGTGATTGATCTGCATATTTTGAACCACCTTGTATCCCAGGAATAAATCCCACCTGGCCGCGGGGAATAATCCTTTTAATGTACTGTTGGATCCTATTGGCTAGGATCTTTGTATTTTGGCATCCATGTTCATCAGGGATATTGGTCTGTAATTCTCCTTTTTCATAGGGTCTTTGACTGGTTTTGGGATCAGGGAAAACGTTAGAAGTTTTCCTTCCATTTCTATTTTTTGAAACAGCTTAAATAGAATAGGTATTATTTCTTCTTCAAATGTTTGGTAGAATTCCCCTGGGAAGCCATCTGGCCCTGGAGTTTTGTTTTTGGGGAGGTTTGTGATTACTGCTTCAATTTCCTTGCTGGTTCTTGGTCTGTTCAGATTGTCTATTTCTTCCTGTTTCAGTCTTGGTACTTTTATAAGTTTCAGGAATGCATTCATTTCTTCCAGATTACCTAATTTGTTGGCATACACCTGCTGGTAATAAGTTCTAATAATCGTCTCCATTTCCTTGATATTAGTCTTGATCTCTCCCCTTTCATTCATGTTTTTATTAATTTGGGTCCTTTCTCTTTTCTTTTGGATAAGTCTGGCCAGAGGTTTATCAGTCTTATTAACTTTTTCAAAGAACAAGCTTCTAGTTTCATTGATCTGTTCTACTGTTCTTCTGGTTTCTATTTCATTGATTTCTGCTCTAATCTTTATTATTTCTCTGCTCCTGCTTGGTTTAGGCTTTATTTGCTGTTCTTCCTTCAGGTCCTTTACCTGTAAGGTTAGCTTGTGCATTTGGGATTTTTCTAATTTTTTGAGAGAGGCTTGGATGGCTATGTACCTCCCTCTAAGGACCGTTTTTGCAGTATCCCATAGGTTTTGAACAGATGTGTTTTCATATTCATTGGTTTGCATGAATTGTTTAAGTTCTTCTTTAATTTGCTGGTTGACCCATTCATTCTTTTTTTTTTAAATTTTTTTATTGTTATGTTAATCCCCATACATTACATCATTAGTTTTAGATAGTGTTCCATGATTCATTGTTTGTGCATAACACCCAGTGCTCCATGCAGAATGTGCCCTCCTCAATACCCATCACCAGGCTAACCCATCCTCCCAACCCCCTCCCCTCTAGAACCCTCAGTTTGTTTTTCAGAGTCCATTGTCTCTCATGGTTCTTCTCCCCCTCCGATGTCCCCCCCTTCATTCTTCCCCTCCTGCTACATTCTTCTTCTTCTTTTTTTCTTTCTTAACATATATTGCATTATTTGTTTCAGAGGTACAGATCTGAGATTCAACAGTCTTGCACAATTCACAGCGCTTACCAGAACACATACCCTCCCCAGTGTCCATCACCCACTCACCCCATCCCTCCCACCCCTCACCACTCCAGCAACCCTCAGTTTGTTTCCTGAGATTAAGAATTCCTCATATCAGTGAGGTCATATGATACATGTCTTTCTCTGTTTGACTTATTTCGCTCAGCATAATACCCTCCAGTTCCATCCACGTCGTTGCAAATGGCAAGATCTTATTCCTTTTGATGGCTGCATAATATTCCATTGTATATATATACCACTTCTTCTTTATCCATTCATCTGTTGATGGACATCTTGGCTCTTTCCACAGTTTGGCTATTGTGGACATTGCTGCTATAAACATCGGGGTGCACGTAGCCTTTTGGGTCCCTACTTTTGTATCTTTGGGGTAAATACCCAGTAGTGCAATTGCTGGATCATATGGTAGCTCTATTTTCAACTTTTTGAGGAACCTCCATACTGTTTTCCAGAGTGGCTGCACCACCTTGCATTCCCACCAACAGTGTAGGAGGGTTCCCCTTTCTCCGCAGCCCCGCCAACATCTGTCATTTCCTGACTTGTTAATTTTAGCCATTCTGACTGGTGTGAGGTGGTATCTCATTGAGGTTTTGATTTGGATTTCCCTGATGCCGAGCGATATTGAACACTTTTTCATGTGTCTGTTGGCCGTTTGGATGTCTTCTTTGGAAAAATGTCTGTTCATGTCTTCTGCCCATTTCTTGATTGGATTCTTGACCCATTCATTCTTTAGCAGGATGTTCTTTAACCTCCAACTGTTTGAGTTCCTTCCATATTTCTTCTTGTGGTTGAGTTCCAGTTTCAAAGCATTTTGGTCTGAAAATGCACAGGGAATAATCTCAATCTTTTGGTATAGGTTGAGACCTGATTTGTGACCCAGTATGTGATCTACCCCAGAGAAAATTCCATGTCCACTTGAGAAGAATGAATATTTTGTTGTTTTAGGACGGAATGTTCTGTACATATCTACGAAGTCACTCTGGTCCAATGTGTCATTCAAAGCTCTTATTTCTTTGTTGATCTTCCGCTTAGATGATATGTCCATAGCTGTGAGTGGAGTGTTGAAGTTAATGTATTATTACCAATGTTTCTTTATTTTGGTTGTTAATTGGTTTATATAATTGGCTGCTCCCATGTTGGGGATATAGGTATTTACAACTGTTAGATCTTCTTGTTGGATAGTCACTTTAAGTATGATAGAGTGTCCCTCTACATCTCTTACTACAGTCTTTGGTTTAAAATCTAATTTGTCTATATGAGGATGGCTGCCCTAGCTTTCTTTTGAGGTCCGTTGTCATAGTAGTTGATTCTCCATCCCCTCACTTTCAATCTGGAGGTATCTTTGGGTTCAAAATGAGTGTCTTATAGAAAGCATATGGATGGGTCCTTCTTTTTTATCCAATCTAAAACCTTGTGTCTTTTGACGGGAGCATTCAGCCCATTTACTCTCAGAGTAACTCTTGAAAGATACAAATTTAGTGCCATTGTATTGCCTGTAAAGTCCCTGTTTCTGCAGAATGTCTGTTACTTTCTGGTCTATATTACTCTTGGGGTCTCCTTTCGCTTACAGTATCCCCCTTAATACTTCTTGCAAGGCTGGCTTGGTGGTCACATAGTCTTTCAGTTTCTGTCGGTCATGGAAGCTCTTTATCTCTCCATCGGTTCTGAATGACAGCCTTTCTGGATAAAGTATTCTTGGCTGCATGTTCTTCTCATTTGGTACCCTGAATATATCTTGCCAACTGTTTCTCACTAGCCATGTTTCTGATGTTATTCTGATGTTCCTCCCTCCATATGTAAGGAACCTCCTCTCCCTAGCCACTCTCAGGATAGTTTCTTTGGCTGTAAGATTGCAAGCTTCACTATTACATGTTGGGGTGTTGATCTATTTTTATTGATTTTGATTTTGGGAGGGGTCCTCTCTGCCTCTTGGACATGAATGCTTGTTTCCTTCCCCAGATTAGGGAAGTCTCAGCTATGATTTGCTCAAATATACCTTCAAGCCCTCTCTCTCTCCACCCCCTCGGGGTTCCCAATAATTCTGACATTGGAAAGTTTCATGGCATCATTAATCTCTCCAAGTCTTTTTTCATGGGCTACTAGGTGCCTATCTGTTGTTTCCTCAACTTCCTTCCTATCAGCTTATCTTCTCAGTCACTTATTCTCTCTTCTGCCTCATTTAACCTGGCTGTTAGAGTATCCAGTTTATTTTTTTTTAAGATTTTATTTATTTATTTGTCAGAAAGAGAGACTGAGAGAGAGAGAGCGTACAAGCGGGGGGATGGCAAGCAGAGGGAGAAGCAGGCTTCCCACTGAGAAAGAAATCCGACGTGGGACTCGATCCCAGAACCCTGGGATCATGACCTGAGCTGAAGGCAGACGCTTAACCGACTGACCCACACAGGCATCCCTAGAGTATCCAGTTTAGACTACATCTCATTCATAGCATTGTTAAGTTCGACCTGATTAGATCTCATTTCCACCCTTAGAGATTCTACGCTGTCACTAATGCTTTCTTCAAGCCTAGCTTTTGACTTTGTGATTGCTATCCTGAATTTTATCTCTGACATCTTGCTTATATCTATATCCATTAGTTCTGTGGCAGAAGACATTGTCTCTGGTTCTTTTATTTGTTGGGAGTTCCCCATCCTAGTCATTCTGTTGTGGGATGGTTGAGCAAATGAACAGAGTCCCAAATATCAACCACGACCCAAACAAAATGCACCCTTGAAAAAATCTGAAGTGGTCAGAAGCTACCACAGATATGCAAACAAAGCTGAGATGATCGAAAACAATTAAAAAAGGGGTGGGGACTATAATCTCTCAGGGTGGACAAAGCAGGGTAATCTGCCTGTTCCTGATTGATTTTTGGTCTTGTGTTAAAAGACACTATATCCTAAAATTGCAATGAAATCAGAAGATATATATATGTATATATATATGTATATATATATATATATATATATATATATGACATATATACATATACATATGTCAAGATAAAATCGAATAGAGTTAAAAAATGGTCAAGTATGGGCCATAAATCTATAAAATGTAGATGTGGAAAAAATAAAAGTTGAAAAGCAACTTAAAACCTAAGTTGGAAAATAAGAATCTATTTGAAATGGTAACAGGGTTAAAAAAAAAAAAAAAAGAAGAAGAAGAAAAAGAAAAAAGAAACAAACAAAAAAAATGTAATATTTTAGCCTGAAGTGTGAGTCATGAGGGAACACCTGGAGCTCCCTATATTTTATTCCCCTGGCGCTGGAGTTTTACAATCCTGTGGAAAATAAGCTTGTCATTCACCTGTTCTTGCAGTCTGTCTTCTAGGGGAGGGGTCTGCTGCTCAGCTTCTCAGCCCTCTTTGCTTGGGTAGAGTTGCCTCACTCCTTGTCAGGGGGATGGGCTTAATGTGAGCTGGTCATCTGTGTTGCTTTTGTTCCCTGGCAGCTTTCCGCACCTCTTTAGAGGGTCAGAGCAAATATGGCCAAGAGGGAATCTCTGCCCTAGAGCCACAAGGTCGCAGTCCCCTTTCTTCAATAAACCCTCCAGGTCAAACGATCTCCACTTCTGTGTGCACCGAACTCCACAGAGTCAAGTTATTTGTGCCCTCTGCAATTCTCCCGGGGGAGTTCTGGGAACCCCCGAGCATCTCTGTACTTTTTGCCTTTGCAATTGCTCGCGGCTGTGGGCTCGCGCATGCACCCTCTTCCATAGCTCCCAGGTTATGGCTGGGTACTGCCCCACTGTCTTTTCGGGGGCTACACTGCCCTGAGAGCTGTTGCCCTGTTGTGGGCACAAGCTGTTTTGTATCTCCCCTGGGATGTTAAACAGCCTGCACCTTCTAGTCCTTTTCAGGGTTCTCAGGCAGAAAGCGTTCTCCCTACTGCCCACCTTGCAGTTGATGTTGACGGGAGCAGAGAATCCCTTCTGGGCTCGCTGACAATAACCAGTCTCCCTGCTCCACTGCTTGGTCACTCTAATGGTTCAGGCTCCCCCGTTCTTTCTGAGTCTCCTGGGATTCTGAGACCACAATGATCCACCTAGAATTCTGCCCTATTCATCCCCTATGCCCTTTTCAGAAAAGGATGTCTCTCACTGGAGCAGATTTCTAAGGGTCCTGATTTTGTGCTCTGGTGTTATATCACTTTTCTGTGGCCAGCTTATGGAGGCTCCCATCCCCCTCCATTTATCTTCCGATACTTCCCAGGAAGATTCAAGGTTCCACACATCCTACCTTGCAAAAAGTAGTCATTTTTATGCTTGTGGAGATCCAGATAAATCTTCTTATATCTCAGGTTGAATTTGTGTGTATTCAGAATGGTTTGATAGATATCCAGCTAAATTCAAGGGACCAGATGAAACGAGGTCCCCTACTCTGCCACCATCTTGCCCTTCCAAAAGCATTTCTGTATAATTATTTGAGAGCTCCACTTTAGTTTTCTAAAAATTCAAAGATACTAGTTTGGACATAAATAAAACTTCTGCCTAATTGTGAAATCAGTGAAGTGACAAAAAAATCTCAAGGTAATAGATAAATTCTATCAACTCCTCAAATATACTGCACACACACAAAAAAAATCATTTATAACAGTACTACTGTTATAAAAGAAACATAATATCCAAGCAAACAACAGATGCCACAAAAGTTGTCAAAAAACACAACAGGGGGCGCCTGGGTGGCTCAGTTGGTTAAGCGACTGCCTTCGGCTCAGGTCATGATCCTGGAGTCCCACGTTCGAGTCCCGCATTGGGCTCCCTGCTCAGCAGGGAGTCTGCTTCTCCCTCTGACCCTCCCCCCTCTCATGTGCTCTCTCTCCCTCATTCTCTCTCTCTCAAATAAATAAAATCTTTAAAAGAAAACACAACAGGTGTTCACTATACATTTGAGAATGAGTGGACAGCAGGCACTTAGTTGCATACTTCTGACAGAGGGTACAGAATCTCATGCAGGCATTAAATGCACTGTTACACAGATGTTTCAATGGGACAAAATAGTTGCAGAATATTGAAGGTTTTTTTTAAATACACTTAATAATACATTAGGACTCCTGGGTTAATTGATCTTATAGAATGACTAACCTGAAGGATAAAAGGCTGTTGGGGTGGAAAAAGGTATAAATAAAAAGCTACATAAAATAAATTACAGAAGGAATTAAACTCACAGAATGGAGGAGTAAAGAACTCAGAAAATCTAGTCATCCATAAAAGCAGTAAGAATACTGACATAAATCATCAAAATCAACTTTTTCAGGACTCTAGAAATTAAACAAGAGCTTGCAACAATGCAAAGAACATTTAATCAAGAAAAAAGGACTGAAATCTCAGTTGAGTGAGCTTTGGAATGTATTAAATTATCGTAATCCTACTGCATCTCCCCAGTCTTGTAGCCTAGGCCACACAATCACAGCAATCATGGAAACTAGCAGACTAACAGCCACCAGAAAGGACAGAACAAGTTTAGAACTCCCCCAAATCACCATCTCAGTGAAATGTCACTATTTGAATTGTCTGGCAGGTTCTTAAAAACTGGCACTCACAGAGCTTGTTTAAATGACCCGACTCAGAGCTTCCATATATGCACAGCATTTTCCCTAGGTATATAACAAAAACAATCAATGGCAACTATTGAGCACTGCAGCTGCCTGAAACAATTTTTTTTTTAAGTAGAAAATGAGTATACATAGGAGGCTTTGAAAATCTCCAAAATATTCCTGGAAAGACAGGAGGCAATGCACATTTGTAGGTCAACGCCTATAATGAAAAAAGACCTGAGATATAATTAATATCACACCTCTGGGTGAAATTGAGGCTCTGCAAAAGGAGAAAATGAAGGCTAAAAGACATATACTATCTGTGAAAATTTTCATGCTTTGCCCTAAAACACACAGAGAGGACTTTGTGAAAGGCATATAGACTTACTGGTTCAAAGACTTTAAGTATATTCTAATCATTAACCGAACCCTTAATTGAGCAAAAATATCAGTGGCCACATATGATAAAGAATACAAAGTTCACAGAAATGTTTTGGGAAAAACAATAAACAATGAAGTAACACAAGCACAACATCAACAACTTCACACCTTAGAGGAGGGGGACTGGATTACCAGGGTTGATACATTATATTATTTAAAATGTCCAGTTTAACAACAACAACAAATACATGAACCATATAAAGAAACAAAAAATTATGGCCCTTATACCTGATTAAAAGAAATTGATAAAAAGTGTATAAACCCAGACATTGGACTTACTAGACAAAGATTTATTTTTAATTTTATATTTTTTTTAATTTTTTATTTAAATTCAATTAATTAGCATATAATGTATTATTGGTTTCAGAGGTAGAGTTCAGTGATTCATCAGTCTTATATAATATTCAGTGCTCATTACATCACCCAGGTATCCCATCCCCTCCTCTCCCTCCCTTCCAGCAACCCTCAGTTTATGTTTAAGTCTCTTATGGTTTGTCTCTCTCTCTCTCTCCCTGATTTCATCTTGTTGTATTTTTTCTTCTCTTCCCTTATGATCCTCTGTTTTGTTTGTTAAATTCCACATATGAGTGAGATCATATGATAATTGTCTTTCTCTTATTGACTTATTTCGCTTAGCATAATACCCTCTAGTTCCATCCATGTTGTTGAAAATGGCAAGATTTCATTTTTTGATGGCTGAGTAGTATTCCATTGTGTGTATACATATATGTATGTGTATATATATATATATACACGCACACATATATATACACACACCACATCTTCTCTATCCATTCATCATCTATAGCAGCAATGTCAACAATAGCCAAACTATGGAAAGAGCCCCGATGTCAATCGACAGATGAATGGATACAGACAAAAGCTTTAAGTCAACTATCTTAAGTATGCTCAAAGAGCTGAAGGAAAGCATGTACAAAGAATTAAAGATGATTTGGTAAGAACAGTATCTCACAAATAGAGTCAATAAAGAGACAGAAATTATTAACAGGAATCAAAATTAAAATTTGAGTTGAAAAGGACAAAAATGAAAAAAAAGACAAAAATGAGAATAATGGTATTCAATAATTTTACTACAATCACTCCAAGTTATTTTCTGCAATCATGGAATGAAATTATAAATCAATAACAGAAGGAAAATTGGTACATTCACAAATATGTGAAAATGAAACAATACACTACTAAATAACTAATGAACCAAAGAAGAAATCACAAGGGAAGTTAGAAAATACACCAAGATGAATGGATACAAAACAATAACATATCAAAAATAAGGCGATGCAGCAGAGCAGGCTATAGAGGGAAATTTATACCTAAAAATGCCTATATTTGAAAAGCAGAACAATCTCAAATCAATAATCTAATCTTATAGAAGAATAAGAGCAAGTAAGCCCATATAAAACAAACAGAAGTAAATAATTAAAACTGAAGGAGAAATAAATAAAATAGAGAACAGAAAAACAGTAGAGAAAATCAACAAAACCAAAAGATGATTCTTTGAAAATACCAATAAAACTGATAAACTTGGCTATACTGATGAAGAAAAAGAGGAGATAGGATTCAAAATACTAAAATAAAGAATGAAAGGAGGAATAAATCAAAACCAACTCAAGAAAAAATAGAAAATCTGAATAGACACATAATAAGTAAAGAGATTGAAATCATAATAAAAAAATCTTCCCATAAAGAAAGCCCAGACCCATCTAGCTTCACTGGTGAATTCTATCAAATGTTTAAAAAAGAATTACTACCAACCTTTCATAAACTTTTCTAGAAAACAAAAGAGGAAACACTTCGTAACCCATTTTATGAGGCCATTATTTTACTAATACCAAACCCAGACAGAGATATCACAAGAAAAAAGCAAATACAAAACAAACCAACAACAACGAAGAACACACCAATATTCATTAAGGGCACAGATGTAAAAAATACTCAATAAAAATACTAGAAAATGGAATACAACAACATATACAAAGGATTATACACCATGACCAAGTAGTTTTTATCCCAATTGTAGGTTGGTTTGAAATGAAAGAATCAATCACTGCAATATGCCATATCAATAGAATAAAACACAAACACCACATGATCATCTCTACAGAGGCACAAATGGCATTTGAAAAAAATCCAACCTTTTCATGAAGCACCCAAGAAACTAGGAAGAGGAAAAAACTTCCTCAACCTGATAATCTACAAAAAAATCCACAGGTAACATCATATGTAATGTTGAACAATTGAAAGGTTTCCCCTTAAAATCAGAAATAAAACGGATGTACACTCTTGTCACTTATCTTCAACATTGTATTTAAGGGTCTAGGCAAAGAAATTAGGTAGGTTAAAGACTGAAAAGACATTTGTATTGGAAATTAAGACGTAAACAATCACTATCTGCAAATGATATGGCATTCTATATAGAAAATCCTTAGGGAGTCAATATACATTCTTTTCAAGCACACACGGAACATTCTCCAGACTACACCACATATTAAATGACCAAACAGGCCTCAACAAACACAAAAAGAATGAAATCATAGCATCCACCTTTTCTGTTCATAATGCTACTAGAAATCAACCATAAGGAAAAAATCTGGAAAGATCACAAATACATGGAAGTTAAACAACATGCTATTAAACCATGAATGGGTCAACCAGAAAGTCAAAGAATAAATAAAAAAAAATACACGGAAAAAATAAAAATGAAAACGTAACAGTCCGAAGTCTTCGGGATACAGCAAAAGCAGTTTTAAGAAGGAAGTATATAGCAATACAGGCCTACCTCAAGAAACAAGAAAAATCTCAAATAAACAACCTAAACTTACACCTAAGGGAGACCAAAAAAGAACGACAAATGAAGCCTATAGCTAGCAGGAGGAAAGAAATAATAAAGATTAGAGCAGAAATAAATGATATAGAAACTAAAAGAACAGGTCAATGAAACAAGGAGCTGGTTCTTAGAAAAAAATTAATACCATTAATAAACCTCTTAGCCAGATTTATCATAAAAACTATTAAAACAAACACAAGCTTAGCAAGGTTGCAGGATAAAAAATTAATATACAAAAATCAACTGTATTTCTATATACGTGGAATAAACAGTCTGAAAATGAAATTAAGAAATTCCATTTACAATATCATACAAAATAAAACATTCAGGAATAAATTTTAAAAAGAATGAAAGCCATATACTGAAAACTACAAAACCTCATTGGGAGAAATTAAGGAAGACATGACATCTAAAGCACAAGTGACAAGAGGAAAACTAGATAAACGGGACTTCATCAAAATTTTTAAAAACTTTATGCTTCAAAGGACACTATAAAGAAAATGAAAAGATAACCCACAGAACAGAAGAAATGTTGCAAATTATATTATCTGATAAGGGTCTAGTATCCAGGATATATTTTAAAAATTCTTAACAGTCAACAATTAAGCAACTCAATTAAAAATGGGTAAATGATACAAATAGATATTTCCCCACAAAGATATGCAAAAGATCAATAATCATATAAAGAGATGCTGAACATCAGTAGTAATAAAGGAAATGCAAATTAAAACCACAATGAGATATCACTTCACACCCAACAGAGCGGCTGTAATAAAAACAAACAAAAAACAAGAACAAACATGGACCCTCTTATGTTCCTGAAGGGAATATAAAGTGATCCAATCGCTTTGGAAAGCAGTTTGGCAATTCCTCATAAAGTTAAACATTAAGTTCACTTATATGATCTAGCAATTATATTTCTAGATATATATCTAAGAATACACAAACACTGGCACATGAATACTCATAGCAGCATTATACATAATAGTCAAAAAGTAGAAATCACCCAAATTTCTAGCAACTAATGAGTGGATAAACAAAATGTGGAATATACAAACAATGCAATATATTTTGTCATTAAAATAAATGAAGTACTGATACACACTATAACAAGGATATATCATGAAAATATGCTAGATGAAAAAGCCATACACAAAAAGTCGGATGTTATATGATTACCTTAATATCAAATGTCCAAATGAACAAATCCATACAGAGAAAAAGATCAGTGGTTATCAGGGGGAAGGGGTAGAGAGACATGGAGAATGACTGTTAACCTATCATTTTTCTTTTTAGGATGATGATAATGTTCTAAAAGTGATAGTTTCACAACTTCGTGAATATAGTAAAACCAAAAAATTGTTCAAACAAACAATCAATTATGAAGCATAAAAGACATGCAAGAAAACAAGACCAAATTATGAAACTGATGAAAGAAAATAGATCATAATAACAAAACCATAAGTAATCCCTACATTGCAGTTATCAAACATGGAAGTTAATACAACAATAACAAGTTCAAAAAAGAAATTTTAAAAATGAGAATTTCAGTAGAAGACATCAATCTAAAAAAATCAAATGTAAATTCTAGAATTAAAAAGTATGATACCTAAAATTAAAAATTCAATTAATAGGTTTTAATTACCAATTAGATATATTAGAACATATAAACAATGAATGTGAAGATAAACCAGCAAAAAAATCCTGAATCAAAGTAGAAAGAGTAAAAAGGATAGGGAGAAAGATAGAAAAAAAGAGATGAAAAGATATGGGAAAAGGTGTAACATACGGATTTGCTGTTTCAAAAAAGCAAAATAGAAAAAAAAATGGAGCACAAGCAATATCTTAGTATATACTAGCCGAGAATTTTCCAAATCTTATGAGACATTAAGTTTAGAAGTGAAAACTTCTACAAGTACCAAGAAGGATTATAAATACAAAGAACAGCACAAATAGCACATTTAGACATGGAAATCATTTTAAATCAAAGACAAGGAAAAACATTTTAAAGCTGCCCAAGAAGAAAGTGTGTTCCTAAAAGCAACAACAGAATTGCAGTTGATTCATACAAAAAACAATGGAAGCCAGAAGATAATGATATATTTGAAGTACTCAAAGAAAATAACTATCAACCTAAAATACACTTTATTTTTTTATTATGGTGAGTTAGCCACTGTATACTACATCATTGTTTTTGATATAGTGTTCACTGATTCATTAGTTGCATATAAGACCCAGTGCTCATCACAACACATACCCTCCTTAATACCCATCAACCCATCCCCCACCCACCCCCCTTCTGAAACCCTCAGTTTGTTTCCTGGGGTCCATAGTCTCTCATGGTCTGTCTCCCTCTCTGATTTCTCCCCCTTCAGTTTCCCCTCCCTTTCCCTATGCTCCATGCAATTGCTTATGTTCCACATATGAGTGAAACCATATGATATTGTGTTTCTCTAACTGACTTATTTCACTTAGCATAATCCCCTCCAGTTCCATCCATGTCGATGCAAATGGTGGGTATTCATCCTTTCTGATGACCCAGCAATTGCACTACTAGGTATTTACCCCAAAGATACAGATGTAGTGAAAAGAAGGGGCGCCTGCATGCCAATGTTCAAAGTAGCGATGTCCACAATAGCCAAATTGTGAAAGGAGCCGAGATGCCCTTCAACAGATGAATGGATGAAGAAGATGTGGTTCATAAAATACACTTTAAAAATTAAATAAAAACAAGACATTTCAGAAAAACAGTAAGTCAGGAATGGCCAATAATCCCAGACAGAACATCCCAGGAAAGAAAGATGATCATCATAATGGTACATTTGAAGATTATATGTATATGCATGGATATAGAGATCTATATTGTTATATACAGCAACAGTATTAATGTTTTGTGCAGCTTAAAATATATGTAGAATTGGGGCACCTGGATGGCTCACTCGGTTAAGTGTCTGACTCTTGATTTTGGCTCAGGTCATGATCCCACGGTCATGAGACGGAGCCCTCCATCGAGATGTGTGCTGGGCGAAGAGCCTGCTTAAGATTCTCTCTCTCCCTCTCCCTCTGCCCATCCCTGCCTGCTCTCTCCCTCTTAAAAAAACAATGCTTAAAAACAAACACAGAATTAAAGTAAATGTCAACAATAGTATGTAAAGCTAAAATGTGCAAAGGGTTTTAAACTGTCTAGAAAACAGTCAAAATACAAATATTGAGTAGAACCTAGTAAGTTGAGGATACTATGATTTCTATAATTACCACTAAAATAATAAAATGAAGCCTAATGAACTTATAGAAGGAGGGATGCTTCAGTAACAATAAATCCAAAAGAATATAAGAAAGGAGAAAAAAAATACAAATTATAGATGGACCAACAACAAATAGAAATATGAAAGACTGAAACCAAGATACATAAAAATTTACATTAAACTGTAAATGAACTAAGTACCCAATTAAAAGGAAAAGACTGCAGATTAGATTTTAAAAAGAGCAATAATTATATAATACAAATGATACACTATACAAATACTAATCAAAAGAAACTCCTCTAGGGGCCCCTGGGTGGCTCAGTGGTTGAGCTTCTTTCTGCCTTGGGCTCAAGACATGATCCCAGGGTCCTGGGATCGAGCCCCTGCATCGGGCTCCCTGCTCAGCGGGAAGCCTGCTTCTCCCTCTCCAACTCCACCTGCTTGTGTTCCCTCTCTCGCTATGTCTCTCTCTGTCAAATAAATGAAATCTTTTTAAAAAAAAAGAAGAAGAAAAAAGAAACTGCTCTAGTTAGGGGCACCTGGATCGCTCAGTCAGTTAAGCTTCTGCCTTCGGCTCAGGTCACAATCTCAGGGTCCTGGGATCGAGCCCCGCATTGAGCTCCTTGCTCAGCGGGGAGCCTGCTTCTCCTTCTCCCTCTGCTTGTGCTCTCTCTGTCAAATAAACAGTGGGGAGTCTCTTTCTCTCTCTCCTCCTCCCCCCAACCCCTACCGCTCATGCTCTCGTTCTCTCTCTCTCTCAAATGAATAAATAAAAAATCTTAAAAAAAAAAAAAAGAAACTGCTCTAGTTAGAAAAGGAGATTGTAAGAAAGAAATTTTATGAGTTGAGACATTGGGAACTCAAAAAAGTTTAACAAATTTAAATCATATGCATGTAGTTTTATATACACATACATATATATACATACATACATACATGAATCAGAAAGTGACAGAATTAAATGGAGAAAAAAATTCCATCATACTTGGATACTGAATGAACATAACAGACAGAAAACTGCACAACACATAAAAGATATGAATAGCCTGATTAATTCAGTGTACTTAGTTAACATAAACAGCACTAAAGACAATAGCATTTTTCCATGATCCTATGAAATACTAACCAATAATGACCATATGATCGGTCAAAAGCAAATCTCAACCATTTTTTTAATTTTATTTTTTATTAACATATAATGTAATATTTGTTTCACGGGTATAGCTCTGTGATTCATCAGTCTTAAACAATTCACCATGCTAACCATACCACATACCCTCCCCGATGTCCATCACCCAGCCACCCCATCCCTCCCATCCCCCAACACTCCAGCAACCCACAGTATGTTTCCTGAGATTAAGAGTCTGTTACGGTTTGTCTCCCTCTCTGGTTTCGTCTTGTTTCATTTTTCCCTGCCTTCCCGTATGATCCTCTGTCTTGTTTCTCAAATTCCTCATATCAGTGATATTATATGATACTTTTCTTTCTCTCATTGACTTATTTTGCTTAGCATAATACCCTCTAGTTCCATCCACGTCATTGCAAATGACAAGATTTCATTTTTTTTTGATGGCTACATAATCTTCCATTGTATATATATACCCCATCTTCTTTACCCATTCATCTGTTGATGGACATCTAAGTTCCTTCCACAGTTTGGCTATTGGGGACATTGCTGCTATAAACATTGCAGTGCACGTGCCCGATCAGATCAGTACATTTGTATCTTTGCGGTAAATACCCAGTAGTGCAAATGCTGGGTCGCAGGGTAGCTCTATTTTCAACCTTTTGAGGAACCTCCATATAGTTTTCCTGAGTGGCTGCACCAGCTTGCATTCCCACCAACAGTGTAGGAGGGTTCCCCTTTCTCCGCATCCCTGCCAACATCTGTCATTTCCTGACTTGTTAATCTGAGCCATTCTGACTGGTGTGAGGTGGTATCTCATTGAGGTTTTGATTTGTATTTCCCTGATGCCGAATGATGTTAAGCACTTATTCATGTGTCTGTTGGCCATTTGGATGTCTTCTTTGGAAAAATGTCTGTTCATGTCTTCTGCCCATTTCTTGATTGGATTATTTGTTCTTAGGGTGTTGAGTTTGAAAAGTTCTTTATAGATTTTGGATAATAGTCCTTTATCTGATAGGTCATTTGCAAGTATCTTCTCCCATCCTGTCAGTTGTCTTTTGGTTTTGTTGACTGTTTCCTTTACTGTGCAGAAGCTTTTTATCCTGACGAGGCCCCAGTAATTCATTTTTCCTTTTGTTTCCCTTGCCTTTGGGGACGTGTCTAGCAGGAAGTTGGTATGGCCTAGGTCAAAGAGGTTGCTGCCTGTGTTCTCCTCTAGGATTTTGATGGATTCCTATCTCACATTTGGGTCTTTCATCCATTTTGAGTTTATCTTCGTGTATGGTGTAAGAAAGTGGTCCAGTTTCATTCTTCTGTATATGGCTGTCCAATTTGCCCAACCCCATCTGTTGAAGAGACTGTCTTTTTTCCATTAGACATTCTTTCCTGTTTTGTTGAAGATTAGTTGAACATAGAGTGGAGGGTCCATTTCTGGGCTCTCTATTCTGTTCCATTGATCTATGTGTCTGTTTTTGTGCCAGTACCATACTGTCTTGATGATTATAGCTTTGTAATAGTGCCTGAAGTCCAGAATGTAATGCCACCAGCTTTGCTTTTCAACATTCCTCTGGCTATTTGGGGTCTTTTCTGATTCCATACAAATTTTAGGATTATTTGTTCCATTTCTTTGAAAAAAGTGGATGGTATTTTGATAGGGATTGCATTAAATGTGTAGATTGCTCTAGGTAGCATTGACATCTTCACAATATTTGTTCTTCCAATCCATGAGCATGGAACCTTTCTCCAATTCTTTGTATCTTCCTCAATTTTATTCATGAGTATTCTATAGTTGTCTTAGTACAGATTCTTTGCCTCTTTGATGAGATTTATTCCTAGGTATCTTATGGTTTTGGGTGCAATTGTAAATGGGATCAACTCCTAATTTCTCTTTCTTCTGTCTTGTTGTTGCTATATAGAAATGCCACTGATTTCTGTGCATTGATTTTATATCCTGCCACTTTAATGAATTCCTGTATGAGTTCTAGCTGTTTGGGGGTACAGCGTTTGGGTTTTTCACATAAAGTATCATATCATCTGCAAACAGTGAGCGTTTGACTTCTGTGCCAATTTGGATGCCTTTTATTTTTGTAGTCTGATTGCTACAGCTAGGACTTCTAATACTATGTTGAATAGCAGTGGTGATAGTGGACATCCCTGCCGTGTTCCTGACGTAGGGGAAAAGCTCTCAGTTTTTGCCCTTGAGTATGATATTTGCTGTAGGTTTTTCATAGATGGCTTTTATGATATTGAGGTATGTGCCCTCTAGCCCTATACTCTGAAGAGTTTTGAACAAGAAAGGATGCTGTACTTTGTCAAATGCTTTTTCTGCATCTATTGAGAGGATCATATGGTTCTTGTTCATTCTTTTATTAATATATTGTATCACACTGATTGATCTGTGGATGTTGAACCAACCTTGCAGCCCAGGGATAAATCCCACTTGGTCATGGTGAATAATCCTTTTAATGTACTGTTGAATCCTATCGGCTACTATTTTGGAGAGAATTTTTGCATCCATGTTCATCAGGGATATTGGTCTGTAATTCTCCTTTTTGATGGGGTCTTTGTCTGGTTTTGGGATCAAGGTAATGCTGGCCTCATAACATGAGTTTGGAAGTTTTCCTTCCATTTCTATTTTTTGGAAGTTTCAGAAGAATAGGTATTAATTCTTCTTTACTGTTTGGTAGAATTCCCCTGGGAAGCCATCTGGCCCTGGGCTCTTGTTTGTTGGGAGACTTTTGATTACTGCTTCAATTTCCTTACTGGTTATGGGTCTGGTCATGTTTCCTATTTCTTCTTCGTTCAGTTCTGGTGGCTTATAAATCTCTAGGAACGCACCCATTTCTTCCAGATTGTCTAATTTGCTGGCATATAGTTGCTCATAATGCATTCTTGTAATTGTTTGTATTTCCTTGGTGTTGGTTGTGATCTCTCCTCTTCCATTCATGATTTTATTTATTTGGGTTGTTTCTCTTTTCTTTTTGATAAGTCTGGCCAGGGGTTTATCAATCTTGTTAATTCTTTCAAAGAACCAACTCCTAGTTTCGTTGATCTGTTCTACTGTTCTTTTGGTTTCTATTTCATTGATTTCTGCTCTGATCTTTATTATTTCTCTTCTCCTGCTGGGTTTAGGCTTAATTCGTGGTTCTTTCTCCAGCTCCTTTAGGTGTAGGGTTAGGTTGTGTATTTTAGACCTTTCTTGTTTCTTGAGAAAGGCTTGTATTGCTATATAGTTTCCTCCTAGGACTGCCTTTGCTGCATCCCAAAGATTTTAAACAGTTGTGTTATCATTTTCATTTGTTTCTACGAATTTTTTTAATTCTTCTTAAATTTCCTGGTTGACCCATTCATTCTTTAGTAGGATGCTCTTTAGTCTCCATGTATTTGAGTTCTTTCCAACTTTCGTCTTGTGATTGCATTCTAGTTTCAAAGCCCTGTGGTCCAAAAATATGCAGGGAATGATCCCAATCTTTTGGTACCGGTAGAGACCTGATTTGTGACCCAAGAAGTGATCTATTCTGGAGTCATGGGCACTAGAAAAGAATGTGTATTCTGTTGCTTTGAAATGGAATGTTCTGAATGTATCTGTGAACTCCATCTGGTCCAATGTGTCATTTAAAGTCTTTATTTCCTTGCTGATCTTTTGCTTGGATGAGCTGTCCATTTAGTGAGGGGGGTGTTAAAGTTCCCTAATATTTTTGTAGTATTGTCGATGTGTTTCTTTGATTTTGTTATTAATTGCCTTATATAATTGGCTGCTCCCATGTTAGGGCCATAGATATTTAAAATTGTTAGATCTTCTTGTTGAATAGACCCTTTAAGTAGGATATAGTGTCCTTCCTCATCTCTTATTATAGTCTTTGGTTTAAAATTTAATTTGTCTGATATAAGGATTATCACCCCAGCTTTCTTTTGGTGTCCATTAGCATGGTACATGGTTGTCCACCCCCTTACTTTCAATCTGGAGGTGTCTTTGGATCTAAAATGAGTCTCTTGCAGACAGCATATCGAGGGGTCTTGTTTCTTTATCCAATCTGATAGCCTGTGTCTTTTGATTGGGGCATTTAGCCCATTTACATTCAGGGTAACTACTAAAAGATATGAATTTGGTGCCATTGTATTGCCCGTAAGGTGACTGTTACTGTATATTGTCTGTGTTCCTTTCTGGTCTATGTTGCTTTTAGGCTCTCTCTTTGCTTAGAGGACCCCTTTCAATATTTCTTGTAGGGCTAGTTTGGTGTTCACAAATTCTTTCAGTTTTTGTTTGTCCTGGAGGCTTTTTATCTCTCCTTCTATTTTCAATGACAGCCTAGCTGGATATAGTATTCTTGGCTGCCTGTTTTTCTCATTTAGTGCTCTGAATGTATCATGCCAGTCCTTTCTGGCCTACCAGGTCTCTGTGGATAAGTCTGCTGCCAATTTAATGTTTCTACTATTGTAGATTACAGACCTCTTCTCCAGAGGAGCTTTCAAGATTTTCTCTTTGTCTCTAGTCTTATAAGTTTTACTATTAGATGTCGGGGTATTGACCTATTTTTATTGATTTTGAGGGGAGTTCTCTGTGCCTCCTAGATTCTGATGCCTGTTTCCTTCCCCAAATTAGGGAAGTTTTCTGCTATAATTTGCTCCAATATTCCTTCTGCCCTTCTCTCTTTTTCTTCTTCTGGGATCCCAATTATTCTAATATTGTTTCATCTTATGGTATCACTTATCTCTCAAATTCTGCCCTCCTGATACAGTAGTTGTTTAGTTGTTTATCTTTTCCTCAGCTTCTTTATTTTCCATCATTTGGTCTTCTATATCACTAATTCTCTCTTCTGCCTCATTTATTCTAGCAGTTAGACCCTCCATTTTTTATTGCACCTCATTAATAGACTTTTTGATTTCCACTTGGCTAGATTTTAGTTCTTTTATTTCTCCAGAGAGGGATTCTCTAGTATCTTCCATGCTTTTTTCAAGCCCAGGTAGTATATTTATAATTGTCATTCTGAACTCTAGTTCAACATCTTACTAATGTCCATATTGATTAACTCCCTGGCAGTTGGTACTGCCTCTTGTTCTTTTCTTTGAGGTGAGTTTTTCCAGTTTGTCATTTTGTCTAGAGAGCAACAGATGAATGAGAGAACAAAATGCAAAAAGGATTACAACAAGCCCAAAAAATATACACTAACCAAATCAGAAGAGACCTTCCAGAAAATGGTCACTTTTCTGTTCATAGAATTGCTGCTATACTTTTCATTGATCTCCCGTTGAGTTTGTAGGTGCTCAGAATGGTTTGATAACTATCTACCTGAATTCCTGGGACCAGACGAAATTTAGGTCTCCTACTCCCCCGCCATCTCACTCCTTGCCAAATCTCACAAATTTTAAAGGACTAGGACTGTGTAGGATATGTTCTCTGACCACTGCAGATTCAAACTAAAGTCATATTATACAGATAGAAAATCCCCAAATATTTAAAAATTAAGAAATACATTTTTAAACAACTCACTGGTAAAAGAAAATATCATAATGGTGATTGCAAAATAATTTTACTGAATGATAATAAAATTATAACATAAACTTTTAGAATGAAGCTAAGCAGGGAATATTTAAAGCCCTAAATGTATACATTAGGCAGAAGAAAACCCAAAAAAATCAATGATCTAATCCTCCATATAAAGAAAAACCCTGAAAAGGGATAAGTTAAACATAAAGAAAGTAGAAGAAGGGAAATAAAGGTATCAGTAAAAATGAACGGAACAAAAAGCAGTAGAGAAACTCAAAAATGCTGAAAACAATTTTTTTAAAAACTCTAATAAAACTGAAAAACTATAAGCAAGACCAATCAGAAAAGAGAGCTGTCACAAATTATCAAATTGAGAAATTGAAAATACTACATCATTAGAGAACCAACAGTTGTTAAAATGATGAAAGGATATTATGAAAAAATTTATGCCAATATATTTGAGGATTTAGATTGAAAGAAAATTTTCTTATAAAATACAATTCACTGCAAGTAAAAAAACCCCACATTACTGGGTCAGTAGTAAGTGGGAGTTGAGATTAGTAAAATGAGTACTTAATTATACTTGGATCTTTTTATTCCTTCAAATTGCATATGAATTAAGAACTGTGATTTAATATTTAAGTTTTCTTAAATTATATGCTTAATAAAGGTCAAAGAAACAAAGTAAGAAAAAGTTATACTTGATGATTTTAATAATGGGCTTTTAAAATTTTTTTTAATTTAAATTCAATTAATTAACATAGTATATTATTAGTTTCAGAGGTAGAGTTCAGGGATTCATCAGCTGTACGTAACATCCAGTGTTCATCACATCAGGTGCCCTCCTTAATACCCATCACCCAGTTACCACATCCCCCCACGCCCCCCCTCCAGCAACCCTGTTTGTTTCCTATAGTTAAGAGTCTCTTTTGGTTTGTCTCCCTATCTGATTATGTCTTGTTTCATTTTTCCCTCCCTTTCTCTATGCTCCTCTGTTTTGTTTCTTAAATTCTACATATGAGTGAAATCATATAACTCTCTTTCTCTGATTGACTTATTTGTAGTTAAGTAAACTGTCATCACTAAAATTTGGTTAACAAAACCTATGAAGATCATAAGATGCCAAGACACCTCAGAAAAAGAGTACCAAAGAAGAAATAAAAGCACCTGGTGAACTATGCTGCATCATAGCAAACATGACATAGTTATATTTTCTCATTTGACATTCACAACTAAAGAATATTGTAGTATTCACAAATCTCTAATATTTCTCACACATAAGGGACTATTAGGTTCACTTTTCACATTTAATTTTCCCACTTGGGTTGGAATAAACAAAAAAAATTATAATATATACTCTGATTTGTTAGGAACTATTATGCTTGCTCATTAGTCTAATACCAAGAGTTCTAAATATCCTAACATCTGAAATAGTTTTTTTATCATTTATACATAAGCTATAAATTCCTGTAATTAAGATGAATAATACACGATGAAATATTCTTTCTAAATACGCACGACGAAGGAATAATTTATTAAGCCACAGTTGTGGTTTACTGTGCCTAAACTGTTAATGCAAACAATATTTTTGCCAAAATAGATGTTGGGCTGAACACCTGATTTCCTGAGAGTTAGAAATTTGGTACCTGCTAGGAAGAGGGTATTTACGTGACCAGACCCCAATAAATACCTTGGGCAATAACTCCCTAACGAGCTTGCATGGTAGAGACAACGTTTCACACATGTTGTCACAATTGGAGGAATTAAGCATGTTCTGTATGACTACATCAGGAAAGGACTATTGGCGGCTTGCACCTGGTTTTTTCTAGGCTTTGCTTCAGGTGGCTTTTACTTTGGCTGAGTTTGCTTTCTATTCTTTCGCTGCAATAAATCTTATCCACAACATGCCAGATCCTGTGAGTTCTCCCAGAGAATCATCAAACCTAGGGGTGGCCTTTGGGACCCCTAAAACTTATTTTTAAGTCACATTGAAGTAAAATTTCAAAAGAGGGCTAAGAATCTACAATCCAATACAACTGACTTGATTCAAAGAAGCCATGCATTGACTCTTTCTAAGCAACATCTCAGATTATTATAATCCTTCTAGACATAAAAGCATTCCCAAATCCTTAAAACTGTAATTTTTGTTACTTGTTTTTTGCCATGAATTTTAAGAGTTAGAAACACAAGGCCAACTTCAATCATGTAAAGTCATATGATGTAAATTAATTAGAATGGTTTTTGGAATTTTTTCTCATTTAAAGTTACAAGCCCATGTGTCATTCTCGCCCCTTCTGCCTTTTGAACCTTTAATCTCCTTGGCTCCTTTTCATATTCAGCTGACATTCCTGCTTTCCATTTCATCATGGTAATAGTACCAATCAAAAGAGAACTTCCACATCTACCAGTCTCTATATTTACCACCATTCCAAGTATTATCCCCAATTAATGCTTATTTATACTTAAATTTTAAGATTGTAAGAGTATCTAAGGTTAGTTTTTTCTAAAATGATATGACACTATGACTTATGACCCATCATTAAATAACACCAAAATTATTCTTATAACAGCACAACACTAGAGAAGGAACATTAGAAACCATACAGGTAGTTTCTCTACCTCAATGTATAAAGACGTACAATTAACAGATTTTAATACCTTAATTAAAAATAAAAACAAAACAAAAATGTAGGAAGGGAAGACAAAATTTCAACTTTGTATATCTTCACTTTCAAAGTACTCTTTAAAACTTACAGTTGTGGGATCACCAAAGTCTAAAAAATCTCTTCTTTATTAAAGAATTACATCTTTTCATAGAAAAGATGGCGGAGGAGTAGGGGACCATATTCCAACTGGTCCCTGGAATTGAGCTGGATATCTACCAGACCACTCTGAGCACCCACGAAATCAGCCTGAGATGTAAGAATATAGATCTGGATCTCTACAAACAGAATATCGCAGGCGGTTCGTTTCGAGGTATGAAGCGAGGAACCATGATTCTGCGGGCAGATATCAGAGGATAAATGGCAGCAGGAGGGAGCCTGGCCATGGGGATCCTATACCGCCAGTGAGCGACAGCCTCGTGCACTGGGGACAGGGCACAGACTCGCAGACCGGCAGCGGCGGGGAAAGGATTTTAGGGTAGCCCCCGGGATGGAAACCCGGAGCAGCGGGGTGGTGCATGCAAACTGAGAACAGCTGGCGGTTTTAGAAGCACAAAGGGCAGAGACGTGCCCCGACCTGGAGGCAGGACTGGGGGCGCTGCGGAGGGGCGCACAACCCAGGACACTGCAGTTTATAGCAGCACGGACAGAAATGGAGATAGTGTGGCCTGGAGAGCTCACTGACAAACAGACTGCAAACTCTCTGCTCTGAAGCAGAGGGTTGGAAACGGTCTCTTCTGCTCTGACTCGCGAAAGAGACGTGGAAAGCCACCAGGGAAAGCCGCCAGAAAACAAAAGCCCCAAAAAACTAGTTCACACTGAGCCCATCCCCCTCCACAGGGGGCAGGGCAACTCTGCCCAAACAGGATTGCCTGAGTAACAGCACGGCAGGCCCCTCCCCCAGAAGACAGGCTGGGAAAACAAGAGGCCAGCAACCCTAAGGTCCCTAGAAAACAGGTGCATCTTGCTTGGGTTCTGGTCAATAATTTGGACTCTATACATACCCTCAACCACCCATCAACAGAATGACTAGGAGGAGGAACCCCCAAAATAGAAAAGACTCAGAGATTATGACTTATGCAGCAGATTTAAAAATGGATGCAGATATAACCAAGATGTCAGAGATGGAATTCAGGCTAGCAATTGTGAAGAAAATAGCTAGAATAGAGAAATTAATTAATGGCAACATAGAATCTCTAAGGGCAGAAATAAAAGGTGAATTGGCAGAACTTAAAAATGCTATCAATGAGATCCAATCTAATCTAGATAATCTAACAGCTAGGGTAAGTGAGGCAGAAGAAAGAATCAGTGACCTGGAAAGCAATTTAATAGATAAAGAGGGAAAAGAGGAGGCCAGGGAAAAACAACTCAGAATCCATGAAAATAGAATCAGAGAAATAAGTGACACCATGAAGCGCTCCAATGTCAGAATAACCGGAATCCTGGAGGGAGTGGAGAGAGAGAGAGGACTAGAAGATGTATTTGAGCAAATCGTAGCTGAGAACTTCCCTAATCTGGGGAAAGAAACAAACATTCGTGTCCTAGAGGCAGAGAGGACCCCTCCCAAGATCAAGAAAAACAGGCCAATGCCCCAGTGTGTAGTAGTAAAACTCGCAAATCTTAGAACCAAGAAAACCATCTTAAGGGCAGTTAGGGGGAAGAGATTCCTTACGTACAGAGGGAGGAACATCAGAATAACGTCAGACCTATCCACAGAGACCTGGCAAGCCAGAAAGGCCTGGCAAGACATATTCAGGGTACTAAACGAGAAGAACATGCAACCAAAAATACTATATCCGGCAAGGTTGTCATTCAGAATGGATGGAGAGATGCAGAGCTTCCAAGACCGGCAGAAACTGAAAGAATATGTGCCCACTAAGCCGGCCCTGCAGGAAATATTAAGGGGGGTTCTATAAAAGGAGAAAGACACCAAGAGTGATATACAACAGACATTTACAATCTATAGAAACAAGGACGTCACAGGCAAAATGATCACAATAAATTCGTATCTTTCAATAATCACTCTCAACGTGAATGGCCTAAATGCTCCCATAAAATGGCACAGGGTTGCAGATTGGATAAAAAGACAGGACCCATCCATATGCTGTCTACAAGAGACTCATTTTGAACCTAAAGATACATCCAGACTGAAAGTGAAGGGATGGAGATCCATCTTCCATGCCAGCGGACCTCAAAAGAAAGCTGGGGTAGCAATTCTTATATAAGACAAATTAGATTTTAAACTAAAGTCGGTAATAAGAGACACAGAAGGACACTATATCATTCTTAAAGGGTCTATCCAACAAGAAGATCTAACAATTGTAAATATCTAGGCCCCCAACATGGGAGCAGCCATCTACATAAGGCAACTGTTAACCAAAATAAAGAGTCATATTGATAATAATGCGTTAATTGTAGGAGACCTCAATACTCCACTCTCAGCAACAGACAGATCATCTAAGCAGAAAATTAACAAAGAAACAAGAGCTTTGAATGACACACTGGACCAGATGGGCCTCATAGATATATACAGAACATTCCACCCTAAAACAACATAATACTCATTCTTCTCGAGCATACATGGAACTTTCTCCAGAATAGACCACATACTGGGTCACAAATCAGGTCTCAACAGATACCAAAAGACTGAGATTATTCCCTGCATAGTCTCAGACCACAATGCTTTAAAACTGGAACTCAATCACAAGAAAAAATTTGGCAGAAATTCAAACACTTGGAAGCTAAAGACCACTCCGCTCAAGAATGTTTGGGTTAACCAGGAAATCAAAGAACTTAAACAATTCATGGAAATCAATGAGAATGAAAACACATCGGTCCAAAACCTATCGGACACGGCAAAGGCGGTCCTAAGTGGGAAACACATAGCCATCCAAGCCTCACTCAAAAAAATAGAAAAATCCCGAATTCACCAACTAACTCTACACCTAAAAGAACTAGAGAAAAAGCAAGAAACGATGCCTAAGCCACGCATGAGAAGAGAAATAATTAAGATTAGAGCAGAGATCAATGAATTAGAAACCAGAAACACAGTAGATCACATCAACGAAACTAGAAGTTGGTTCTTTGAAAGAATTAATAAGATTGATAAACCACTGTCCAGACTTATCCAAAAGAAAAGAGAAAGGACCCAAATTAATAAAATTATGAATGAACGGGGAGAGATCACGACTAACACCAAGGAAATAGAAACAATTATTAGAAATTATTACCAACAACTATATGCCAATAAACTGAGCAATCTGGATGAAATGGAGGCCTTCCTGGAAACCTATAAGCTGCCAAGACTGAAACAGGAAGAAACTGACAACCTGAATAGGCCAATAACCAGTAATGACATTGAAGCAGTGATCAAAAACCTCCCAAAAAACAAGAGTCCAGGACCTGATGGATTCCCTGGGGAATTCTACCAAACATTCAAAGAAGAAATAATACCTATTCTACTGAAGCTGTTTCAAAAAATAGAAACAGAAGGAAAACTTCCAAACTCATTCTATGAGGCCAGCATTACCTTAATCCCCAAACCATGCAAAGACCCATCAAAAAGGAGAATTTCAGACCGACATCCCTGATGAATATGGATTCCAAAATCCTCAACAAAATCCTAACTAAGAGGACCCAACAATACATTGAAAGGATCATCCACCACGACCAAGTGGGATTTATCCCCGGGATGCAAGGGTGGTTCAACATTCGCAAATCAATCAATGTGATCGAACACATTAATAAGAGGAGGGAGAAAAACCATATGGTCCTCTCAATTGATGCAGAAAAAGCATTTGACAAAATACATCCTTTCCTGATTAAAACTTCAGAGTATAGGGATAGAGGGAACATTCCTCAAGTTCATAAAATCCATCTATGAAAAACCCACAGCGAACATCATCCTCAATGGGGAAAAGCTGAGAGCCTTTTCCTTAAGATCAGGAACACGTCAAGGATGCCCACTCTCGCCACTATTGTTCAACATAGTACTAGAAGTCCTAGCAACAGCAATCAGACAACAAAAAGAAATAAAGGGTAGTCAAATTGGCAAAGAAGAAGTCAAACTCTCTTTTCGCAAATGACATGATGCTTTATGTGGAAAATCCAAAAGACTCCACCCCCAAATGACTAGAACTCATCCAGCAATTCAGTAATGTGGCAGGATACAGAATCAATGCACAGAAATCAGTTGCTTTTTTATACACTAACAACACAACTGTAGAAAGAGAAATTAGAGAAACGATTCCATTTACAGTAGCACCAAAAACCGTAAGATACCTCGGAATAAACCTAACCAAAGAGGTAAAGGATCTGTACTCTAGGAACTACAGAACGCTCATGAAAGAAATTGAAGAAGACACAAAAAGATGGAAAAATATTCCATGCTCATGGATTGGAAGAATAAACATTGTTAAAATGTCGATGCTACCCAGAGCAATCTATACCTTCAATGCCATCCTGATCAAAATTCCAATGACATTTTTCAAAGTGCTGGAACAAATAATCCTAAAATTTGTATGGAATCAGAAAAGACTCCGAATCGCCAAGGAAATGTTGAAAGAGAAAAACAAAGCTGGGGGCATCACGTTGCCCAATTTCAAGCTATATTACACAGCTGTGATCATCAAGACAGCATGGTACTGGCACAAAAACAGACATATAGACAAATGGAACAGAATAGAGAACCCAGATATGGACCCCCAACTCTACGGTCAAATAATCTTTGACAAAGCAGGAAAAAACATGCAATGGAAAAAAGACAGTCTCTTCAATAAATGGTGCTGGGAAAATTGGACAGCCACATGCAGAAGAATGAAACTCGACCATTCTCTAACACCATTCACAAAGATAAACTCAAAGTGGATGAAAGACCTCAATGTGAGACAGGAATCCATCAAAATCCTAGAGGAGAACATAGGCAGTAACCTCTGCCTATGACATCGGCCACAGCAACTTCTTTAAAGATACATCTCCAAAAGCTAGTGAAACAAAAGCAAAAATGAACTTTTGGGATTTCATCAAGATAAAAAGCTTCTGCACAGCAAAGGAAACAGTCAACAAAACAAAGAGGCAACCCACAGAATGGGAGAAGATATTTGCAAATAACACTACAGATGAAGGGCTGGTATCCAAGATCTATAAAGAACTTCTCAAACTCAACACCCAAAAAACAAATAATCCAGTCAAAAAATGGGCAGAAGATATGAAAAGACACTTCTCTGAAGATGACATACAAATGGCTAACAGACACATGAAAAAATGTTCATCATCATTAGCCATCAGGGAAATTCAAATCAAATCCACACTGAGATACCACCTTACACCAGTTAGAATGGCAAAAATGGACAGGGAATGAACAAACGTTGGAGAGATTGTGGAGAAAGGGGAACCCTCTTACACTGTTGGTGGGAATGCAAGATGGTACAGCCACTTTGGAAAACAGTGTGGAGGTGCCTCAAAAATTTAAAAATAGAGCTACCCTATGACCCAGCAATTGCACTCCTGGGTATTTACCCCAAAGACACAGATGTAGTGAAAAGAAGGGCCATATGCATTCCAATGTTCATAGCAGCAATGTCCGCAATAGCCAAACTGTGGAAAGAGCCGAGATGCCCTTCAACAGATGAATGGATAAAGAAGATGTGGTCCATATATACAATGGAATATTACTCAGCCATCAGAAAGGATGAATCCCCAACTTTTACATCAACATGGATGGGACTGGAGGAGATTATGCTAAGTGAAATAAGTCAAGCAGAGAAAATCAATTATCATATGGTTTCACTTATTTGTGGAACATAAGGAATAGCATGGAGGACATTAGGAGAAGGAAGGGAAAAATGAAGGGGGGAGGAAATCGGAGGGAGAGATGAACTATTAGAGACTATGGACTCTGAGAAACAAACTGTGGATACTAGAGGGGATGGGGTGGGGGGATGGGTTAGCCCGGTGATGGGTATTAAGGAGGGCACGTACTGCATGGAGCACTGGGTTGTATACAAAAACAATGGAACGTGGATCACCACATCAAGGACTGATGATGTATTGTATGGTGACTAGCGTAACATAATAAAATTAAAAAAAAAAAAAAAAGACCATTGTCTAAGTGAGAGAGGGAAAAAAAAAATGTAAGAAGCAGTGAGATAAGGGTGTATAGACCTGCTCCAGTCATTGTGGGAAAGTTATCTTCTTTAGCTGTCATATGCTTCATTCCTGGAAATCCTCACTTCTGGGTCACCAGTTGGTGTGTAGGTCCAATAAAGTCTTGGTGTTTTCTTTAGATGTGATACGTGCATCCAAGAGCCCATGGATGGAATCTGGTAGCACAAAATTGGTTAACTGTATCTGATAGAGGTCTTTCTAATGGTGTTGAAAAGAGTTTTTCTTGAAGTATTTTTTTCTACTAGATGAAGTCCCAGGTTGCAAATTGTGATGTATAAGTTTTTTTTTCTTTTTTAATTTTATTTTATTTGTCGGTCACTCTGCAGTACATCATTGGTTTTTGATGTGGTGTTCCATGATTCATTGTTTGCATATAGCTTTTTTATCTCCCAACAGCATGTTGTGAAATTTGTTCTACCAAAGCATGGTTATTTTTAATAAAAGTAATTAGGCCTTTACAATATTAAAGTGTATCTAATATTAACAAAAAAAGAAAAAGAAAAAGAATTACGTCTTTTCATATGATGATTTTACATATATATTAAAATTTATTAAGATTTATTAAAAAATAAACCAAAGTGTGACAATATAATATGTATATTACATGTGTGTGTTGTGTGTGTGAGCTCTGTATTCTTTAATCCTAAAAAGATAAGGATTTGGGTAAATTAAAAATTTAACAGTAAAGAGAGAAAGAAATGAGTGGTATTCCCACTTCCTTCCCAGGTCTTTGGTTTGCCCTGAGATGTGATGTGGTTGGGAATAAAGAAAAGAGACAGGACTATGATCTTGCCATTCAGGGTATAAGGTATAATTAAAAAACGAAATCGTCCCAAGTCATATCAGCTGTCAAAGGATTCATTTCTCTGAAATACCTAGATAAAAGGACTTTCACTCCCTGAAAGATTCTATGCAGGCCCAATTACTGCTTCTCCATATAATTCCTGACACAGTATATAAAAAAAATCAAAGAAAAAGATAGTGAGCCCCAATAATACATTTTATTATTCTAGGATTTTAAGTGTACATTTAAAGGCCTATTGATATTAGCTACATAAAAATTTTATATCTACCAAATAAAAACTGTAAAGGTAAGAAAAAAAATCAACAAGAAAAAAAAAGAAAATAAAGCTTAAGAAGAAAATACCAAACTTGCTTAAATATATTCAAATCATACGAAAAAAAGAATAGAAAGGTTAAAGCAGTATCACATTTTTGAAAACTGTCAGTTGACATCTGAAGATTTAAAATGAACTATAGTAGATATTCAGAAAGCAGAAAACAAAATGTTAAAAATTAAAAATGAAAATAAAATACCAAACAAAACAATGCTACCACTAACCAAGGCAATTTCACCACCATCAGTAACATTAATGGGAAGTCACTTGCAACTGTCAATGTTAGCTGTTGCTTAATACAATGGTTATCATACTATGTTGTGCTGGATACTTCTCCCAGTGCTTTGGAGTTTCTAAGAGAAGCAAAATGGGCTGGTTCTGGGAGTCTTCCTCTCCTTAGTCAGAGTTAAGTTTCTTCCATTTGTTTTATGCTTTAGGATGCTGCTTAAATTGGTCTGAAATAGGAGTCTTCCACACCCTCCCCTACCCAAAATCTTTGAATACCACTACTTCACAATATTAGAAAAACAGAACTATTTGGATGAAATAAAAACATGTAATTCTTTGATGAATCAAACAGAAGAAACCATAAGTGCGTATTATTAATTTGTTCTTTACTGTTTATCTGCACATCTAAATAGACTTTACATGGGCGCCTGGGTGGCTCAGTCAGCTAAGCGCCTGCCTTCAGTTCAGAGCATGATCCCAGGGTCCTGGGATTGAGTCCCGCATCGGGCTCCCTGCTCAGCGGGGAGTCTGCTTCTCTTTCTCCCTCTGCCCCTCCCCCTACTTGCGCTCTCTCTCTCTCTCTCTCTCTCTCTCAAATAAATAAATAAAATCTTAAATATAAATAAATAGACTTTACTTACTATTGAAAAAGCACAACTGGAAGGATGTAAAAGACTGTAAACTACTAAAGGACAGGACTATATATACCAGTATCACAGCACCCTCACTACAGTCCAATGATGATCAGGTGTCAATTACATGATACATTTGTTCTCCCTGCATGGATCACAGGAGAGAAAGAATAACAAGCATATATAGCATACCTACTCTTTGATGGAGTCTCATTAGGTGTACCATTTCAATCATAAAAACTTTTTGTTCTTACTGTGGCATATTTGGAAATGTGTCAGCATGTGTGTCTATGTGTCTGTTCAAGCATTAGTGCCTATGAAAGGAATGCTTCTCATCTTTGGGATATAAATTCTTTTCAGATTTCCTAATAAGAACATTGTATTTATGTTTTAAAAACATCAAGAGCCTTACTGAGGTCCCACAATAAAAATAATATGATAAAAGTATTCTTACTTTTAAAAGGATGGGTTATAAAAAAGCAATGATATACAAAAAAGACATAATAACTCTAAGAAAATCTGCAAATGCTATTTTACTTTCATTGTTACTAAAATTTTCTGAAAGTTATAAAGTTTTTATTTCATTCAGATCACCTGAAGCAGAGCTCTCATAGGTGTAAAGCCTTACAACCGGTCATATATTCCATTCATTTTTAAAGTGCTTTGTACTTTAATATAAAGCACACTTTGCACTTTAATATAAAGATTCTTGCTCCAACATCCAAAATCCAGTATCTGATTATATGAATAAGCCATTTTCATAAAACTAAAACTAAGTTTTAAAAAGTAAAGGAAAAAAAATATTCTCAGAGATGAAATTTAGTACTAGAAAATTTGGGCGATTCATACCTCATCAGTGTTATAGATAATCTGGAGTCCTGAAGAAATCATTTCCACAAGGTAAAGGAGATAGAGTGATACTGCATTTATCTAAAAACAAACAACATTAAAAGGTTAAAGGAAATAACAAATAAGAGCTAAAATTATAAGTCATTTGCTCTAACAGTGGAAAATAAAAACTATTGCCTTTCCTATTGTGAAATAAAGGAGCTGAGTATTTAGCTCATCATAAAATCCTAGCTTTGAATATAAAACTCTAAAATCCTCAAACTCACTGTAGTGGTTAATACCTGATTAGGGAAATGGCTGCAAATAGAACTGTCAGCAACTGTTTCTGTAACATTTGTTTTCTATGATTTATTTTCAAATTCTGGATCTAAAGTACTCTACTTTGAAGTAGTTTTGCCCCACAGGCAGCTATATAATGTCAATTCATCTCAAATGTATGTAAATGAAAAAGTTATTTGGCAAGTAAGACATTAGGACTTTGCTAGAACACCACAAACAATAGGCAGTGCGTCTTGAAAACAGTATTATTCTCAGAGAATGCAAAATTTATGTAAGCAACTGCAGGGACATATTAATTTTAATCAATGGTATAGCATATAAAATATATTTATGAACAAATGAGTTTTATAAGCAAATGAGTCACTTTTTCTTTTAGTTTGTCTATTAAAGATCGACATTATATGATATAAACAAAAAAAAAATGAAGACAATAATGTCCACTTTAACAAAAAAAGATTCTCACAGAAGCCTAAATGGGATGTATAAATTGTGTTAAGTAAATAAGTAGTGAAAGATAAATACTACACCATAGACAAACCTTGAATATGCTAAATGACTAAAGCCAGTCACAAAAAACCATATATTGTATGATTCCATGTATATGAAATTTACAGAATAGGAATATTCATAAAGATGGCAAGGAGACTGGTGATCGCATAGAGCAGGGGGCTTTCAAGGAGATGGGGAATGACTGTTAATGAAGACAGATTTCTGCGTTTTTTTTTTAAGATTTTATTTATTTGACAGAGAGAGAGAGACAGCGAGAGAGGGAACACAAGCAGGGGAAGTGGGAGAGGGAGAAGCAGGCTTCCCGCTGAGCAGGGAGCCCGATGCGGGGCTCGATCCCAGGACGCTGGATTCATGACCCAAGCCGAAGGCAGATGCTTAACCGACTGAGCTACCCAGGCGCCCCTGAGCACAGATTTCTTTATGGGGTAATGAAAATGTTCTGAAATTAACTATGATAGTGGTTGCACAACTCTGTGAATATAATAAAAACCACTGAATTATACACTTTCAATAGGGGAATTGTATGTTTTGTTAATTACAGCTCAATAAAGCTGTTACACAAAAAATAAATACACAGGAAGCAGGTTAAAATTTTTCATTTAGGTAGGAAAATGATAATTTAAGATCAACTAGGAAGCACAATGTAATTTTTTCCTGGTGTAATTCTAACCCTCTAATAGCCTTGGTGGCTCATGTCTTTCCTGACTCTCTTCCAATCCTTACTGAGTAACTGACAAAAAGTGGGGGCAGAAAATTATTTGTGTCCCGGGAGGACTTGGACAAAGTGTCCCTGTGCTACCAGGTGTGTTGGATATTTTGCCTAATCATCTTTGCCTTAGATATCTTTGCCACAAGCACTTAACCACAAACATTTTCAGTGTGTAATTTTCTCCACATCACCAACTGGCCATAAGGCAATTTTGTCATAAAAGATAAAAAAAAAAAAAAACTGGCTGACAGTTTGATTTGACAGTTTGGATTCATTTCTCCATTAATGTGAAACTCCCACTTTTATATTATGTAAATCTTATATTTTTATAAGTATCTTTTCATAATTCATACTTTCTATATTATATTAAATCTTAGCCCTCATAATGGTCTATACAATGATGCAGATGTTTGAACCCACATTTCCCACAGAACTATGGAGTGTCTATGAACAGATATGTGACAATATGCCAAGAACAAACAAACAAACAACAGTGTAGATGGCATGCACAACGCAATGCAAAGTTCAGTTACAAATATGCATCCTAGTATTTGGAAAGTGATACCCCTCTTAATGAAGGAAGAAATATTAGTGAAAAAAGAAAAAGTGTAATGTCAAATGACGAGACAAATCAACAAGCAAAAAAGAAAAATGTATTACTCTGAACCAAAGACTTTGAAAACAAATGGTTAGGTAAAAACCAAAAAATAAAATCAGTTATTTGCACAATATTGCCATGAATTTACACACACTTTAAATGTATTTAGTGTTCTGTATTTCACAATAAAGTCTTTTTAATTTTGTCATTCATTTTTCATGTTATATTATATCCTTTTTAATGTCCCTCTTTTATTTTTTGTGATTTTATCTTTCAAAGCAAAACTGCCTTACAGCCAATTAGTTATGCGGTGAAAATACATGCAGTGAAAATTCTTGCAGCAAAGATGTGTACTGCAAAACTACCTAACACCGCCGCCAGGGCCTGGCAGTGCTGGTGGCTCTCTCAGGAAGCAGAGCTGTCTTGGATGCCTCCTGACTTCTCAGCATTCAAAGTCCAGTGGGTGTCAGGGTCTTGTCAAGGTCCAAGTGAGCCAGACACAAAGATACAGGATTCTGGTTTTAGGTTTTTTTAGACTGACATAAACTTTTGAGTGACCCTTCTCAGAACATGGTAGAGAAGAGCTTCAAACCATTGCCAGGCTCACCCAAATATTTTCTTACAGCACTGACACTGGCCTGTCAGAAATGACTTCAAAGAAATGTCACTGCTATGGACAGCCATTTATAGCTACACCTCCAAGAGCCCTCTGCTCTGACTTGAGGGATGCTTCTGTGAGAAAGTATCATTAAGTGGCAAATTGTACAGAAACAGCCAAATAACAGCTCGACCAGCATTTATTTAAAACCTACTATGAGGCAGGCACTAAGCTTAAATTCCAGGATACAAAAATTTAAATAAGCTGTTATCTTCTGAAAACCCTATTTCAAACAGTAAACATATTTGTCAAAGCAAAAGGTACATAAAACCTAATTATGTTATAATTATAAGGAGAAGGGTGAGCACTACATATTCATATATACTAATTCTCCAAGGAACTGGCTACAAATAAGTGTAAGAGTTTCTGCTGCATAGAAATGGGGACGCTGTACTTTCTATGACTGGAGGAGTCATACTAAAGTAAGACATTTCAGGTCTCTAGAGAGAGAGGGACTATAAAAAGGACATACTCTTATTTTAGTAAAGAATATATGAATAATAAGTATTCTGTCCTAAAGATAGCAGAACCAAATGATGAGCAGGAAGAAAACTCATTAAATAGCATATATAATATCTGTATCCTAAAAACAAGGCAACAGGATGTCCATCTAAAAGCAATACACGGATATAAGAGAAAAAGAAGTGAAAACAAAACATAAAATCCTACAGTCATTCTTAACCCAGGTATAAAATTTAATATAATATATAGACTCCAGAAATGCCTTTTGGAATTACATTTTAATGGTATGTTTATAGCTTTGTTGAAGGTTGATATATCAAAACTGAACTGTCATGTATCAAAAATTTCTGATTTGCAGCTATATCACTGCCAACTGTCTTTTATTCCGTAGTTCCTAAGTGTTGAAATTCTTCTAAATTTGATAGTAAGTACAAGCTTCTTTGAGATAGGAATGATATTATAAACCATCCAGTTGCTCTTTTCTGCTTGCAGATCAAGACCTCTCAGTCTGATTTGATGCTTAATCACAAGAACTAACTCAGCCCTGGTGGCTACCCTTTCACTTCCTCATTTTAGGGTTGGTTTTCTACTTCTGTTTTGAACAATTTATGAAATCTACTTTATAAAACTTTTAAATAGCCCCAAGTCTTCTATGATACAGAGTATGCACAGAGAAGAAGAAAACTTATAGTATTCTCCTTTTACCTGAAGATGACCATATTCCTCATAGGAGAGAACCTCATCTCCCGTGTGCACATTGAAAACAGAGTGAAGACAGGTTGCTGGGCGTGGGTCCTGCTTAAACTGCTGGACCTAGAATCAAACACAGAATTCAAATAGTACTACTAACTCACATTATCATCCAACTTTAGAGATTATATTTTTCTGAAACCTTTAATGAGAAAACCTCTAGCATCAAGGCAAAGTACAGAGCAAAGCAGATATGTTACTTTTTCTAAAGAAACAAAACACCAACAAAACTCATATAACTACTAACTTAATAGTTAACATGACTGTTGAATATTTAATTGATGTTTCAAAAATAGCAAATCAAGTATAATAGGGAGCTTGTGAATATGGTAGCAACAGCTTTTGCAATTGTTTTATATTCATTTTATTTTAGTGTCAACTAATAGTTTACTCTGTGGAACAGGATTTCAGGGATTACATCCCACTGTACTGCCATTTGGAAATGCTTCCATTGACTCTCAGTGAAAAAGACCTCATTCTAATTCAGTTAAGTGTTCAAAACTTCAAATGCTATTTCTTTCTCTAAGGATCACAAATTGTAACCTATGTTCCTATCAACAGGTCTTCATTTCCTTTGCCACATATACTCTCCTTACCAAGGCACAAATTCCAAGAGAACATAGGACATACTTGTACTTATTAACTGCATATAAAGTTTGACCATTTTAGAATACTAAGTAAATACTAAGTGATCTAACAAAGTCCAAGAACCAAAAAAAGAAATCCATCTCCTTTTTCAGGGCCTGTTCAATTCAATTTGGTGAATATTTACTGATACCAATCATATGTCAAGTACTGTACTAGCCCCTGGAAGTATGAGATGAATAAAAACAGAAAATGAATACAATAACACATAGCTATATGTAAATGGAATAATTTTTTTCTTCCTTTGAAAATATATAAGTGATGATAATATCTGCGACATTATGATCTTGCATTGTTTCACTTGGCTAATGAAGCACATAGAACCATATTCTTTTCCTCACCTTCAAATTTCTTCTCATCCTTAAAATTCTATCTCCCAAAAACATCTTTTATAAAGTCCTTTCTGAACTATTCCTTAAATTCCTTCCTCTGGAGTCCACATCAGGGTGCTTATCCTTCAATAACTTCTTTTCTTTTTATTAGTTGTCTGTGTCTCTCACTATCTTATAAACTTCTAGAAGTTACACTATCCCAATATGGTAGCCACTAACTACAGACAACTAACTAAATTACAATTAAACAAAGTTCAGAAATTCAGTCCCTCAGTCACACTGACTATATATCAAATACTCAGTAGCCATATGTGACTAGTGGCTTCTGCATTGTTCAACACATTAATGCAGAACATTTCTATCATCACAGAAAGTTCATTGGACAGTGCTATGCTAGAGGGCTAATACACCTTTGCACCCCTCCCCACCCCCAAGGGACCTGCAAATACCCCACAAACAAATACATAGCCCTTCCTATCATTCAAGTCAACAAAATGAAAGCTAGGCCCTACCAGTAGATAATCAGAAATGAGAGGATAAGGATCAAGGTAGGGATGTATATCTTCTATGTATACAGTGACCAAGCCATCGAGTATTAACTCAGAGAAGGTGAGAAGGTTATTCCTTCTCAATATCTGAAACTGCAGCCACAGTCTTAGACGACACAACTAGAAATCAATGTGGTCACTCCTTTCACACTATTATCTCAAGGTGTTGTCTGGGCTCTGAGACAAAAATATGGTTAAGTTAAAATACATTCTGCCTATTTGATAAAGATCTAAAAGGATAAGGTTTTATCAGTTTAATAAAGTTATTGCTACAGTTGACAATGCAGTGTTTGTCATTTGTCTTCAAGACACACAAGTACCCAGCATGAGAATTTATATTCAATTGTGCCAGGGGAAAAGCAACTATTAAATGATTAAAGATACTCAAATGGGAAATTATGTAACTATGCTTTGAGTCTTATAGCTGTTAAAAGACAAATAATATAAAATTTCAGAAAAAAATAAGACCCAAACTATAGAAGTTTTAAAAATTAATGGGGCATATTGTATGTGAATTATAGACAACCACTATTCTTGAAATCAGTCAAATATAAGGGGACATCAATCAGTATTTTATATGTCTGGCATCTGGCAAATAAAAATAATGATTAAAGCAAAATTTTCTAGACCAAAAAAAAAAAATCTAGAATAATGTTTTCTCTGCTTGCATTTTATTTAGATTTTTTCCTGGAAACTTAAATTATTATGAATAAACAGCTTATCATTTAGGAAAAGGTGAGAATTTTATCATCCATTCTTAATTTATAACCTAACATAACATATAGGTATGAAAAATCATCTCATAAGGGAATGCTGGAAGAATAAATTTTATAAAATTTTAATGATTTATCATGAACTAGAAACTACTCAGTAACATTTTAGATGAATAAATTTTTTATGTAGATAGCTAGGGACAGCAACATTCATAGTCCATTATAAAGGAAATCTGTGCCTTCCAAACTACTAAATGCACATTAAATTTATTTTGAAAAATTCTGAATTCTTCTCCTTAGGGAGTATTAGAAAATAGAGTAAATGAGAGAATAGGTATATGAACATTTAGAGGTAAAAAAAAAAAAAAAACACCATAATATGAATAAGTGGCAAGACAATAATAGAAATCAGATTGCTCTACACTCTGCTAATCAAGGATAACTCTATCCACTCAAATGTATAACGAATTAAAATATCTCTTTTATAAAGTATTTTCAAAAAAATATGTCAAGAAGCATGTCATGATTTTACTTCAGAAGACAAAGAAGATGAACCTTAGGGTCAAACAGCAAATGATTACTACAAATATGCTTCACTTTAGTTTTAAGAAAAGGGCAAAAGATATATATTTCATATTTTAAAATACGGTAACATTCCCTACTGCTGTAGAATCATGAAGGAAATTGTGAGCATCAACGAGGTGAAGGTTTGGTAGGAGGCAGTGAGCTGGATGTGTGTGGTTAAATCTAATCTCAGAGTCCTTCCCTCACAGTTATATGTGAATTATAATATCCTCCATTCCTACTCTAGAAAGTTATGGGGATCAAGAAAGATTACAGGGGTGCCTGGGTGGCTCAGTCAGTTAAGTGTCCTACTCTTGATTTCAGCTCAGGTCATGATCTCAGGGTTGTGAGATCAAACCCCGTGTCAGGCTCCAAGCTAGGCAGCCCTGCTTAAGATTCTCTCTCTTCTCCCTCCCTCTGAACTCCCCACCAAATCACACACATGTGTATGCACTCTTTCTAACAACAACAACAAAAAAAGATCACAATAAAAACTGCTTTAAAATCTGTAAAACCCTATAATTTGTGGTATGCATAAATAGCTAATCCTAATATAATCCATACCTTCTTACAACTCACTTATTTTAATTGTCTAGCCTCATAACAACATAAAGGAAAGAAATGCTAATCCTTTATAATTTAAGAAATTCAAGACATCTTAAGTCCCATTCAAGATGTATTCAAAGAAAACATAATTGTGAAGATTGGCCAGAGAAAGACAAATACCATATGATCTCACTCATACGTGGAATTTAAGAAAAAAAAAAAAAAAAAAAACAGATGAGCATATGGAAAGGGGAAAAAGAAAAAAAGGAGAAAGGGAAACAAGCCATAAGTAACTCTTCATGACAAAGAACAAACTGAGGGTTTATGGAGGGAGGTGGGGGATGGGCTAGATGGGTGATGGGTATTAAGGAGGGCACATGTTGTGATGAGCACTGGGTGTTGTATGTAAGTGATGAATCACTGAATTCTACTCCAGAAACCAATATTGTACTGTATGTTAACTAACAAAATTTAAATTAAAAAAAAAATTGTTAAGACTGGTTAGTAAGGTTGAGTGATTATTTAGAAAGGGATATTAACAATTGGTTAAATAAGCCACAAGGAACTTTTTGTATCATCATTTCCTTCCTTTTGATAAACAATTTTACTAATTTAAGTCTGTCAGCTTATTTAGTAAACATGAATTCATGGCTCTCACAATGCTTCCTTAAGAGAAAAGTTAATTGACAGACATTAGGCGTTCATGAAATAATAAATGTGAAATAAACAGTAAACTTCTCACAGTAAAATTCTCAGGAAAAAAAAATTTAATCACAATTACTTCAAATATATGACATACTAGTTTAATTCAAGTATACCAATATGACATTATTTCAACAAATGAAAAACCTATATAATAATAATATAATAAAATTATAAAATAATCTTTATAATTTGCAAATAATGATTTGCAAAGTCAAATCTCAGCAGGCATCTATAGGTTTGTTACATTTCTGGTGAACAAATCTACTTTTTCTGCCAAGTAACCCTTTCTTGTTGCCACATTCTAAGGGCAAAATATAATTTTTTTTTTTAGCTTTGACTTCAGATACAGATCTTAAGAAGAAAATGTATGATCACAAAAATTTAATGTAATAATCACAAGATAAAAACATACAAAATATTAAGTGATCAAAACTGCATGCATAATTACTGATTTGCATCTTTGCTCATGAATCATCAAACATGGGGGTGCTCTTGGGGACCTATGATACACTCACTGATGTATATGGACACTTAATATATTAGGACCTGGGGACACAGGGATGTAGGTAAGTTGGAGAAATATCACATTATATTTGCATAGAGTTTTACAGTTTTCATTATGTATATTATTTTAATAAAATACATAATAATTGCTGATTATTATGTATATTATTTTAATTTCCACAATAACCCTGTAAAATACGCTATTTTCTAAGCCAATAATTCCTGTCCTTTCTACATGTAAATGATGAAGTATTTTTAAGCTGAAGTTCAGGGACACCTGGGTGGCTCAGTTAGTTAAGCAGCTGCCTTTGGCTCAGGCCATGATCCCAGGGTCTGGGGATCCAGTCCTATATCTGGCTCCTTGCTCGGTGGGGAGCCTGCTTCTCCCTCTGCCTGCCATTCCCCCTGCTTGTGAGCAAGCATGCTTGCTCTCTCTCTCTGACAAATAAATAAAATCTAAAAGATAAATAAAAAATAAATAAAAATAAACTGAAGTTCACTTAAGTCAGGGCAATCACATGTGCAAAAGGAATTTTGATAAGGATTTTCTTAAACAATATAATATTCATTAGAATTATGGATATTGTAAGGTTCCTGAGAAACTGAGTCTTTATCAAGCAAACACCAGATGCAAAATTCAAGCCTAAATAACAATTCTCAATCACCTCTCGCTTAAGGTGTTTCTTCAATTTCAGTATTTCAAACCTTGGCCTGGAAAGGTAGAGGCTGTTTTAACCTATCTAGACAGCCCTAGGATGTGGCTTTACCTTTTGAAAGTACATTCTTCTTCAGAAGATGCTATTGCTATACTGGTTAAATTAATCCTTCAGAATGATGTGAGAATTCCAGTCCACACTACAGTGTTTTACCTTATCGGCCTGACGCATATAGCAGTAGAGAATTCCTCTCATACATTTTATAGCGGAGTGCTCCAGCTCATGGGTCCTTCCCTTGTCATCATCAATGCGCCTGGGTGAGAGAGATAACTCATGAAACAAATTGGAAATGCATTTGAAAAGGAAGCAGAGCTTTCGGTAATTAAGTATTTAACTATCTGACTAATCCTATGTTCTGGCGACAGCTACTAATTTTGTAACAGTAAAACTCCATTTTCCCAGCAGATGCAGAAATGCTGCAATAAAAAAAAAATCCTATGATGAAACTTGTGTTGCTTTCTCCTTCTTTTAAGGAAGTAAGCCAATTGCTTCAGAAATAGCATACAATATTTCTACACTGACTTGGCTGAAACTTAAAGGATATCCTATATTGGAAAAATCTACCAAAAGATTTTTTAATTTGCTGTTACAGAGTAGAGGCAATTTTTAGTATCAATCCCTTTAGGTTATGCAATGCCCACTTGGATTCGAGGCAACACAGATTAAGGTAGGCACATGCCTTCTTTGCTCTACCATGTGATTAATAATGTCAGGGTGGGCACTTTAGTCAAGGATGTCTTCAAATAAACACACATCCAGTATGACACATGATGTATTTGGGCACAGTTTTATACTCTTGGGTCTTAGTTTAAAATCAATCAACCATTGTTTATATTGTTTGCTTTTAAAAAGAAAAAAAACAGCTAAAATCTAACTATTAAGCGAGGTTTAGATGTTCTTCTGTCTTTAAGTTCATTTTTCACCACAGATCAATAAGTAATGAGATTAACCCACTATGCAATTGAAAGTAACTTATTCATTGTTTCACTAAATCTTAATGGAAATATCTGGCAATCATCCACACTTGATAAAAAGCATCACCTGTCTCCTTAAAAAGTATACTACAATTAACTCCTCTTCCAACTGCAGACCAGTACTAGAAGGAATAATGATCATTTTAACATAGCACTGTCAATGTCAGACAAAAGCAAGTTGTCATTAGAACATTATTCCTCCCTTCATATGCAGGCACTACAGTACAACTACCAATATTTTGCTCTATGCTCTATTTTTCTGTCTGATGAGCTGCACAAGTGTTTTAATAGAGGCAAATTATGACATAGGTAACAGTGGACCAGGCATTGATACATGAAGGAAACAGCACACTTTGGGTAGAATGAGCTCATTGAAATCTGATTCCAAATCCTACCTCATCTAAAAACAAAAACAAAAACAAAAAAAATCAAATTTTTCCAAAACTGTCTTTAAAATAATTCTGTGCCCTAATTTCAACAAGCATTTAACCAAACAAAAATATTCCAGAATAAATCACCCACTATAAAGAGTTCTTCTATTGTAATGAAGTTCTCCTATTTCTCCGTTCTTCTACAAATAAAATAGAAACCAGAAGAATATTTCTCTTCTGAGAAAGTAAAAGAAGAGTTGCATGTGAGTAGAAACATTTAGGCCACCAATCTATATATATTACCTTTTCAAAGATGTAAAGTGAATCTGATGACCCAAAATAATTCCTCTATTTTCCACCAGGATCTGGCAATATTCTACTCTCTTTAACAATCTCTGTGGATGTCAACTCAAGTTTTAATATGATCTGAAGAATACTTTTAACTTTAAAAAAATGAATAAATGAAAGAACTTTAAATTTAATCTGTGAATTTATTGATCACAAGTTATGTGAGTGTTGATCAGATATTTCTACAATATGAAGTCTTGCTATTATATCTAAACTACAATTTTATACTTATAAATACAAACCAGTGAAGAAACCAGACACTTGAATCCTATCATTAGTGCATTATTTCCCTATAAACAAGCTTAAATGAAAATAAAATCAATATTGTATGGTAGAAATAGTCATGAGACCTGATTGTTTACCAAAACTAGCTAGGGCCACCTATTATACTCAACTCCTAAAACAGCTGTAAATCTGACACTAAAAGGAAATAGGCTGATTTCCTGTAGGAAGTCTACTCTCTCTCTCGGACAGTGCTACAAAGATATCTCCTCAATGTCTGCTGTTCATTCTCATTTTTCCAAGATATATATAGATATAGATATAGATATAGATATAGATATAGATATTTAGACAGTCGACACAAACTCTTTCAAGTCAATACTCTTTTCAAAAAATCACTTACTCTTCTCAAATATAAAAAGTAAAGAAAACTAAATTCCATATTTGAACCCTAATTTAAAGTCATATTTTTTCTAGAAATTATATTAGAAACAAAAAATGAAAAAAACACTACATAATACCTTTTAATATAGCATAAAGTATAAAATTGAAATTCATTTAACAGATTTTGTGTAACTGAATATGTTCAGAAGCAGTTTTAAACTGAACTATGTAAACAAAAATATAAATATATATAATGAAACTAATTATAACTAACAATAAAATATAAATATGTATAATTGTATTAATTACAATAAATATATAGTTATATAATTTAATATAGTTATAATTTTAAATAGTGGTACATTGGGAACTGCAACATGATATATAAATATTTTATTATTTTTTTAATTTTTTAAATTAATAAATTAATTTTGAGAGACAGCAAGAGCATGAGCGGGAGGGGCAGAAGGAGAGGGAGAGAGAATCCCAAGCAGACTCGACACCGAGTGCAGAGCCAGATACAGGGCTCAATCCCAGGACCCTGTGATCACGACCAAAGCCAAAACCAAGAGTCAGGCGCTTAACCAACTGCACCACCCAGGCGCCCCTATAAATGACATTTTAAAAAGTCAAACACGTTAGTCAGTTTTTCTTCCCTCCTTGAAAATAAAACAAAATTATAAAGTAGAACTGAAATATTATATCCAAAAAAACTATTTCAGGGTCCTGGGATCGAGCCCCGCATCAGGCTTCCTGTTCAGCCAGGAGCCTCCTTCTCCCTCTCCCCCTGCTTGTGTTCCCTCTCTCGCTGTGTTTGTCATATAGATAAATAAAATCTTTAAAAAAAAAAAAACTATTTCAAAGCGTATTTTTGCAAAGAAATAACCTCATTGTCTCTAATACTAAAATATTGACTATCTAATTAATTAAATAACACCAAATTATACTCTTACATGCGTATAAAATATAAATGTGCATAAAATCTTTTTAAGCCCTCAGTACACACATACACAAATCCAAACATGTGAGGTTTCATGAGATTGTTAATAAGACTGAAACCAATGCAATGAGAAAAATCAAATTACTCACCATTTCTAAAAATTAAAAATTTTATACTATGCATTCATTAACAAAAAGAGATACATATAAGTTTCTGAAGATAAAACATTGACAGCTCAATTTCTCAGGAATTCTCCCTAATGTAACCTGTATGACTTCATTGCCATTAACAAGTAGAATTAGAAACAAAACTTCTATTAATTTTACATGGAAATTCTCTAAACAAATCCTCACGACTTAATATTGCAAAAGTAAGAAGGGCTTTAATAATTCTGTGATAAATACGTGTGCATTTCTCCAAAAGAGAAACAATTCACTTGCTAGTAATTCAAAAAATGTAATGCTTTATATGCATAAAAAGATAAATTATCCAGGGAGTTAGTACATACACAGTATGCCTACAAAGAAAGGACCTGAAATTCTCTATGAAATGTTTGAAGCTTTCTGGGAAAAGGCCTATCTACTTATATTTTTTAAAGCAAAATTCCCCCAAAATTTTATTTAGAAAAATTTCAGGTCTATAAAAAAACTAAAAGGATGTTACAATGAATAAACATTTTAACCTTCATCTGGATTACCCAGTTACTAAAATTAGCTTGCATTCTCCATAATTTATTTTCTGTACTTTTTGAAAGGAAACTACAAAAATCATCACCCTTATACATTTCAAAAATATGTCTTAAAAACAAGGACATTCCCCTATACAACAATGTTATTATTACACCCAAAGAATTTAATACTGATGCTAAATAATCTAATATATACACTACAACAAATTTATCCAATTATACTCAAAATATACCTTTTAGGATTTATTTTTAATGTATGATCCAATCAAGGATTGGATTTGAGTATCGTTTATTTTTGGTTGACTAATTTAATATTTTATTTCTTTTTTCTTTTTTTAAATGAAGTATAACTAACATACAGTGTTACATTAGTTTCAGGTGTACAATATAATGATTCAACAACAAATGTTACTCAGTGCTCATCAAGATAATGTACTCTTGGTCTCCTTTATCTATTCCACCCATCTGGCAATCACCAGTTTGTTATCTGCATTTAAAAGTATGTCTCTTCTGGGGCGCCTGGGAGGCTCAGTTGGTTAAGCAACTGCCTTCGGCTCAGGACAAGCTCCCAAGGTCCTGGGATAGAGCTCCATATCGGGCTCCTTGCTCAGCGGGGAGCCTGCTTCTCCCTCTCCCTCTACCTGCTACTTTGCCTGCTTGTGCTCTCGCTCTCTCTCTGTCAAATAAATTAAAAAAAAAAAAAAAGTACGTTTTCTCTGTTTGCCTCCTTCTTTGTTCATTTGTTTTGTTTCTTAAATACCACATGAATAAAAGTCATATGGAATTTGTCTTTCTCTGACTTTACTTTGCATTATACCCTCTATATCCCTCCATGTTGTTGTAAATAGCAAAATTTCATTCTTTTTTACGGCTGAGTAATATTCCAGTGTGTGAGTGTGTGTGTCTCACACACATATACATCTTTATCCATTCCTCAATCAGTAGACACTTGGAACATTTCTAGGTACGGAAACAATGGTATTGTATCTATGGCGTGGCCAGTGTTACAATAAACATTGGAGTGCATCTACCTTGCCGAATTAGTGTAGTCATTTTCTTTGGCTAAATACCAAGTAGAGGAATTACTGAATGATATGGTAATTCTATTTCACATTTTTGAGGAATCTCCATAATGTTTTTCACAGTGGCTGCACCAATTTGCATTCCCACCAACAGTACAAGGGTTCTTTTGTCTCCACATCCTAACACTTATACTTCCTTGTTTTTTATTTTAGGTATTTTGAGAGGTATAAAGTGATATCTCATTGTGGTTTTAATTTGCATTTCCCTGATGATTAGTGATGATGACCTTCTTTTCATGTGTCTGTTGGCCATGCGTATGTCTTCATTGAAAAAGTCCATTCTGGACTTGTGCCTAGTTTTAAATTTAACTATTTGGTTTTTTGTGTTGAATTGTTTATGTTCTTCATATATTTTAGATATTAACCCCTTCTCAAATTAAATATATACCCTGCAAAAATGTTTTCCCACTCATAGGTTGCCTTTTTGCTTTATTGCTGGTTTCCTTTCCTGTGCAAATGCTTTTTATTTTGGTGTAGTCCTAATAGTTTAATTTTGTTTTTGGTTCCCTTGATTGAGGAGACTGACCTAGAAAAATACTGCTATGGCCATTTCTTAAAACCTTGTTGCCTACATTTTCTTCTAGAAGTTTTATGGCTTCAGGTCTCACATTTAGGTCTCTAATTCATTTTCAGTTTATTTTTGTGTATGGTGTAAGAAACTGGTCCAGTTTTCATTCTTTTGCATGTAACTGTCCAGTTTTCCCAGCACCATTTACTGAAGAGACTGTCTTCTCCTGATTATACATTATTGTCTCCTTTGTTGCAGATTAATTGACCATACAAATGTGGGTTTATTTCTAGCCTTTCAATTCTGTTCCATTGATCTATGTGACTACTGTTGTAACAGTACCATACTGTTTTCATTACTTCAGCTTTGTACTATATCTTGAACTCTGCTATTATGATACTGCCAATTTGTTCTTCCTTCTCAACATTGCTTTGGCTATTTGGGGTCTTTTGTGGTTCCAAACAAGTTTTAGGATTATCTGTTCTAGTTCTGTGAAAAATGTTGTTGGTAATATAATAGGAATTTCATCAAATCTGTGGATGTTCTCGATAGTATGAACATTTTAACAATATCGGATCTCCTAATCCATGAGCATGGAATATTTTTCTATTTGTTTGTGTCATCTTCACTTTTGTTCAGCAGTGTTATAGTTTTTGAAGTACAAGTCATTTATCTCCTTGGTTAGGTTTACTCCTAGGAATTTTATTCTTCCTTGGGCAAATATAATTGAGATAGTTTCCTTAATTTTTCTTGCTGTACTTCATTATTAGAGTATAGAAAGTCAACAGATTTTTATATATTAATTGTGTATTCTCAGATTTTACTGAATACATTTATCAGTTCTAGGGGTTGTTTGGTAAAGCTTTAATAGTTCTTGTTTACTATATATAGCATTTCATCGACAAATACTTAAAGTTTTACTTCTTCCTTTCCAATTTGGATACCTTTTAATTCAATTTTTTGACTAATTGCTATGGCTAAGACTTCCAGTACTACATTGATTGAAGTGGTGAGAGTGGACATCTTTGTCTTGTTCCTGATCTAAGAGAAAAAGCTCTACTCTTTTAAAGAATGAATGGGACATCCAACAAACAAAATAAAAAATTACATGCAACAAATGAAAATGAAAAAAAAAAACATGGGGTGTCTGGGTGGCTCAGTCAGTTAAGTGTCTGCCTCTTGGATTTGGCTAAGGTCATGATGTCAGGGTTGTGAGATCCAGTCCTCCGCAGTCAGTGTGGAGTCTGAGATTCTCTCTCCCTCTCCCTCTGCCCCTCCTGTTCATGCTCTTTCTCTCTCTCCAATAAATAAATAAATCTTAAAAAAAAAATGAAAACACAAAGGTAGAAAATTTGGGGCATAGAGCAAAACCTGTTCTAAGAGGGGCAATGATAGCAATGTAGGCCTACCTCAAGAAAAATTTCACCATCTATGAAAACCCCACAGCTAACATCATTCTCAATGGGGAAATACTGAGAGCTTTCCCGCTAAGGACAGGAATACGGCACGGATGTCCACTATCACTACTGCTATTCAACATAGTAGTAGAAGTCCTAGCCACAGCAATCAGACAACAAAAAGAAATAAAAGGCATCCAAAGCGGCAAAGAAGTCAAACTCTCACTCTTTCCAGATGATATGATACTTTATGTGGAAAACCCAAAAGACTCCACCCCAAAACTGCTAGAACTCATACAGGAATTCAGTAAAGTGACAGGATATAAAACAAATGCACAGAAATAAGTGGCATTCCTATACACCAACAACAAGACAGAAGAAAGAGAAATTAAGGAGTCAATCCCATTTACAATCATACCCAAAACTATAAGATACCTAGGAATAAATCTAACCAAAGAGGCAAAGAATCTGTACTCAGAAAACTATAAAATACTCATGAAAGAAATTGGGGAAGACACAAGGAAATGGAAAAATATTCCATGCTAATGGACTGGAAGAACAAATATTGTGAAGATGTCAATGCTACCTAGAGCACTCTACACATTTAAAGCAATCCCTATCGATCCGAAGGGGTACGTGCACCCCGATGTTTATAGCGGCAATGTCCACAATAGCCAAACTGTGGAAAGAGCCAAGATGTCCATCGACAGATGAATGGATAAAGAAGATGTGGTATATATATACAATGGAATATTATGTAGCCATCAAAAGGAATGAGATCTTGCCATTTGCAACGACGTGGATGGAACTGGAGGGTGTTATGCTGAGCGAAGTAAGTCAATCAGAGAAAGACATGTATCATATGATCCCACTGATATGAGGAATTCTTAATCGTAGGAAACAAACTGAGGGTTGCTGGAGGGGGGGGTGGGAGAGATGGGGTGGCTGGAGGATAGACATTGGGGAGGGTATGTGCTATGGTGAGCGCTGTGAATTGTGCAAGACTGTTGAATCACAGATCTGTACCTCTGAAACATATATGTTAAGAAGAAAAAAAAGAAGAAGATAGCAGGAGGGGAAGAATGAAGGGGGGAAATCGGAGGGGGAGATGAACCATGAGAGACGATGGACTCTGAAAAACAAACTGAGGGTTCCAGAGGGGATGGGGGTGGGGGGATGGGTTAGCATGGTGATGGGTATTAAAGAGGGCACGTACTGAATAGAGCACTGGGTGTTATAAGCAAACAATGAATCATGGAACACTACATCTAAAACTAATGATGTAATGTATGGTGATTAACATAATAAAAAATAAAAGAAAAATTTCAAATAAACAACCTAATCTTACAACTAAAGGAGCTAGAAAACAAAGAACAAAGAAAGCCAGAAGAAATAGTAAAGATTAGAATAGAAATAAATGAAATAGAGACTAAAAAAAAAAAACCCCAATAGATTAATGAAACCAGGAGATGGCTCTTTGTAAATCTCAAGAAAGTAGGTAAATCTTTAGTGAGACTCAAAAAAAAAAAAAAAAAAACCCACACAGATTTTAAGAGAATATTATGAAAAACTATACGCCAACAAATTGGACAACCTAGAAGAAATGGATAAATTCTTAGAAACACAAAACATAAAAAAACTGAAGCAGGAAGAAGTAGAAAATTTGAACAGAACAATTACTAGCAATGAAACTGAGTAATCAAAAAACTCCCAACAATAAACTCCAGGACCAGATGGCTTTCAAAGATGAATTCTACCAGACATTTAAAGAACAGTTAATACTTACTCTTCTCAAATATTCCAAAAAAATAGAAATGAAGGAAAGCTTCCAAATTCATTCTATGAGGCCAGCAGTACCCTAATACCAAACCCAGATAAAACACTAAAAGGAATAAAATTACAAGCCAATATCTCTGATGAACACAGTTGCAAGAATCCTCAAGAAAATATTAGCAAACTGAATCCAACTATACATTCAACAAAAAAAAAGAAACATTCATGATGATCAAGTGGGATATATTCCAGGGAGGCAAGAGTGGTTCAATATTTCCAAATCAATTAATGCGATATATCTCATTAACAAGAGAATGGATAAAAACTGTATGATCATCTCAATAGATGCAGAAAAAGCATCTGAAGAAGTACAACACCCATTAATGATAAAAGCTGTCAACAAAGTAGTTTTAGAGGGAACATACTTTAATATAATCTGTTTTATTTTTGTAGTATTGGTTGTTACTTCTTCATTTCTGATTTTGAGTCCCCTGTCAGCCAGCAAAAGTTCTGTTGAAAAATCAGCTGATAGCCTTATGAGGTTTCCCTTATTTGTAATTATTTTCTCTTGCTGCCTTTGAAATTCTCAAATTTCAAAAAACTACTTTTTGCCATTTTATTTATGTGTCTTAGTGTGGACCTCTTCAGGTTAGTTTCACTTGGGGCTCTCTGTGATTCCCAAATCTGGATGTGTTTTCTTCCCCAGATTTGGGAAGTTTTTCATTTTATTTCTTCAAATAAATTTTCTGCCCCTTTTCTCTCTCTTCTCCTCCTAGGATCCCTATAATGTGACCATATCACATGTGATCATGTTGCTGAAATCCCTTAACTTACTATCATTTTTTTATTACACTTTTTTTCTTTTTGCTGTTCAGCCAAGTTGCTTTCCTTTACCCTGTCTTCCAGGTTGCTGACGCATTCTTCTTCCTCCTCTAATCTATGGATTCCCTTCACTGTATTTTTTATTTCAATTATTGACTTCTTCATTTCTGACTGGTTCTTTTTTATATTTTCTTTTTGATGAAGGCCTCACTGAAAGCTTCCACTCTTTTCTCAAGTCCAGGGAGTATCTTTATGACCATTACTTTGAATTCTTTATCAGACATATTGCTTATTTCCATTTCTTTAGCTCTATTGTTGTGGTTGTTTTCCTATTCTTTCATTTGGGTTATATTTCTCTATCTCCTCATTTTGTCTAACTCTGTTTGTTTCCATGCATTAGAAAAGTCAGCTACATCTCCCGCTCCTGAAAATAGTGGCCTTATGAAGAAAAGGTCCTGCAGTGCCCTACAGCACAATGCCCCCTATTCACCAAAATCAGGTGATTTATTTAGAGGTGTCTCATAAGTGGGTTGCATGTGCCCTACTATTATGGCTGAGCTGTATTTGCCTTCAGTACTATTGGTTGCAATGGCCCACTTGGCCTTTCTGGATGCACCAAGTAGGGTTTTGCCTCTGTACTGATAAAGGCCCAGTGTGCAGCTGCATTGGAGTTCTATTGGAATAGTGTCATCTATCAGACCAGATACCTGCCCTCAGCCCACCTGCTGGGGCTGGTCGCACTGATCTGCAGGTTGGTCTTCCTTCCCTGTCCCCTGACAGGTTTTCATTAGTGATTGAGGCTGGCAGTCAAGCCAGATGCCTGTGCCCAGTCTGTCTGCCAAGGCTGCAGTCTCATGATTGGCAAGGCACTGTCTCTGTGCTGCTAGCTGCAGGGACTGTGGACTCACTAGGGTATGTGGTTATCTTCCCCACTCTCCAGGGCAGGAGTCACTGTAAAATAGTGCCAGTCCCTGCAAGAAGCACTTGTAGGGTATGTTGGAGCAGGAGGTGTTTTGGAGACATGCCTGCCAAATGGAGCTGGTTGGACGGGACAGATCCCCAGGAGAACACAAGGGCAGGGCAGGGCACTTGGTGGTAGCAAGGTAAGTGGAGAGTGTTTGTGCTGGTTCTCCACATGTCCCACTTCCTAGGTTGTGTAGGGGGAAAGAAATAGCACCTGCCACCTATTTTGTTCTTGGAGAAGTCTCTTAAAGATCCATGCCCCTCCAGCACCTGTTCTAACATTAATAAATAAATCTGTTTATGAACACCCCACAGGCTTTTCAAACAATTCCTTCTATACTGTATTTCGAACATGTTACTTATGCTGAATCTTTAAAGGCAGGAACTTGGTTTCCTATCACCCACCAGCTCTTCCAGAGCAAAACCTACTAATTTTTAAAGCGAGAATTAAACCCTGCTGATTGTAAAAACGGCATAAGTTAAGTTCCACTGGTTTTCAAAGCCCAATGATATGAGACTCATCTTCCCACTGTGGGTCTCCTGTGCCTAGAGTGCCCGGTGTGGAGTCTGATCCTCTCACTTCTCTGTGTTCATGGTGTCCCTCTCCTATGTGGTTCGTTTCACAGGGTTTTGGCTCCCAATCATGTTTCTACCCTTTCCACTCTTTTCGATGTGGCCTCCTCTCCACAATTAACTGCGTAAAATCTGTTCTGTCAGTCATCAGGTCGTTTTCAGAGTTAATTTCATTGAGGTGGCTATTATCTTAGAGTGTCTGTGAGACAAAGTGACTTCAGGATCATTCACTCTACCGACCTCCTGGTTGTCATATTTCTTTAGTCTTTCTTACTCTACTTATATTCATACTTATTTTTTTTTTTCTGAAAAAGCCTTCATTTTGTCTTCACTTTTTTATTACTGTTATGTTAGTCACCATACAGTACATCATTAGTTTTTGATGTAGTGATCCATGATTCATTATTTTCGTATAACACCCAGTGCTCCATGCAGTACATGCCCTCCTTAATACCCATCACTGGGCTAACTCATACCCCGCACCCCACCCCCCTCTAAAACCATCAGTTCATTTCTCAGAGTCCATAGTCTCTCATGGTTCACCTCCCCCTCCGATGTCCCCCCACTTCACTTTTCATTTCCTTCTCCTAAAGTCCTCCATGCTATTCCTTATGTTCCACAAATAAGCGAAACCATATGATAATTGACTATCTCTGCTTAAGTTACTTCATTTAGCATAATCTCTTCCAGTTCCATCCATGTTGATGCAAACATTGGATATTCATCCTTTCTGATGGCTGAGTAATATTCCATTGTATATATGAACCACATCTTCTTTAACCATTCATCTGTTGAAGGGCATCTCAGCTCTTTCCACAGTTTAGCTATAGTGGACATTGCTGCTATGAACATTGGGTTGCATGTGACCCTTCTTTTCACTACATCTGTGTCTTTGGGGTAAATACCCAGGAGTGCAATTGATGGGTGATAGGGTAACTCAATTTTTAATTTTTTGAAGAACTTCCACACTGTTTTCCAAAGTGGCTGTAGCAACTTGCATTCCCACCAACAGTGCAAGAGGGTTCCCCTTTCTCCACAACCTCTCCAACATTTGTCGTTTCTTGCCTTGTCAATCTTTGCCATTCTACCTGGTGTAAGGTGGTATCTCAATGTGGATTTGATTTGAATTTCCCGATGGCAAATGATGATGAACATTTTTTCATGTGTCTGTTAGCCATTGGTATGTCTTCTTTGGAGAAGTGACTGGTCATGTCTTCTGCCCATTTTTTAACTTACTTGTTTTTCGGGTGTTGATCTTTACAGATCTTGAAATGAGCCCTTTGTAGTGTCTTTGGCAAATATCTTCTCCCATTTCGTGGGTTGCCTCTTTGTTTTGTTCATTGTTTCCTTTGCTGTGCAGAAGCTTTTTATCTTGATGAAGTCCTAATAGTTCATTTTTGCTTTTGTTTCTCTTGCCTTTGGAGATGTGTCTTGAAAAAAGTTCCTGTGGCCGATGTTGAAGAGGTTCCTGCCTATGTTTTCCTCTAGGATTTTGATGGGTTCCTGTCTCACATTGAGGTCTTTCGTCCATTTTGAGTTTCTCTTTGTGTATGGTGTAAGAGAATGGTCGAGTTTCATTCTTCTGTATATAGCTGTCCAATTTTCCCAGCGTCATTTATTAAAGAAGCTGTCTTTTTTCCATTGCATATTTTTTCCTTCTTTTTCGAAGATTATTTAACAAGAGTTGAAGGTCTATATCTGGGCTCTCTATTCTGTTCCATTGGTCTATGTGTCTGTTTTTGTGCTAGTATTATGCTGTCTTGATGATCACAGCTTTATAATATAGTTTAAAATCAGGCAACGTGATGTCCCCAGAGTTGTTTTTCTTTTTCAACATTTCCTTGGTGATTCGGGGTCTTTTCTGGTTCCATACAAATTTTAGGATTGTTTATTCCAGCACTTTGAAAAATGCCATTGGTATTTTGATTGGGATGGCGTTGAAGGTATAGATTGCTCTGGGCAGCATAAACATTTTAACAATGTTTATTATTCCGATCCATGAGCATACAATATTTTTCCATCTTTTTGAATATTCTTCAATTTCTTTCATAAGTGTTCTGTAGTTAGTAGAGTATAGATCCTTTACCTCTTTGGTTAGACTTATTCCAAGGTATCTTATGGTTTTTGGTGCTATTGTAAATGGAATTTATTTCCTAATTTCTCTTCCTGCAGTAACATTGTTGGTGTATAAGAAAGCAACTGATTTCTGTGTATTGATTCTGCATCCTGCCACATTACTGAATTGCTGCTGTATGGGTTCTAGTAATTTGGGGGTGGAGTCTTTTGGGTTTTCCACATAAAGTATCATGTCATCTGCGAAGAGAGACAGTTTGACTTCTTCTTTGCCAATATGAATACCTTTTATTTCTTTTTGTTGTCTGGTTGCTGTTGCTAGGACTTCTAGTACTATGTTGAACAACAGTGGTGAGAGTGGGCATCCTTGACTTGTTCCTGATCTTAAGGGAAAGACTCTCAATGTTTCGCCATTGAAAATGATATTTGCTGTGGGCTTTTCATAGATGGTTTTTATGATATTGAGTTATGTTCCCTCTATCACTACACTCCGAAGAGTTTTAATAAGGAAAGGATGCTGTATTCTGTCAAATGCTTCTTCTGCATCGAGAGGACCATATGGTTCTTCTCTCTCTTATTATTAAAGTGTTCTATCACATCGATTGATGTGCGAATGTTGAACCACCCTTGCATCCCAGGGATAAATTCCACCTGGTCGTGGTGGATAATCCTTTTAATGTACTGCTGGCTCCTATTAGCTTTGATCTTGCTGAGAATTTTGGCATCCATATTCATCAAGGATATTGGTCCGAAATTCACCTTTTGGAAGGGGTCTTTGCCTGGTTTGGGGATCAAGGTAATGCTGGCCTCATAGAATGAGTTTGGAAGTTTTCCTTCTGTTTCTATTTTTTGAAATAACTTCAGGAGAATAGGTATTATTTCTTCTTTGAATGTTGTTAGAATTACCAGGGAATACATCAGGTCCTGGACTCTTGTTTTTTGGGAGGTTTTTGATCACTGCTTCAATCTCATTACTGGTTATTGGTCTATTCAGGTTGTCAATTTCTTCCTGTTTCAGTCTTGGTAGTTTATAGGTTTCTAGGAAGGCACCAATTTCTTTCAGGTTGCTTAATTTATGAGCATATAGTTGTTGATAATAATTTCTAATAATTGTTTCTATTTCCTTGGTGTTAGTTGTGATCTCTCCCATGTCATTCATAATTTTATTAATTTGGGTCCTTTCTCTTTTCTTTTGGATAAGTCTGGCCAATGGATTATCAATCTTACTAATTCTTTCAAAGAACAGCTTCTAGTTTCATTGATGTGTTCTCTTGTATTTGTGGTTTCTAATTCATTGATCTCTGCTCTAATCTTGATTATTTCCCTTCTCATGGGTGAGTTAGGCTTAATTTGTTGTTCATTCCCCATTCTTTAAGACGTAAAGATACTTTGTGTATTCGGTATTTTTCTATTTTTTTCAGTAAAGCTTGGATGGCTATGTATTTCCCACTTAGGACCGCCTTTGCCATATCCCATAAGTTTTGGACCGATGTGTTTTCGTTCTCATTGGTTTCAACGAATTGTTTAAGTTCTTCTTTGATTTCCTAATTGATCCAAACATTCTTTTTTTTTTTTTTTTTAGTTATTGCTAAGAGGATTCATTTTTTTTTTATTTTTTCTTTATTTTTTTATTGTTATGTTAATCCCCATACATTACATAATTAGTTTTAGATATAGTGTTCCATGATTCATTGTTTGTGCATAACACCCAGTGCTCCATGCAGAACGTGCCCTCCTCAATACCCATCACCAGGCTAACCCATCCTCCCACCCCCCTCCCCTCTAGAACCCTCAGTTTGTTTTTCAGAGTCCATCGTCTCTCATGATTCTTCTCCCCCTCCGATTTCCCCCCCTTCATTCTTCCCCTCCTGCTAGATTCTTCTTCTTCTTCTTTTCTTTCTTAACATATATTGCATTATTTGTTTCAGAGGTACAGATCTGAGATTCAACAGTCTTGCACAATTCACAGCGCTTACCAGAACACATACCCTCCCCAGTGTCCATCACCCACTCACCCCATCCCTCCCACCCCACCCCCCACTCCAGCAACCCTCACTTTGTTTCCTGAGATTAAGAATTCCTCATATCAGTGAGGTCATATGATACATGTCTTTCTCTTTTTGACTTATTTCGCTCAGCATAATACCCTCCAGTTCCATCCACGTCATTGCAAATGGCAAGATCTCATTCCTTTTGATGGCTGCATAATATTCCATTGTATATATATACCACTGCTTCTTTATCCATTCATCTGTCGATGGACATCTTGGCTCTTTCCACAGTTTGGCTATGGTGGACATTGCTGCTATAAACATCGGGGTGCACGTACCCTTTCGGGTCCCTACTTTTGCATCTTTGGGGTAAATACCCAGGAGTGCAATGGCTGGATCATATGGTAGCTCTATTTTCAACTTTTTGAGGAACCTCCATACTGTTTTCCAGAGTGGCTGCACCACCTTGCATTCCCACCAACAGTGTAGGAGGGTTCCCCTTTCTCCGCATCCCCGCCAACATCTGTCATTTCCTGACTTGTTAATTTGAGCCATTCTGACTGGTGTGAGGTGGTATCTCATTGAGGTTTTGATTTGGATTTCCCTGATGCCGAGCGATATTGAACACTTTTTCATGTGTCTATTGGCCGTTTGGATGTCTTCTTTGGAAAAATGTCTGTTCATGCCTTCTGCCCATTTCTTGATTGGATTCTTTGTTCTTTTGGTGTTGAGTTTGATGAGTTCTTTATAGATTTTGGATACTAGCCCTTTATCTGATATGTCATTTGCAAATATCTTCTCCCATTCTGTCAGTTGTCTTTTGGTTTTGTTGACTGTTTCCTTTGCTTTGCAAAAGCTTTTTACCTTGATGAAGTCCCAATAGTTCATTTTTGCCCTTGCTTCCCTTGCCTTTGGCGATGTTTCTAGGAAGAAGTTGCTGCGGCTGAGGTCGAAGAGGTTGCTGCCTGTGTTCTCCTTTAGGATTTTGATGGACTCCTGTCTCACATTGAGGTCTTTCAACCATTTGGACTCTATTTTTGTGTGTGGTGTAAGGAAATGGTCCAGTTTCATTCTTCTGCATGTGGCTATCCAATTTTCCCAACACCATTTCTTGAAGAGACTGTCTTTTTTCCATTGGACATTCTTTCCTGCTTTGTCAAAGATTAGTTGACCATAGAGTTGAGGGTCCATTTCTGGGCTCTCTCTTCTGTTCCATTGATCTATGTGTCTGTTTTTGTGCCAGTACCATACTGTCTTGATGATGACAGCTTTGTAGTAGAGCTGGAAGTCCGGAATTGTGATGCCGCCAGCTTTGCTTTTCTTTTTCAACATTCCTCTGGCTATGCGGGGTCTTTTCTGGTTCCATACAAATTTTAGGATTATTTGTTCCATTTCTTTGAAGAAAGTGGATGGTATTTTGATGGGGATTGCATTGAATGTGTAGATCGCTCTAGGTAGGATTGACATCTTCACAATATTTGTTCTTCCAATCCATGAGCATGGAACGTTTTTCCATTTCTTTGTGTCTTCCTCAATTTCTTTCATGAGTATTTTATAGTTTTCTGAGTACAGATCCTTTGCCTCTTTGGTTAGATTTATTCCTAGGTATCTTATGGTTTTGGGTGCAATTGTAAATGGGATCGACTCCTTAATTTCTCTTTCTTCTGACTTGTTGTTGGTGTATAGGAATGCCACTGACTTCTGTGCATTGATTTTATATCCTGCCACTTGACTGAATTCCTGTATGAGTTCTAGCAGTTTTGGGGTGGAGTCTTTGGTATTTTCCACATAAAGTATCATATCATACGCAAAGAGTGAGAGTTTGACTTCTTCTTTGCCAATTTGGATGCCTTTGATTTCTTTTTGTTGTCTGATTGCTGTGGCTAGGACTTCCAATACTATGTTGAATAGCAGTGGTGATAGTGGACATCCCTGCCGCGTTCCTGACCTTAAGGGGAAAGCTCTCAGTTTTTCCCCATTGAGAATGATATTCGCTGTAGGTTTTTCATAGATGGCTTTTAGGACATTGAGGTATGTACCCTCGATCCCTATACTCTGAAGAGTTTTGATCAAGAAAGGATGCTGTACTTTGTCAAATGCTTTTTCTGCATCTATTGAGAGGATCATATGATTCTTGTTCTTTCTTTTGTTAATGTAATGTATCACGTTGATTGATCTGCGGATGTTGAACCAACCTTGCAGCCCAGGGATAAATCCGACTTGGTCGTGGTGAATAATCCTTTTAATGTACTGTTGGATCCTATTGGCTAGTATTTTGGTGAGAATTTTTGCATCCACGTTCATCAGGGATATTGGTCTGTAATTCTCCTTTTTGATGGGGTCTTTGTCTGGTTTTGGGATCAAGGTAATGCTGGCCTCATAAAATGAGTTTGGAAGTTTTCCTTCCATTTCTGTTTTTGGAACAGTTTCAGAAGGATAGGTATTAATTCTTCTTGAAATGTTTGGTAGAATTCCCCTGGGAAGCCATCTGGCCCTGGGCTTTTGTGTTTTGGGAGATTTTTGAGGACTGCTTCTATTTCCTTAGTGGTTATAGGTCTGTTCAGGTTTTCTATTTCTTCCTGGTTCAGTTTGGTAGTTGATACATCTCTAGGAATGCATCCATTACTTCCAGGTTATCTAATTTGCTGGCATAGAGTTGCTCATAATATGTTCTTATAATTTTTTGTATTTCTTTGGTGTTGTTTGTGATTTCTCCTCTTTCATTCATGATTTTGTTGATTTGGGGCATTTCTCTTTTCTTTTTGATAAGTCTGGCCAGGGGCTTATCAATCTTGTTAATTCTTTCAAAGAACCAGCTCCTAGTTTCGTTTGATCGAAACATTCTTGAGCAGGATGATCTTTAGCTTCCAAGTATCTGAATGTCTTCCAATCTTTTTCTTGTGATTGAGTTCCAGTTTTAAAGCATTGTGGTCTAAGAATATGCAGGGAATAATCTCAATCTTTTGATATCAGCTGAGGCCTTAATTGTGACCCAGTATTGGTCTGTTCTGGAGAAAGTTCCATGTGCACTCGAGAAGAATGAGTATTCTGTTGTTTTAGGGTGGAATGTTCTATATATATATCTATGAGGTCCATCTGGTCCAATGCGTCATTCAAAGCTCTTGTTTCTTTGTTGATTTTCTGCTTAGATGATCTATCCGTTGCTGAGAGTGGAGTGTTGAGCCCTCATACAATTAACGTATTATTATCAATATGACTCTTTATTTTGGTTAACAGTTGGCTTATGTAGATGGCTGCTCCCATGTTGGGGGCCTAGATATTTACAGTTGTTAGATCTTCTTGTTGGATAGAGCCTTTAAGAATGATATAGTGTCCTTCTGTGTCTCTAATTACAGACTTTAGTTTAAAATCTAATTTGTCTGATATAAGAATTGCTACCCCAGCTTTCTTTTGAGGTCCGCTGGCATGGAAGATGAATCTCCATCCCTTCATTTTCAGTCTGGAGGTATCTTTAGGTTCAAAATGAGCCTCTTATAGATAGCATATGGATGAGTCCTGTCTGTTTATCCAATCTGCAACCTTGTGCCGTTTTATGGGAGCATTTAGGCAATTTGCATTGAGAGTGATTATTGAAAGATATGTTTTTATTGTCAAAATGTTGCCTGTGAAATCCTTGCTTCTACAGATCGTCTCTGTAAATTTCTATTCTATATCACTCTTGGGGTCTTTCCCCTTTTATGGAACCCCCCCTTAATATTTCTTGGAGGGCCGGCTCAGTGGCCACATATTCTTTCAGTTTCTGCCAGTCCTGGAAGCTCTGTATCTCTCCATCCATTCTGAATGACAGCCTTGCCAGATAAAGTATTGTTGGCTGCATGTTCTTCTCATTTAGTACCCTGAATATGTCTTGCCAGCCCTTTCTGGCTTGCCAGGTCTCTGTGGACTGGTCTGACATTATTCTGATGTTCCTTCCTCTACATAAGGAATCTCTTCCCCCTAACTGCCCTTAAGATGGTTTCCTTGGTCCTGAGATTTGCGAGTTTTACTACTACACACTGGGGCATTGGTCTATTTTCCTTGATCTTCAGAGGGGTCCTCTCTGCCTCTAGGACACAAATGCTTGTTTCATTCCCCAGATTAGGGAAGTTCTCAGCTATGATTTGCTCAAATATATCTTCTAGTCCTCTCTCTCTCTCCACCCCCTCAAGTATCCCAATAATTCTGACACTGGAACATTTCATGCTGTCATTTATTTCCCTAATTCTCTTTTCAGCTGTTTGTTCCAGGCCTCCTCCTGTTCCTTCTTTTCTATCAGTTTGTCTTCTAGATCACTAATTCATTCTTCTGCCTCGTTTACCCTAGCTCTTAGAGTATCTAGATTAGATTGGATCTCATTGTTAGGATTTTTAAGTTCTGCCTGATTAGCTTTCATTTCTGCCCTTAGAGAATCTATTTTGCCATTAATGGTTTTCTCTATCCTAGCACTTGTCTTCATAACTGTTACCCCGGAGTCTATTTCCAACATCTTGCTTATATCCATATCCATTAGTTCTGTGTCAGAGGTCACAGTCTCTGAATCTTTCCTATGTTGGGGGTTCCCCCTCTTAGTCATTCTGTTGAGGGTGGTTGAGGGAATGTAGAGTCCAAATTACTGACCACAACCCAAGCAAGACGCACCTGTTTTATAGGGACCTTAGGGTTCTTGGCCTCTTGTTCTTCCAGCCTGTCTTCTGGGGAAGGGGCCTGCTGCACTGTTACTCAGAAAGCCCTGCTTGGGGAGAGTTGCCCTGCCCCCTTTGGGGGGGATGGGCTCAGTGAGAACCGGTTTTGGGGAGCTTTTGTTCTCTTGGGGCTTTCCCCGGCGGCTTTCCACATCTCTTCCGAGTGTCAGAGCAGAAGTGACTGTATCCAAACCTCTGTCTCAGAACAGAGAGATCACAGTCTGCTCTCCACTGAGCTCTCCAGGCCACACTGTCTCCGTTACTGTCTGTGCTGCTAAAACCGCAGCCTCCTGGGTTGTGCGCCCCACAGCAGCATTTCCAGCCCTCGCTTCCAGGTCCAGGCACGTCTCTGCCCTTTGTGCTATAAAACTGCAAGCCGCCCCCACTTCACATGCACGCCCTGCGGCTCCAGGTTTGAGTCTGGGGGACTGCCCTAAAGTCCCTTACCCGCCGCTACTGGTCTGCGAGTCTGTGCCCGGTCCCCAGCACGGGACGCTTTTGCGCTCCCGCAGAGCAGGATCCCGGAGGCTCCCTCCCCCTTCCATTTATCTTCCTAAATCTGCCCACAGAATCATGGCTCCCCGCTCCATACCTTGAGACCAACCGCTGGAGATATTCTGTTTGTAGAGATCCAGATATATCATCTTACATCTCAGGCTGATTTCGTGGGTGTTCAGAGTGGTCTGGTAGATATCCAGCTTAGTTCAGGGGACCGGTTGAAATAGGGTCCCCTACTCCTCCGCCATCTCATATTTATTTTCTAATCTACTCTGATAGCTACATTTTTAGAGTCCAGGCAAGTTGTCTTATAAGTAGCAACAATTTGGCTTTATCTGATTGTTTATTCACAGGTAGATCTGTTTTATCATTATGGTAAGAAGTCAACACGCATGATGTGCACTTACCACTATATCACAGTGAAGCACCTACTGTTCCATTACTAGCTTGACCACTTGGTTAAGGTACTACTGCTGTCCTCTATACTTTTTTTTTTTTTCTGTCTTAAGACCAGTAGTAGCTTGACACTCATTGAAGCTTTACTGTGCTCACAAAGAATATGTAAAGAAATGCTTGTAGATAAGCAAACGACTGTGTTAAAGGTGATTACTTCATATTATTTCAGTATTTGATTTCCTTTTACAAATGCAACACATCAATAATTTAAGACAGAGGAATCATGTTCATGTGAAAGATACAATTTTCAAATCAGAAGTATATGCATATGTCTCACCTTCAGAAAATTAATATTCAGAAACCTAATCTTAATAACAGTTAAAATGTATTACCACAGACTATGAGTCAGGACACACGTTGAATGTTTTCCATATACAACAAAATAAAGTAAGAAGATATTTTGTATTCTGAAGGGATTTTCTTTTTTTTTTACTTTATAAAATAATTATTTGATTTACTCCCTGATTTAACAAGTGATACCTCAGTGAAATTGTAGGGGCTAAAACACTAAACTGGGGTAGGGTAGAATGGGCCCTAGCCCTGCTCTATCATTAACTAGTTGTGTAACTTTGGATATATCTGTTAACTACCTGGGCCCCAGTTTTATCATCTGCAAAATTCAATCAGCCTTCAAGTCCCTCTGATTGAAAGCAACCAACTCGGGCGCCTGGGTGGCTCAGTTGGTTAAGCAACTGCCTTCGGCTCAGGTCATGATCCCAGGGTCCTGAGATCGAGTCCCACATCGGGCTCCCGGCTCAGCGGGGACCCTGCTTCTCCCTCTGACCCTCTCCCCTCTCATGCTGTTTCTCTCTCGCTCACTCTCTAATAAATAAATAAATAAATAAATAAATAAATAAAATTAGAAAGCAACCAACTCAAGGAGAATGGGGAGATCATTCTGCCAAAGATGAATGATGATATAAATACCCAGAGATGAAAAAATTTTGGTGACAAAGTCATAAAATGTTAGAACTAGTCTTGTGTAAACCCTTAGGAAAATTTAAATGTTTAGAGGCCTAAAAAGAGATGTGAGCAGCTACAGATCACATTGCGAATCAGCAGCAGAGCCAAAAGAGAGCCGCCCAATTTGTCTTGGGCCAACAAAACCCTATTACCCAGACTGAAAGGTACTAGAAGAGCACACACCAGCTTACCTGTATGCAAGAGCCAAAGCCCAGGCCCCAGCAGCGCAGTACAGACTGTCCTGGATTTTTGCCTTCTGATCATCACCACATGTTTTAGTGGGAAAGAGACCTGTGGTTGGACTTTGATACAGTAGCAATGTTGATTTGACTGGAATGGAACACAAGAAAAAGAATGAATTGTACAGCCATCCATTTTCCTTGGGCTGAAGATCTTAATCTTTAGTTTCTTCATCCTACTTCTGACAATTCTGTTGTTCCTAAATTTACCTATAAGATGCAACTTTTTAGCATGCAAAAACTGCTTCATGTAGGTCACTCCAGTTTAAGTGGGAATCCACCCTGAAGGAAGGGTATTTCCACTTTTGAGGAAAGGACCAAGCTAATTAGCAATTAAAAACCTTTTAGCATATCCTACCTAACGTTAGTATTGTAAGGCAACATTAGGTACAGGAAAAAAAACAAGACCAATAAAAAGAAGCATATTTTCAACAAGTTCAATAGGGAAACAAAGCAAATATACACCAAAGAGTGGCATTAGTCGCTAAATCCAAAGCCAACTCAACTGCTAAATAAACCTGAATCTTGTTTTCCACTGATGACTAACTTGTGTCTTGTCTTCAGAGGAATGTATTCATTTTACTTTACATATTATATTATACAGGCTAGAGATATGTTTAACATTTCAAAATCAAACCCATCCTTATATGACATGAAAATAAGTACATAAATATTTGGAGAACATTTTACTTAAATAAAAGAAGTCTGAAATTAATGCTTTATTACCTTTTATAAAAGAGTCTTAAAATATAAAAATACACCCACCAAAATTATGTTTCTTAAAAGCTATTTTATTCCTAACTATAAATGTTTTTCCACAAAATACATTAAATTACTCTCATCTAGATTGACATATGTCACCTTCTTTTAGTTTTTTAAGGACCTAAAACACTCTGCTCCTTCAAAGAGATTAAAGAATTAAATTTTTTTTTTCTCAGACAAAACTAATGTTATCATTACCATTTTTTTCTGAATACCAGGGTCTTTATCCTTTTTCCCTGAGTAAAGAATTGGTCCTTATAGTCTGAAGTAAGCAACTGACATTTCTTCAAAAAGGTATTTAAATTTACCTAGTTATGGCCACAATGATAATAAAAGGGACACATAAGAATATATTCCAGAATTGTGACCAAAATAAGATGAATTAAGGTTTTATATGAGGTTAACACAAACAACAAAAAAAATCCTTATCTTAGGAGAAATAAATAAATTTTATATTATTTGCCATACAAGACCATATAAATGGCACAAGAAGCAAACTGGCAAAAATTAATAGGCTTTTCTAACTTACAGTCTGATGAACAAAGAGGAGTCCTGTGTATATATATCTCAAGTCAATTACTCACATTAGAAAACCAAATCTGCTGCTCTTGGCAAAACAAACAATAACAAATAAAATAGGGACCTGTTATTAGTAAGAGTAACTTGAGATTATCTTTTATATCTCAGTGAATTAGAAATAGATTTAAAGGCTTAAAAAATGGACAGGGAAAGAAACAACAAATGTTGGAGAGGTTATGGAGAAAGGGGAACCCTCTTACACTGTTGGTGGGAATGCAAGTTGGTACAGCCACTTTGAAAAACAGTGTGGAGGTGCCTCAAAATTTAAAAATAGAGCTACCCTATGACCCAGCAATTGCACTCCTGGGTATTTACCCCAAAGACACAGATGTAGTGAAAAGAAGGGCCATATGCACCCCAATGTTCATAGCAGCAAGGTCCGCAATAGCCAAACTGTGAAAAGAGCCGAGGTGCCCTTCCACAGATGAATGGATAAAGAAGATGTGGTCCACATATATAATGGAATATTACTCAGCCATCAGAAAGGATGAATACCCAACTTTTACATCAACATGGATGGGACTGGAGGAGACTATGCTAAGTGAAATAAGTCAAGCAGAGAAAGTCAATTATCGTATGGTTTCACTTATTTGTGGAACATAAGGAATAGCATGGAAGACACTAGGAGAAGGAACGGAAAAATGGGGGGGGGGAATTGGAGGGAGAGATGAACCATGAGAGACTATGGACTCTGAGAAACAAGCAGGGTTTTAGAGGGGAGCGGGGAGGGGGGATTGGTTAGCCTGGTGATGGGTATTAAGGAGGGCACGTACTGCATGGAGCACTGGGTGTTATACGAAAACAATGGATCGTGGATCACTACATCAAAAACTAATGATGTACTGTATGGTGACTAACATAACATAATAAAATTAAAAAAAACAAAAAAACAAAATAAAGGCTTAGGACTACTTGGGAACCATGTATAGGTAAATGAGTGAGGAATACTACAAAATCTTTATTAAGTAGTAATCAAGAAACAGCCTCTAGTTCTCAAATCTGGCAATGTTTAGGAGGGCTAAAAGGACACAGAGGAAATTGGTGACGGTTTTAGTATATGTGCTGCTGAAGCGAGCACTTGGTGACGGTTTTAAAATTATTCAAGGGACAGATGACTTGCTGGAATTCTTTTATCCCAGGATCAATATGTAATTGGAATATATAGCTGCCTCAGCAATGAAACTACCCCAACATCCAAATGAAAGAATATCATCATGCACATAATATATGCAATATAAGGCAGACTAAATACTAATGATAACTACCTAAGGACATGTTTTCCTCAAGTTTTGCTTACCAATTCTGTAATAATGATCCAATTTATCCCACAGAGTTTCATTATCAGGTCTCGGAAGATTAATGCTTTTAAGAGGTTCATAAACTGAGCCTAAAAGAAAAATGAAAACTCATCAAATTCAATCATTTTCCCTGAGAAAAACAAAGAAAACTTCTAAATAAATGAAAAAGCACTACTTAGCAATCTAACTTTCATTTTTATATGTGAACTACCACATTGTATTCCTGGTCAAATTTTTGGGAGGGAAAGAGAGAGAAGAAAGTGCCCTTGTAACAAGTATAGAAGGGTTTTAAATGTTATGGGAACCCCTACCCTCACCCCTGACATATATACATACACACACACACACACACACACACACACATATATATATATATGGTCCCAACAACTCAAATACCAGTAATACTTACGTGCTTGTCACAAGTTCAGTCATTTCAGCTCCTTTTGAGAAATATCTACTTAAATGCCCTGAAATCCAAACCTTATTCTTTATGCTCATGATCAGGCAATTTTCTGTCAAATGATCATATCCCAAAAACCTCAAGGAAAAAAGATAATGCTGACATGTTCCAAAGTCATCCACTCCATGAATATTCAGATAGTTTTCATACTGAAATTCTGAAGCCTCCATTTTCTCCTAGGTAGATAAAACTCATGCCTTATTATCTGGACTAAAGCAGAAACCATTTCTACTTCTCAGCCATGAAAACTACTACAAGGTATTAGCAGAGCATACTGCTCAAAAGCTACAGAATACACAATAATTATGATAATTTTCCACAAAATGGATACAGAAAATTGTTCACTTGACTAGTGCACATTTTCAACTACTGACTGAAAGGAAGACATCTGGACCTTCAGCCATCAGACTAAGTACTGGCTCTCATTCTTGTTAAAAGCATTCAGAAATTATAAAATCTCAAGGTCACAACAAATCCACCTCTGGATTCAGGTAATATACGTCATATAGTCTAACAACACAGCACAAGAGTGGCCCTAAAATTTACCTGGGGTTGGAAGGGGAATGTGTTGGCATGCATTAAGAATCTTTTTCTAAAAAAATTAAAGCACTTATGTTCATAAAAGTGCTATGTCCAGTATGCTAGTATAAAGCCAAGGTATTTGGAATCCCTTTATGTTTAGAGAGATAATAAACATTATGAAGGAAGAAAGGAAAGCATCTATACATTAAGGCAATAATCTCATTATCTTCTGTTGGAAAGAGAGATGATTTATGCATCAAAACAGGAATATGAAATGACCTGAGTGAAGAGATTTTCTAAAAAAGAGTCTTCATAATGACACCAAGCAGAATGGTCCCAAAGGGTAGAATGGGGAGGCCTACCAACCTAGACAGGAAAGCATCAGGAGTCCTGCACAAGAGGCAAGGGCCCAGCCTGGCCATGCCCTCTGCCTCCCTGCATTCAATAGCTCTGGGTAGGTATAAGTATATGGGCAACCTGGCAGTTTGGAAAAAGTAATATGGCCACTGCTTACACGTTAGGTGCTAAGCTCTGGGAATCTACAACCTCTCTGTGAAGCTCATTCAATAATTAATAAAATAAAATCAGGTATAAATCATCACAAGTTTTAAATTGTGAATACATATATACAAAAATTAAAGGAGACACCTTTGCTGGGGTGGAAGGACTGTAGATGAATGAGATTTCTATTTTTATTTAGAATTCTATTATTAGAAAAGCTAATATTTTGCTTTATATAAGAAAAAGTCACCAGAAGTTGCATATACTTTCATTAGTTAAAACAATACATGTGCATATGGATACAAATTGAAATAGAATATATAAGACTGAAATCCACCTTTATATCTACCATAATAATTGTAAGCAAGTTTATTTTGAAAGATTGTTTTAATGACATTGTATCATGGGTTTTAGGGTAAAAAAAAAGTGCTATTACATCTAAGGTGCCTCTCACCTCCCAAAAAAAGACTAAAATGATTCTGTTATCTAATGTTTCTCAATGAAATCACCAGTGGAGTTTGGTAAAAGCTACAATAAATAAACAAAAGGAAAACCAGACTTTTCAGGAAAATAAAAACCTATGCAGTAAGAGCTAAAAGAGATGTTCAAAGCATAGCAGAAAAGTATAAAAGTAAAATCACCTAACTCACTAAGAATCAATATTTTCTTATACTTTCTCTATCTTCAAAGAAAGCCCATGGTGAATTAAGAACAGCTTGCCTAGATAAATGTTAACATTTTAGTGATCACCATTGTATTGCTTCTGAAGTAACTGCATAAAATTAAACAAGGATGTTCCACACAATTTATGGCAAACAGTACCACAAATCCGGAGTCAAAGGAAAAGTAATCAATGGTAACATTTTAACCAATAATTAGACACCTGAAAAGCTTCAATACAAATAAAAATGTGGAGGAGAAAGCAATCAATAGAGTATGAATTCCCAAAGACAATGAAAAATATGTAAAATTACAGAAAACGCTAATAAATGTTTAGAGTTCAAAATGAAATGAAGTTTTTAAATGTGAATTCTTCCTTTTCCTGTTTCTCCCAATCGAATTACTCCTATATTCAAACATCACAAAGTAAAATAAAAATTATCTTTTTCCATTTGTAAAGATGAGTTTAAACATGTTGATCTGATTTTTCCCTGTCAATTCCCTTGCTATTAGAAAAATACAGCCAACCTACTCTTCATTTCAGAACACATTATTGCCAAAGACATTCACTGACAAAGAACAATACAAGAAGAGGCAGAAGTTGTTCCTTGAAGAGTAATATTTAGCTTTATCATGAAAGAGGAAAGGGTTATTATTTAGGAGATTAAACAAGGAGTTTCCTAAGAAATTTCCATGAGATGAAAACAAAACTAAGAGCATAACAAAGGTACAAACTTGATGAATTTGGCACTATAAAATACTGAGAAAGTTTCTGAGTGTTATGGGGAGGCTCTTAAGCAATCACAAAATAGTACTGGTAATTCAAATAGCAACCACTAAAAGAATAAAAATGAGGACTCAAAAGGGAAGTCAAGGTGGAAAACAGATCAGCAAACCAAAACAGTATCAATAGTCTATTATTTGGGCATACAATTTTTCATTATATGATTGAAAGCCCTTTAATAGGGTATATACAAAAATGTTATTAATCAAGACTTTCATGAACCCTTAAGTAGCTTTATCATTTTTTCATGTATAGTGATAGACTAAAATACCATTATTTATTCATTCAGTTAATACATGCAGTGCATGCATAAAACTCTGGACTATACATCTAGTAGGCTACCAGGACTCACAGATTAGTAGGAAAGGTAAGATAAGGTTTTGAATAAGAGTAACTCCAGTTAGAGTGGTGAGTTTCTTAAAAGACAAAGGATAGGAAAATTCAGTCCCCCTGAGGGGCTGAGAGAAACGGAAACTCCTGCATTGCAATCTCTGAAAATAACAGCAATTTCAAATAATGAACTGCCATCTGAATAGGAAGATAACAACTGAAATCTAGGAGAACATGAAGTCATACACATATATACGTTACCTGCAGACATATTATCAGAGCTCAAAAGCTTATACATGTGTCTTATGAAACAAGACACTACATACCAAGGTTTTTTTTGCAGTGATATACATGAAAAGGTTTAGTTAAAGAAGGTATATAGATAACAGGGTAGATTTTATTGAACGCTGAACCAAGTATGCCCTTTCATGAGATAGGGAATTTTATTACAAATCTAAATCCTTAAAAAGGCCTACAGGATTCTGATCTTCTCCCTCAATTAAAATAATTTCTTTTAAGATTAAAAAAAATACAACATTCCATCAGCCTAAAACAGGCATCGCTAACATTTTGGTACATTCCTTTCAAGCATTTCTTTAAGCAATATTTATAAACATTAATAAAATTTACCACACGTGGAGTCATAACATACATGCTGTTTTTATCATCCTTTTTTCCCTTATCTCACTTCTTGCCCTCTTCTGTCCTCATTCCCAGGTAACCACACTTTTTCCATATCTATATAATGAAACATATATGCATAAATGAGGGAAGAGTCTTTCATTGCTTTTTTTATAAAAATGGAGTCATGAAATAGACCATTCTTTGCTTCTTGTTCATCTCATTTGACAACACACATGGAAATCAAAAAAGGCAATGGTTCTTTCTTTGACTGCTATATATTCCTGGGTTTTAATACAGTACAACTTATTCAATTATTCCTCTATCAGTGAGTATATAATTTGTTTTCTATTTTTGCCATCGTAAACAATCTGCAAAATATCCTTATACATAGATACAGCAATAGTGTGCTAGAACCAACTAATACTGGTTGGAGAGAGTCAAGTGTTAAATTTTCAGGAATTCTGGGAGCTGGTTATGAAACACATAAATGAAAATTAAATTATAAAAACAACTGGATAATTATCAAAAACAAAGGTAATAAATATTCAAAACTCATCACTTCCTAATTATATAGGCTCTTGAATTGGCTTATATCTATAGATCTGTACATTGGAAATACCATGCAACAGCATGTTACAACATGTCTCTTTCTAACTCTGCATTCAGTGATATCATGTAGATTTGAGCAGTTGTGACAAAAACTAAATGGTCTGCAAAAGCCTAAAATTTTTACCATTTGGCCCTTTATAGAAGAAGTTTGCCTGCATCTAATCTAAATTCCCAGTAGTATTAAATTCAGCAATAAATGTACTTTTTACTAAATAATAGCAAACTGCATTTTTTAAAAATAGCAAACTGCATTTTAAAAGGCTAAAACAATTCATATTCCTCCTAGATATAAGTGCGCCATTCTTTTAAAAGTTTTTCCAGGGGCACCTGGGAGGCTCAGTCGATTGAATGTCTGACTCTTGATTTTGGCTTAGGCCATGGTCTCAAGAGTCATGAGATGGAGGCCTGTGTTGGGCTCTGTGCTGAGCATGGAACCTGTTTAGGATTCTTTTCTCTCCCTCTCCCTCTGCCCCTCTGCTTGTGCTCTCTCTCACAGAAAAAAAAAAAAGATTTTCCAATCTAATAGTATCTCATTTTTGTTTTTCATTTCTCATACAATTCATGAGTCTGAAAATCTTTGCAAACTGGCCATTTGGATTTGCTCTTCTGCGAATTGCCTACATCCTATTGCCATTTGCTATTGTTTGTTAGTGTTTTTGTCATCAACTTCTAAAGGCTATTTGTGTATTTTGTTTGCTATTTAATATTTCATTTCAAGTATTTTCTCCTGAGTTTTCATTAGTATACCAACACTATAATATAAAAACTTTCAAGAGTCAAATATATCTCTTTCCAAACTTGGTTTTAGTTTTTCTTTCTTTTTAAAAAGGTTTTTGACAAAATGAGCAAAGGGAAAAAAAAGAGAAAGGGGCAAACCAAGAAACAGACTCTTAACTATAGAGAACAAACTGATGGTTGCCAGAGGAGAGGGGGGTGGGGGATGGGTGAAATAGATGATGGAGATTAAGTGCACTTGTGATGAGCTCCGGGTATTGTATGGAAGTGTTGAATCACTATACTGTACACCTGAAATTAATGTTACACTGTATGTTAAATAACTAGAATTAAAATAAAAACTTAAAAATAATAAAATAAAAAGGGTTTTGACAATTCCTAGGTTACATACAGAGTCACCTCAATTTTCTGCTAAGCTTTTTATGATGTAAAAAAAATTTCCTATTTACGTATTCGATCAATTGGGAATTTGTTTTCTAAACTGCTTCTTTTTTTTTTTTAATTTATTTTAGAGAGGGAGCACCAGCAGGGGGAGGGGCAGAGGAAGAGAGGGAGAGAGAGAAGCAGACTCCTCGCTGAAAGCAGAGCCCTACATGGGGCTCGATCTCACGACCCCAAGATCATGACCTGAGCTGAAATCAAGAGTCGGACGCTTATCAACTGAGCCACCCAGGTGCTCCTAAACTGCTTTTAAAATAAATAGGGAGGTCCAGACTTTTAAAAAGATCAAATTGGTTCAATTTCTTTTTTTAGGTTACAGAATACTGATTAGAAAGATCCATTTATCCTAAATTATAAGGAGAGACCATCCCAAGTTATGGGATTCAAATAGAACATTTCCTCTTGAAATAATATAACTTAATTTTCAAAAGCTATATAAAAACTCTATTGTCTAATAATGTAGCATTTGGCCAACTTATTTTCTCACAGATACAACAATTTTATGCAAGATTTCAAACCTATCTGGAATATATGATGCTTACAATAGCTTAAACAATAGCTTTATGTGTAGTCACATTAATGTCTCTAAAAATATCACTGCGTCAGGCAATATATATTGATTTTTTTCAAAAAGTATTTTATGTAGCACTCAATACTGAATATTGACACAAATTAAAACATAAAGTAAACAGCATACTTTCATTTTTCTATGGGTCTTGGGTTCTAGCACAAAATACACAAAATTTTCAAAAGTAAAACCTTAGCCCAAGGAAAGATCAGTATCTTCCATCTGCATTTTATTAATGAATGTCCTACTTTGGAAATAGAGCAAGTTTAAGTTCACTAATTCTAATGACTACAACTTTAGAATCCTCTCCTGCATTAGCTCAGGGTAAGCAGCTAATGGTATAGATAGAGGACATGTTAAGAGTTGCAACTTTTCAGTCAGGAACAAGTCTCTGAAAGCCTAAGGAGTAGCTTTTTTTTTTTTTTTAAGATTTTATTTATTTCTTTGACAGAGAGACACACAGCGAGAGAGGGAACACAAGCAGGGGGAGTGGGAGAGGGAGAAGCAGGCTTCCCGCCGAGCAGGGAGCCCGATGCGGGGCTCGATCCCAGAACCCTGGGATCATGACCTGAGCCGAAGGCAGACGCCCAACGACTGAGCCACCCAGGCGCCCCGGCCTAAGGAGTAGTTTTTGAAGGCTCCAAGGTACAGAAGCTATTAAACTAATAAGAAGGTATGTACAAAGAAGCAGTAAATAACCAAAATCCCAAGAGCTAACATGTTCCACAAGATAATTAAGAACTAAGCAGAATGTGAAGACCTTGTATTGTAGAGGGTCAAATAGTCCCATAGGTTCATAAGATTTGTATATTCATTATACTCACATATGCATGTAGAAAAGAGGAGGACAGGAAGGGCTAGAGCAAGTAGGCATGGGAGAGCAAACAGACAGCCTTGTATAGGAACATACAAAATATATGCAAACCTTTGGGGTTTATCAGTGAATTACTGATAAAAACCTGTGGTTTATCAGTAAATTACTAAAACATTAATTTTGGGGCTGCTAAGATAGCAAGAGTTCTCAGAGTACAATAATCTGTATGTTTATCTTATTTATAAATCCATATTTGATACACTCTCAAGCAACTTTGAAATTTAAGTTACATCTTTAACTTCAGATGATATTTTCTTCATCTTAAAATTCCCTTTTACTCCTCACTGATAAAAACAAGAAATCTACTACTATAGAAGGGACAAGTTATTCCAATACATGCTCACTCTATATCCCTGATGCCAGTACTAAGAGGTTCTCAATAAATATTTATTGAATTGAACTGGATGAATCACATGATTAGAGGCCTTCTTGAATTCCCATAGAGTTATTGTTCCATATTCTGCATTCTTATAGCACTTTGTAAGTACCTTAATTATAGCTCTTCCTTGTCATGATACGTTTTATTTTCACTATTCAATTAATGTGTTATACTACATTGGAAGATGATCAATGATAGGGGCCATACCTAGTAGTAGTAGGTGGCAGTAACATTTGGTAGGAAGGAAGGAAAAGGAGAAAAGCTGACAAAAATACGTCTCAGAAAACTTTTGATGACCACTTTTACAATTTTTTTCTCACAAGCTACCCTATCTCCTGTTACTGCCCCATCCACATCATCTGATTTAATGATTAAGTCCCACTTCTTCAGACTTCCATAATTAGACAAATTGAAAAACTTCTCTTACTAACTTTAGAATGCACACATGTTAACTTTTACAGTTAAAAGATCTGAATATACTATACATGACTCCACAATTCAAGCACCTTCAAGATCACCAATACCTCCTTGCAAAACAAAAAAACAAAACTTAAACCATAATTTTCTTTACTGTTCAGTTCCATCACGCACAGAAATTTAAAATATTAAGGAATAAATGTACCCCCAAATAGAGGAATGAATAAATTATGACACCTCCATTCAATGAAGTACCTTGAAACAGTTTAAAGGAATGAGTAGATCTCTTAAAATATCATGAAAAACCAAAAAAATAGCGTGCAAAGTAACATCATATAAGAAGATTTACAGTATGATACCACATGTTGCAAAACTAAGCAAAAATAACTATACAGAGGGAGAAAGGCAAGATGGCAGAGGAGCAGGGGACTCGGTTTCAACAGGTCCCCTGAATTTAGCTGGATATCTACCAAACCATTCTGAACACCCATGAAATCAGCCTCAGATGTAAGAATATATATCTGGATCTCTACAGGCAGAAAAGCACTGCCTGTTGCAAGGTAGGAAGGGCGGAGTCGTGAATCTGCGGGGAGATACCCGAAGATAAACAGAAGGGGGAGGGAGCCTCCATAAGCTGGCTCCTGTAAAGTGATACATCACGGGAGTGCAAAAGCATCCTGAACCAGAGACCAGGCAAAAACTCCCAGGGTGGTAGCAGCCGGAAAAGGGCTTTAGAGCAGTGCCGAGACAGGATCCAGGAGCTGCAGGTGCCCCCACGAGCTGCGGCCAGTCTCGGTTTTAGAAGCACAAAGGGCAGGGACACGCCCAGGCCCCTGGGACAATCTCTGAAAGAGTCAGTGTGGGTGTGCACCACGGGGGGCTGGGGTTTTCAGCAGTGCATACAGTGCATACAGAAACGGAGACCGTCTGTCCTGGAGGTTTTAGTGAAGACAGCAGACTACAATTTCTCTGCTCTGGGCCAGAGGTTTGAGTGGGCCATTTTTGCTCCGACCCTTGGAAGAGACACTGAATGCCCCAAGAGAACAAAAGCCCAAAAGACCAGGAACCACTGAGCCCGTCCCGCCTACCGGGGGCAAGGCAACTCTGCCTAAGCACTGTTTCCTGAGAAATAATGCGGCAAACCCCTCCCCCAGACAAAAGACTGGAAGAAAAATAGGACAAAAACTCTATGGAACCCATAAGACTATAAAATCCAAACACCAGGCGAAAATAGTATATTGACCTCCAGGAGTCACTTCACAGCTTGGTTTATTTTTCAGATACAACTTTTTTCTTTTTGTTCTTTCTCTTATGCTTCTTCTCCGTTTTTTCTTTTTACCTTTTTCTTATTTAAATTAGATGTTTAATATATCAACTTATGTTTCATAGTAACTTTTTAACTTGTACTTTTTCAGCCCACATTTTTTTAAAGATACAAGCTTCATTGTAGTCCTTCTTCCCCTATTCAATTATTACCTTTATATATATACAAATTCTACTTTCCCTGTAATTTTGGAAAGTACTGTCCTCTAACAAACAGACCAAAATACACCCAAGAACAACTGAAACACTTTACTTTGTCCACACTGAGAGATTATAGCCCCCCTTCCCCTCACGCCCCTTTTAAATTTTTAAATTTAATTTTTTTTAAATTCCTTAATTTTATAAATTTTATTCCTGGGTTTCATTTAGGCTTTTTCAGTGGGCTTCTGACCACTCTGGATTTTTCTAGGGTGCATCTTGCTTGGGTCATGGTTGGTATTTTGGACTCCGTACATTCCCTCAACCATTCCTCAACAGAATGATTAGGAGGAGGAACCTCCAACAAAGAAAAGAACCAGAGACAACGGCCTCTGCGACAGATCTAATGGATATGAATATAAGCTACATGTCAGAGATAGACATCAGGGTAGCAATTATGAAGTCAGTAGTTAGGCTTGAGAAAAGCATTAGCATTAGACATAGAATCTCTAAGAACAGAAATGAGATCTAATCAGGCTGAACTTAAAAATGCTATGAATGAGATGCAGTCTAAACTGGATACTCTAACAGCCAGGGTAAATGAGGCAAAAGAACAAATTAGTGATCTAGAAGATAAACTGATACAAAGGAAGGAAGCCCAGGAGGACAGGGATAGGCAGTTAGAAGCCCAAGAGAACAGACTTAGATCAGTGACACCATGAAACGTTCCAATGTCAGAATTATTGGGAACACTGACAGGGTGGAGAGAAAGAGGACTAGAAGGTATATTCAGGCAAATCATAGCTGAGAAATTCCCTAATCTGGGTAAGGACACAAACATTCATGTCCAAGAAGCAGAAAGGATACCTCCCAAGATCAAAAAAATAGACGAACACCCTGGCATCTTAGAGCCAAGGAAGCTGCCTTGAGAGCAGCTAGGAGGAAGAGATTTCTTATGTATGGAGGGAGGAACATCAGAATGACGTCAGACCAGTCAAAAGAGACATGGCAAGCCAGAAAGGGCTGACAAGACACATTCAAGGTACTAAATGACAAGAACATGCAACCAAGAATACTTTATCCAGCAAGGCTATCATTCAGAATGAATGGAGAGACAAAAAGCTTCCAAGACTAGCAGAAACTAAAAGAATATGTGACCACCAAGCCAACCCTGCAAGAAATATTAAAGGGGATTCTGTAAGCAAAGAGAGATCCCAAGACTAAGATAGACCTGAAAGTAACAGACAATCTACAGAAACAGGGACTTTAGAGGCAATACAATGGCATTAAATTCCTATCTTTCAAGAGTTACTCTCAACATGAACGGCCGAAATGATCCCATGAAATGGCACAGGGTTTCAGACTGGATTAAAAAGACAGGACACATCCATATGCTGTCTACAAGAGACTCTTGTCTACAGCTCCAGATTGAAAGTGAAGGGATGGGGATCCACTTATCATGCCAACGTACCTCAAAAGAAAGCTGGGGTAGCAATCCTCATATCAGACAAATTAGATTTTAAACCAAAGACCGTAGTAAGAGATGTAGAGGGACACTATATCATACTTATAAGGTCTATCCAACAAGAAGATCTAACAATTGTAAATATCTCTATCCCCAATATGGGAGCAGCCAATTATATAAAACAATTAATAACCAAAATAAAGAAACATATTGATAATAATACATTAATAGTAGGAGACTTCATCACTCCACTCACAGCAATGGACAGATCATCTAAGCAGAAGATCAACAAAGAAACAAGAGCTCTGAATGACACAATGGACCAGATGGACTTCGTAGATATGTACAGAACATTCCACCCTAAAACAACAGAATACTCATTCTTCTCGAGTGCACATGGAACTTTCTCCTGAACAGACCAAATACTGAGTCAGAAATCAGGTCTCAACCAATACCAAAAGACTGAGATTATTCGCTGCATGTTACAGGCCACAATGCTTTGAAACTGAAACTCAACCACAAGAAGAAATTTGGAAGGAATTCAAACACTAGGGAGTTAAAGATGATCCTGCTAAAAAGAATGATTGGGTCAACCAGGAAATTAAAGAAGAACTTAAACAATTCATGGAAACTAATGAGAATGAAAACACATCAGCCCAAAACCTATGGAATACTGCAAAGGTGGTCCTAAGGGGGAAATACATAGCCATCCAAGCCTCTCTCAAAAAAGTAGAAAAATCCCAAATGCACATGCTAACCTTACACCTAAAGGAGCTGGAGAAAGAACAGCAAATAAAACCTAAACCAAGCAGGAGAAGAGAAATAATAAAGATTAGAGCAGAGATCAATGAAATAGAAACCAGGAAAACAGAGATCAACAAAACTAGAAGCTGGTTCTTTGAAAGAATTACTAAGATCAATAAACCAGACTTATCCAAAAGAAAAGGGATAGGACCCAAATCAATAAAATCATGAATAAAAGGGAAGAGATCACAACACCAAGGAAATAGAAAAAATTATTAGAAATTATTATCAGCAACTGCATGACAACAAATTAAGCAACCTGGAAAAAATGGATGCCTTCCTGGAAATTTATAAACTACTCAGACTGAAACAGGAAGAAATAGACAATCTGAACAGACCAATAACCAGTAACGAAATTGAAGCAGTAATCGAAAACCTCCCAAAAAACAAGAGTCCAGGGCCAGATGGCTTCCAGGGGAATTCTACCAAACATTTTTTTTTTTTTTTAGATTTTATTTATTTATTTGACAGAGAGATAGAGAGCACAAGTAGGCAGAGCGGCAGGCAGAGGGAGAGGGAGAAGCAGGCTCTCCTCAGAGCAGGGGGCCCGGTGCAGGGCTCAATCCCAGGATCCTGGGATCATGACCTGAGCTGAAGGCAGCCACTTAACCAACTGAGCAACCCAGGTGCCCCTCTACCAAACATTGAAAGAAGAAATAATACCTATTCTATTGAATCTGTCTCAAAAAATAGAAACAAAATCATTCTATGATTTAAAATTCATTTTCATTCAAAATCATTCCAAAATCATTCTATGAGGCCAGCATTATCTTGATCCCAAAACCAGGTAAAGACCCCATCAAAAAGGAGAATTACAGACCAGTATTCCTGATGAATATGGATGCCAAAATACTCCACAAGATCCTAGCCAATAGGATCCAACAATACATTAAAAGGATTATCCATCATAACCAGGTGGGATTTCTTCCTGGGATGTGAGGGTGGTTCAACATTCACAAATCAATCAACATGATAGAGCACATTAATAAAAGAAAGACAAGAACCATTTGATCCTCTCAATTGATGGAGAAAAAGCATTTGACAAAATACAGCATCCTTTCTTGATTAAAACTCTTCACAGTGTAGGGATAGAGGGTACATACCTCAATATCATAAAAGCCACCTACGAAAAGCCCACAGCGAATATCATTCTCAATGGGGAAAAGCTGAGAGCTTTTCCCTTAAGGTCAGGAACATGACAAGGATGCCCACTCTCACCACTATTGTTCAATAGTAGTAGAAGTCCTAGCCTCAGCAATCAGACAACAAAAAGAAATAAAAGGCATTCAAATTGGCAACGAAGTCAAACTCTCTCTGCTCGCAGAAGACATGATACTTTATGTGGAAAAACCAAAAGACTCCACCCCCAAATTACTAGAACTCATACAGCAATTCAGCAACGTGGCAGGATACAAAATCACTGCACAGAAATCAGTTGCGTTGCATCTCTATATGCTAACGATGTAACAGTAGAAAGAGAAATTAAGGAATAAATCCCATTTACAATAGCACCAAACACCGTAAGATACCTAGGAATAAACCTAACCAAAGAGGAAAAGGATCTATACTCTAGAAACTACAGAACACTTATGAAAGAAATTGAAGAAGACACAAAGAGATGGAAAAACATTCTGTGCTCATGGATTGGAGAAATAAACATTGTTAAAATGTCTATGCTGCCCAGAGCAATCTAGACTTTCAATGCCATCTCTATTAAGATACCACTGGGATTTTTCAAAGAGCTGGAACAAACAATCCTAATATTTGTAAGGAACCATAAAAGACCCCGAATCACCAAGGGAATGTTGAAAAAGAAAACCAAAGCTGGGGGCATCATGTTGCCTGACTTCAAGCTATATTACAAATCTGAAATCACCAAGACAGCATGGTATTGGCACAAAAATAGATACATAGATCAATGGAACAAAATAGACAGCCCATATATGGACCTTCAACTCTATGGTCAACTAATCTTTGACATATCAGGAAAAAATACCCAATGGAAAAAAGACAAGCCTTATCAATAAATGGTGCTGGCAAAATTAGACAGCTACATACAGAAGAATGAAACTCGACCATTCTCTTACACCATACAGAAAGATAAAAAACTCAAAATGGATGGAAGAACTCAATGTGAGACAGGAATCCAACAAAATCCTAGAGGAGAACACAGGCAGTAACCTCTTCAACATCGGCCACAGCAAATTCTTTCATGACTTGTCTCCAAAGGCAGGGGAAACAAAAGCAAAAATGAACTTTGGGGTCTTCATCTGGATAAAAAGCTTCTGCACAGCAAAGGAAACAGTCAACTAAACTAAGACGCAACCCACAGAATGGGAGAAGATATTTGCAAATGACATTACAGATAAAGGGCTGGTATCCAAAATCTATAATGAACTTATCAAACTCAACACCCAAAAATAAATAAATAAATAAGTCAAAAAAATGGGCAGAACATTTTTTTGGTGAACAGACATGAACAGACATTTCTCCAAAGAAGATATACGAATGGGTAACAGACACATGAAAAAATGCTCCACATCACTTCTCATCAGTGAAATACAAACCAAAACCACAATGAGATACCACCTTACACCAGTTAGAATGGCAAAAATTAACAAGGCAGGAAACAACAAATGTTGGCGAGGATGTGGAGAAAGGGGAAGAGGATTAAAAGGATTATCCATCACAACCAGGTGGGATTTCTTCCTGGGATGTGAGGGTGGTTCAACATTCACAAATCAATCCTCTTCCACTGTTGGTGGGAATGCATGTTGGTACAGCCACTTTGGAAAACAGTGTGGAGGTTCCTCAAAAAGTTAAAAAGAGCTACCCTATGACCCAGCAATTGCACTACTGGGTATTTACCCCAAAGATACAGATGTAGTGAAAAGAAGGGGCACCCCAATGTTCATAGCAGCAATGTCCACAATAGCAAAACTATGGAAGGAGCCAAGACGCCCTTCAACAGATGAATGGATAAAGAACATCTGGTTCATATATACAATGGAGTATTTACTCAGCCATCAAAAAGGATGAATACCCACCATTTGCATCGACATGGACAGAACTGGAGGGGATTGTGCTAAGTGAAATAAGTCAAGCAGAGAAAGACAATTATCATATGGTTTCACTAATATGTGGAATAGAAGGAATAGAATGGAGGACAATAGGGGAAGGGATGGAAAACTGAAGGGAACTAATCAGAGAGGGAGACAAACCATGAAAGACTATGGACTCCAGGAAACAAACTAAAGTTTTCAGAAGGGGGTGGGGGATGGGGTAGCTGGGTGATGGGTATTGGAGGGGCACATGTTGTGATGAGCACTGGGTGTTATTCACAACTGATGAATCGTTGAACACTAATTCAAAAACTAATGATATACTATATGTTGGTTAACTGAACATAATAAAAAAAAACTATATGTGATGTTTACAAATGTATAAACAATATAGATAACTAAGAACTTTAAAATGCCTGAAAAGGATACACACCAAACTGCTAAAAATGTTACTACTCAGGAGGGGATGGTGATTTTTACTCTCTTTATTTCTGATTGTCTAAATATTATATAAGATGGTATACATTTAGGGGCGCCTGGGTGGCTCAGTTGGTTAAGCATCTAACTCTTAATTTCAGCTCAGGTCATGGTCTCAGGGTCATGAGATCCAGCCCCAAATTGGGCTCTGCACTGAGCATGGAGCCTGCTTAAGATTCTCTCTCTCCTTCTGTGCCCCACCCCAGCTCATACTCTCAAAAAACAAAAAGATGGTATTCATTTACTCCTTACATAATTTCTAAAAATGATAAATGGAAATTTTGAATGCCTACTACCGTGCATTGTACAAGATACTTTATGTATACTATCCCATTTCATCATCTGATAAAACCCTCAGGTTGGCATTAAAGTGAGGCACAAAGAAGTCATTAAATGCCAGGCTGAATTTGAACACAGGGCTCTTCGAAGATAAATTGTATGTGTGGTCTTTTCCCTATACTATGAAACCTCAAAATTATGAGGTGGGTCTAAATTAATAAATGTGTATATATGCATACATGTATATTTTTAACTCAAAATTTATTTTCACAGTTCATCTGAACCCTAAACTTTTTAAGTCTGCATGTTTCTCATGGCAAGTTAAGAAACATATTTTAAATGTAAAATATGAAATGGCAAATATGAAATAATACTTTAAAAGATGAAGTAAAATTTGCCTGTTCAACTAATCCAAATAAGATGCGAAAAGGCCATTCCACTATTCCTATTTTATTTTTAATAAAAAGGTATTAAGTTCTTCCAGTGACCTTTATAAAACGAGGACAGCCTATAAAATCTATTTAAGGATATTAAGTCCAGTTGATATTTCATGTGTTGACCTTATGAATACCAATCACTCAATTACCTATTTCATTTTCCTTTCTTATTTATACTCTAGTAGAATACCTTGTCATAATGTACCATGAATTTGTATGATTTCTGTGAGGTCAGAGCTATATTCCAACAATTCTAATCTTTCTAAAAAGTTTTTGGAACTCCTCTCTATGGAAAAAAAAAAAATGCATTCAGAAGTGGCACAAGTTGTTAAATTTTCTTGAGAGTGGTTATTTCATTCACTGTTATAACCCCAGTGCCAACAATGCTTGGCATACAGTAAGCACTCAATAAATATTTATTGAACAAATGAAATCAGTATCTTCTGATATCTAAAATTTGCCAAAATTTACTCATAATCAGCTGCAATGATTAAAATGATTCATCAGGGCAGATGAAGTTAAGTTAGACCCATTAATCAATAACCTAAGCTGTGACCATAAAGTGATTCAACTTGTTCTACTCTATTCTTATATTCTGTTCTGTTCTTCTGTTGCTCATAAAGGAGGATCTGAATGAAATCATAGAAAGATATGATTAAAAAATTATTTGATCACTAGAATAAATGCATATAGCCTTACAAGTGGGTCACTTTATAAAAGATAATACTAATCTGGACATATAAGATTTCTCTAGCGAAACCCAGAGTCATTATTTCATACTTACACTACAAGTAAAAATTTTAAATGCCAAACTTCTAAGACTTAAATGAGAGAGTTTTAGTTCAATATTAATTGAATTACACCAAGGGGGGAAAAAGAACTTCACTATACACCATTCCCAGTCTTTATAAGAAATATTTAACTTTATTATGTCTTCTGCTATTATAACGATAAAAACATATGATACGACGCATTATGCTATGTCACAAGTTATTATATACAAGTCTGAAAGACTTTCACGCCATCCAGCACTTTGAAAAGTGAAACTGAACCATTTCCCTTTATCATTTACATTTTGATGAAGCCTGGTCTGTATTTCTACCCTTGGTAACGTTCAGAAATGCATTTAATATGAATGTCACTACTACTAATTAAAAATTGCCCTGATAACACTTTATACAATAGGCATGAAAAGGAAGACTTAAATGTTAAAAAAAAACAAAAAACAAAAAAAAAACCACTATAAACTATGAATCAGCAAAGTAAGCTTATCATGGTAACAAAAAATATTCACAACCAGAATAAAACCTAGAAATACTACTAAAAAATATAAAGTTCATAGATAATGAAAGCTGTTAATTCTCTCATCAAAATGCAGTAAAGTTTAGATCAGTAAGTAAAACAGGGCAGAGATATCACTGCCATTTCCTATGCTATCCCCACAGATTTTGGTGATTTGTTCCAAGGCTGTCCTAAGGGTCTGTGTCAATGAATTGTCTTCTGTTAACATCCACCTGCGATAAAATCAGTAACAGACCAAACTTTCTTGTATGGAATCCAAGCCACATCTTTTAAAAGTCAACTTTTACTCTTTAGAGAATAAAGTTAAACCCCAAAGCTCAATAAAGGAAAAGAGACGTCTCTCTGCTCTCCACCACCCCTCCTCCTCAATCCCCGAAGTGTAATGAAAACTCCTGAATGGAGAATGTCTTGATAGCTAAGAGGATGTGAAAAGAACATGGGTTTTGAAAACACACAGACCTGGGCTACAATCACAGCTGTATCACTTTGCAACTTTCAGGACTTAAGACTCTCTCTGAGCTAGGTCTTCTCATCTGTGAAATGGGAAGAATTACATAACCTCCCACAGTTATTGTGAGACTTAAAGGAAATATTTTGAATAAAGCAACTAACCCATTGTATATTAAATACCAATTGTATTCCCTTTCCCATCCTTAAACTTTTGAATCTCCTCCAGCACTTAGCTTAGGATTGGTGACAAAAGAAGAAATCAAAAAATGCTTGATTAACTGGCTTTCTCAGGTGATTTTAAATCAGCAATTTACATAATAGCTTTTAAGAAACCACAAAAAGATAACTGAGTGGAATTTGAAAAGTAAAAGTAATATTAAAGTACCCTTGGGTTGCTATACATAGTTTAGTCCCTATGTGCAGGTGCTATAGGAAACCAAGATTATCAACTTCTCTCTAACCAGAAGAAAAAGCATTACTTAGGGTGGAAGGGGGAGAAATGCTCCACTGAAACATGACCCTCAGCTACATATGAGTGATGCTAACAGGTCTTCAATAAAATTTTACAACCAAAATGAGTAATTATTTCTGAAACATGACTATTCAGAGCTAATCTTTTCTTTATTATGTTATGTTAATCACCATCCATTATGTCATTAGTTTTTGATATAGTGTTCCATAATTCATTGTTTGCACATAACACCTAGTGCTCCATTCACTATGTGCCCTCTTTAATACCCATCACCAGGCTAACCCATCCCCCCACCGCCCTCCCCTCTAGAACCTAGTTTGATTCTCAGAGTCCAAAGTCTCTCATGGTTTGTCTCCCCCTCCGATTTCCCCCCCTTCATTTTTCCCTTCCTCCTTTTTTTTTTTTAACATATAATGTATTATTTGTTTCAGAGGTACAGGTCTGTGATTCATCACTCTTACACAATTCACAGTCCTCACCATAGCACATATCCTCCTGAATGTCTATCACCCAGCCACCCCATCCCTCCCACCCCCCACCACTCCAGCAACCCTCAGATTGTTTCCTGAGATTAAGAATTCCTCATATCAGTGAGATCATATGATACATGTCTTTCTCTGATTGACTTATTTCGCTGAGCATAATACCCTCTAGTTCCATCCACATCGCTGCAAATGGCAAGATTACATTCCTTTTGATGGCTGCATAATATTCCATTGTATAAATATACCACACCTTCTTTAACCATTCATCTGTCGATGGACATCCTGGCTCTTTCCACAGTTTGGCTATTGTGGACATTGCTGCTATAAACAGCAGAGTGCACGTACTCCTTCGGATCCCTACATTTGTATCTTTGGGGTAAATACCCAGCAGTGCAATTGCTGGATCGTATGGTAGCTCTATTTTCAACTTTTTGAGGAACCTCCATACTGTTTTCCAGAGTGGCTGCACCAGCTTGCATTCCCACCAACAGTGTAGGAGGGTTCCCCTTTCTCTGCATCCCTGCCAACATCTGCCATTTCCTGACTTGTTAATTTGAGCCATTCTGACTGGTGTGAGGTGGTATCTCATTGAGGTTTTGATTTGGATTTCCCTGATGCCGAGCCATGTTGAGCACTTTTTCATGTGTCTGTTGGCCATTTGGATGTCTTCTTTGGAAAAATGTTTGTTCATGTCTTCTGCCCATTTCTTAATTGGATCATTTGTTCTTTGGGTGTTGAGTTTAAGAAGTTCTATACAGATTTTGGATACTAGCCCTTTATCTGATACGTCATTTGCAAATATCTTCTCCCATTCTGTCGGTTGTCTTTTGGGTTTGTTGACTGTTTCTTTTGCTTTGCAAAAGCTTTTTATCTTGATGAAGTCCCAATAGTTCATTTTTGCCCTTGCTTCCCTTGCCTTTGGCGATGTTTCTAGGAAGAAGTTGCTGCGGCTGAGGTCGAAGAGGTTGCTGCCTGTGTTCTCCTTTAGGATTTTGATGGACTCCTGTCTCACATTGAGGTCTTTCAACCATTTAGAGTGCATTTTTGTGTGTGGTGTAAGGAAATGGTCCAGTTTCATTCTTCTGCATGTGGCTGTCCAATTTTCCCAACACCATTTGTTAAAGAGACTGTCTTTTTTCCATTGGACATTCTTTCCTGCTTCGTCAAAGATGAGTTGACCATAGAGTTGAGGGTCCATTTCTGGGCTCTCTATTCTGTTCCATTGATCTATGTGCCTGTGTTTGTGCCAGTACCATACTGTCTTGATGATGACAGCTTTGTAGTAGAGCTGGAAGTCCGGAATTGTGATGCCGCCAGCTTTGCTTTTTTCAACATTCCTCTGGCTATTCGGGGTCTTTTCTGGTTCCATACAAATTTTAGGATTATTTGTTCCATTTCTTTGAAAAAAGTGGATGGTATTTTGATAGGGATTGCATTAAATGTGTAGATTGCTCTAGGTAGCATTGACATCTTCACAATATTTGTTCTTCCAATCTATGAGCATGGAACATTTTTCCATTTCTTTGTGTCTTCCTCAATTTCTTTTATGAGTATTTTATAGTTTTCTGAGTACAGACTCTTTGCCTCTTTGGTTAGATTTATTCCTAGGTATCTTATGGTTTTGGGTGCAATTGTAAATAGGATCGACTCCTTAATTTCTTTCTTCTGTCTTGTTGTTGGTGTATAGGAATGCCACTGACTTCTGTGCATTGATTTTATATCCTGCCACCTGTATGAGTTCTAGCAGTTTTGGGGTGGAGTCTTTGGGGTTTTCCACATAAAGTATCATATCATCTGCAAAGAGTGAGAGTTTGACTTCTTCTTTGCCGATTTGGATGCCTTTGATTTCTTTTTGTTGTCTGATTGCTGTGGCTAGGACTTCTAATACTATGTTGAATAGCAGTGGTGATAGTGGACATCCCTGCCGCGTTCCTGATCTTAGGGGGAAAGTTCTCAGTTTTTCCCCATTGAGAATGATATTCGCTGTGGGTTTTTCATAGATGGCTTTTAGGATATTGAGGTATGTACCCTCTATCTCTATATAAATCACTACCAACCCCCAGGTCTAATCAGGGCCAATTGTCAAACACCACAGAAAAGCATGCTCTCTGTGGGTAGACAAAGCAAATTTAAGACCCTTGGGAGCAAAATCAAATCTCATTAGGAAGTGTAGGATGAGAGGGGTACCTGGATGGCTCAGTAGGTTAAGCTCAAGTCATGCAATCTAGCCGCCAATTGGGCCCGGAGCTCAGAGAGTCTGCTTGAGGATTTCTCTCCCTCTCCCTCACCCCTCCCCCTGCTTGTGCTCTCTCTCTCAAATAAATCTTAAAAAAAAAAAAAAAAAAGAGTATTAGGCTGCCACACACATGCAATAATGAAGGTATTAAAATGTAAATTAATCTACTTTCTAATACATATGCTTAACATTATAGAACTGGAATACCAGAACAGGCATTCTTTAAGTTCTAAGTGTATTCATTAAGCAATACATTTTTCGTTAAACGAAATCTTGCCATTTGCAACAATGTGGATGGAACTAGAGGGTATTATGCTAAGCGAAATAAGTCAGTCAGAGAAAGACATGTATCATATGATCTCACTGATATGAGGAATTCTTAATCTCAGGAAACAAACTGAGGGTTGCTGGAGTGGTGAGGGGTGGGAGGGATGGGTTGGCTGGGTGATAGACACTGGGGAGGATATGTGCTTTGGTGAGCGCTGTGGATTGTGTAAGACTGATGAATCACAGATCTGTACCTCTGAAACAAATAATATATGTTAAAAAAAAAAAGAAGAAGAAGAAGATAGCAGGAAGGGAAAAATGAAGGGGGGGAAATTGGAGGGGGAGACGAACCATGAGAGACTATGGACTCTGAGAAACAAACTGAGGTTTCTAGAGGGGAGGGGGTGGGGGGATAGGTTAGCCTGGTGATGGGTATTAAAGAGGGCATGTATTGAATGGAGCACTGGGTGTTATACACAAACAATGAATCATGGAACACTACATCAAAAACTAATGATGTAATGTATGGTGATTAACATAACATAATAAAATAAAATTTAAAAAAAAAAGCAATACACTTTTCAAACCATCTACTTTGGCTTAAAATTTTTCATGTCTATTCTAAGTGTAGCTTAACTTTACCATATGTTTTATGGACTGTTTGTTTTTTATGCAATACAAAACTGAAAGAATGTAACTCTGGGTGAACACTAAGACTATTAAAATTTTGCTATCCTTTAATTTGCATTATAATTTAGTTATAAGAATTTTATTGTAGCAAAAAGTTGCAATGAAAACTGGAGTCATGACAATGGATATTTAAGGTATTCAGCTTACACTATTGCAAATGAAACTAAATTACTACTGTAACATGAAACCATATGGAAATCAGCCTTGAACTTGACGGTTTTTGTAGTTAATTTGAAGACTGCTTGCTGTTTCCTCTCCTCTTCAAACAAAATTATAGTCTATTATTTGAAGCACCTACCCTCGTTTTTATGTTCATTCTATAAGACTATTGAATGTTATCTTACAGGGATGCCTAGAAAAAAATCTAAAGTCAGTGTCAACTGACATCATTCTGCTTTAAACAATAAGCTGCTTGAAATATGAAAAAGGCCAAATCCTCCCCACTCCTCACCCCTCCCTACAAAATGACCACCACCATCAGGAGCCTCTGCAAAAATTTTAAAACAATCAGCACTTCAGTTTCTCAAAGAAATACTTGGGGAAAATAAACCAGACTGTGGGGAAAACAAATCAGCCTAACTTCCAGTGCTGACCAATTATGCCTCTCATTTCCATTCAATTGGCTACAGAACTCTCTAAAAATGGAGGGGGTCATTGCATCCTGAACAGAGCTGCCTATTGAAATGGAGACTACACGATCCTCAGGACACAGAAGGGATCATGAAATATAATCATTGAAATCATGTATGGTAAAGAGACTAGAAGGAAAAGTGAATAATACCCAGTCATTTTCAAAAACATCTGTTGGAAAATTTAACTTATGTTATTAATGTACACCAATAGCCTCAAAATGGGAGCCCTGAACTGGCAATTCAAATGCCCCAGCTCAGCTGAGTAAAAGGATTTGGTCCAGGTAAATCCAGGCAAAAGTCAGAGCCTGGAGCAGACTACAAAACTGATAGAGGCAAAGAGCTATACTAGTGAAAGGAGGCTGCAGAAACAAGCCATAGTCAAACATAGGAACTATGGAGTTGTCCCTAATGGGAATCAGGGATGTTGATACTGACATATTTATCCAAAGAGTAAGTTCAAGATTGGGAACATAAGGATGCTTAATTCAGAGCCCAAAATCTAGAATCTACAATGCAAGGCAGAGAAGAAATGAAGATGATACAAAAAACTGCTGCTCAACAAGTATGGTACTTAGTAGACTTTTGCTCTTCAAATGGTAATCCAACCACCAGCAGCAGGACTTCACCTGGGAGCTTGCTAGAATTGCAGACTTTCAGGCCCCATCTCAGACCTGCTGCATGAAAGTGTCCAATTTTAAGGAGATCCAAGACCCTACAGAGGTAGTAACTCCATCTTGCAAAAAAACAAGATGGGGAGGAAAAGAGAGGGAAAAAGAGGGGATCAAAATCAACTAGCAGCTTTGTTGTCTTAGGAAAATCCAATTCTACAACCCCTAGAAGATCAGACTATGAACCAATTAAAACAGCTTAATATCAAGAGTAACATCTTGCTCACTGAGGTTTGCTTCAAGACCTTGAGTCACTGTAATAACCGATCCAAAGCTATCATGTCATCAACTCTGCCCAATCCCAACCAGTTCCCCCTCTTATAAGATCTGCCTTAAAATCACCCAGCCTAGGTTCTGAAACCCTATAAATATTCTCCCTTAACTACCCTGAAGTCAATGGGCAAGAGACATAATATTTTGAAGCAGAAAGGAATGGGAACAAGCATATGGTCTAAGTCCCTCATTTTATGGGAGAAATTCACAATTTGCTCAAGATGAAGAGCTAGTTAAGAGAAGAACACCAGAAACAAGATCTTCTGACTTCCTCTTCAGGGGTCTGATTTTTTTCTAATTTACATTAATAATTTTTGCCTCTATGTCCTGGAGAAGGACACTGCTTAATGTTAATATAATTTACCAGGATACCCAAACATCATGCTTCATGTGAGCTGTCAATAGGCAACATGCCAGACTGAATATAAACACATAAATCCACTTTCAACCCAAAGAGATCAAAAAGGTAAAGAATAATATAATCTCATTATTACCAGCATCATAATAAAAACAGTTAACATTATTAGGCTGTTTGTCATGTGCAATGTGCTGTGTTAAGAGCTTTATATACATGGTTTATTCATCCTCGCAACCCTATTATGGAGGTAGTAGTATTATTTCCATTTTACAGATTCAAAATTACTGAGGTTAAGTGACTTTTCAAAAGTCACACTGCTAGCAAGTGGAAGAGCCAGGACTGAAGTATGCTTTGGTTTTTTGTTTGCTTGTTTGTTTCAGGTAAAGCAAAACAAAGATGAGTATTTACTTATTATTTAGGGTCTTCTCTTGAAAATTTCATTTCTAATTATGAAAATAACATAGATTCACAGCAACATATAACCTGCTTCCAAATAACATTTGAATCAGGAATATTGCTTTAACATTTTTACACCAAAGCACTAAGTTGTTTTCCAAGCAATTCTAGTGTTGATCACTACACTTTGTCCATGTTAGCCATGTAAATTATCTGTTTCAGACATGATACCTGACACACTTGTCCTTTACCTAGATTTCATTTCCCTTTACTTCTGTTAGTTCAAGACATCTGCAGTGCACAAGAATAAAAAGGGCTCTCTTCTATAAGTTACATATATAATAACTTATAGACTTGATTTGAAGAGGTCCACCATGAAAAGAGAGATTTTTCTCTACTGTATTATTAGAAATGTATTTTATATCATTTTTTATTCTGAAAAATTTTGTACTTACTCTAGATGGCAACATTTAGGAAGCTAATTTCTTCCCACTTCATTTAAAAGGGTATCATTTAAAAAAAATAAAGGGTATCATTTCACTGTCTTTCATTTCCATATTCCTGAAACTTAAATGCCAAGTTCAAATTTTTCAGTATCTTAGATAAAGTCTATACCATAATAGACAAGGCCAATTAAATAGCATTGACCTTCTCTATATGTGAAAAAAAATAAACATGCTACTGATGACTGACATTTTGATAACAACATAGATGAAAAATCTATATGATTTCTTACATCTTCCCTTCAGGGAAAGCAAAATTCAGTATAGAGATTGCTCAAGGTTTTTAAGCAAGAGACAAAGGCAGTTAGAGCCACGCAGGACTGGCCCTGAAGATGCTGTCCACAAGTGAAGAGAAAAATCAAAGAGTGCCCAACTCATGAAGTTACTACACTCTAAGGTCACTATTTTGCTTCACTTACTGGATTTCTTTTTCAAATTTGAACTTTGAACCTTTTTGGATTTCTCCAGTAAGGAAAATCTATTTAGTATGAAAATGTATTATTCATCAAAACAGCTAGAAAATCAATTCATCAAAATTTATTTACCAAACATAAAGGTGAAATGATTAGACAACAGAGAGTGCTGACAAGTTCATTCTGTATCAAAACTGAACTAATTCTTTCTAGTATGATTCATCCAACCTTAATTCCCAGCACCAAGCCTATAAAACTTTAACCAATTCAGTCCAACCTAAAGGAATTCATAACCTATAAAGGAGATGGATATATAATTATGGCAATTCAGGGACATCAGAGCTAAAAGAAGCATGTATAAGGCGCCAAAGAACAAGTAGAGCAATTCAACGAAAACTGGGATTCAGAGGAAGGGGGTAGGCAGAAAATATGTAAAGATAAGAAATCACTGGAACCAAATAAAAGATTACAGGAGTACACCAAATTTTCAGAGAAAGGCTATTTAAAACAGAAGGAACCTCACTATAAAGGTGCAGAAGCAAGAAAGAAAGTGCCCCATCTGGGAACTGCAGATTAGTAGCACTATAGAAGAGAATGCAAGAGGGAGGGGAGACTGGAAAGGTATCTAGAAATCTAACAGTGCAGGATGCTAAACAACAGGTCCTAGGTTTGCATTTTATCTTTTGGATAATGAAGAGCTGCTGGGGAGGTTTAGGCAAGAGCATCATATGATCAAACCTTTAAAAAGATAACTGTCGGCACGGTGAAGGACTGCATAAGTAGTGAGCCCTTGGCACAAGAGTCCATTGGTTAAGAGTCCATTTTAACCAATGTTTTGGTTAAAGCATTCATTCTAGAGCCTTGAATTAAAATAGTAACAGCAGGGAAGCAAAGAGGAGGAAAAATTCAAGAAATATTTAATGAATAGAATAAATAAGACTGTGGAAAGGCTTAAATTTGATACAGGTGTTAGGTAAAATATTAATACTGTATAGTGTAATACACAGGAGAAAGAGTCCAGTGATAATTTCTAATCCCTAAATGGTTTTTATTCGTTCAAATTATGATAATTAACTTTACATTCTGCTAGGATTTTTTCATCCTTGTAGTTATTGTGCAAATGATAATTATCAAAGCTACAAGCCTATTGAGAATTGGGATTAAGTGGGTATAACAAATTAATTGAGCTTCATTATGTATTTCTATGAAAACAAGATAACATAACCAAACACAAGGATCTCTGAACTGACAAAAACAATGATAAAAACTGATAGAGAGATTCCACATTTGGGGGGGGCGGCCACTAAAAGACGGCAGCATAGGAAGATCCTGAACTCACCTCCAACCATGGACACACCAAATCTACAACTGCATATGGAATAATTTCTCTGAAAACTAGCTGAACAGCTCCTCAAAAACAAAGGATAAAAGGTGCACATCAAGGTAGGTAGGTGAGGCAGAGACACGGTCTCACCAAAAACCTCATCCCCAGTGCAGTGACCTGAAATCAGAAGGGATCTCAAAAACACAGAGCTTCACTGAGTAGTGAAGCGTTTGTGTTCCACATCAGGACCTCAGCCCTTAGGACCTGCATCAGAGACATAAGCCCTCCAAAGGTCTGGCTTTGAAAAACCAGTAGAGTTTATGTCCAGGAGACTCACAGGGCTGCAGGGAAATAAGATTCCAGTCATACAAGGGTCTCTCAGACTCACTCACCCTATGACTCAGCACGAAACCAAGTTTGAAAAGTGCCTACACTATGTGTGGAGATTCATTTGCTAATCTTAGTTCTGACAAAGGAGTGGGGCCTGTTGGGACTCTTTCTGGGGACAGAGGCGATGGTGGGGGCCCTTTTAGCACTCCCACTTTACCTTGCTAGTGCCAGTGCTAGCCCATTCTTAAGTTCTCCCTCTATCTTGCTAGAGCTGGAGGACATATATAGTAACAGAACTCTCCCACTGTCCCAATTAAGTTGGCAGGGGTGCCCCTCCCCCTGAAGCCTACAATGCCCTTTCTAAAGTGAGCAGGTATACCATGGCCCTGTATTCTCACACTGCCTTGACAGAGCTGGCAGGAATGTGCTGCTGGCCCTACGTCTCCTGCTTCCTGGCTACAACTCGCAGGAGCACCTGGCCCTGCACTCTCCTGCTGTCTCTCTACAGTCAGAAGGTGCATTGCAGCCCGGGACTATTCTGCTACCTTGCCAAAGCCAGCAAGCACACACAGTCCACACGGGATGCCCCTAGATTGCTTGGCTTTGGAAGCCAGGGAGGCTTTTGTTTCTGGGCTCAATGGGACTAAAACAATTGGAAGGATAATTCTTATCAGCCTACCACCCAAAGGGCACTGCACAGACAGCTGACTGAAACACATCCCAAGTGTTTCTGTGAAAACGGCCTATTTACTGGTCTTGGAGCTTAAGCATGAGGGACAAATGTCAGGTTTCCCACACATACAGAGATTATGGAGGTGATCCCAGGAAGCATAGACTGGGCAAAACTATCTTTACTTACTCCCTTAGCTTCACTACAGCTCACTGACACCTACCAGAAAGGAGCTCATACGTGTGTCTGGGGTCCCAATTTTTGCAGCTGTTGCCCAGGGACACCTCCTGATGCCCAAGACACGATGCTAGCAAGCTTTTTAACTGTAGTCCTACAAGACTGTATATATTTTCATACTTTAAAGGTTACTGCCTGAGGGTCTGGCACTCATTCAGCCTGAAGCTAAATGCTGACTGGGATCCCTCCCTTTGGAATACTGATAGGTCTTGACATATCCTCAACAACTGGAACCTATGAAAAATAAATCAGACTGCTTAGACAATCACAAAGGTTTGAAAGACAACCAAGAGCTAGGGCAAAGTTGAACCATAAGGTTCATCTCCTAGTCCAAGACTGGAACCTAATACATAGAAACAAACACAGAGAGTAAATAAAATGAGAAAATAAAGGAATACGTTCCAAACAAAACAAGATGAAACCTCAGAAAAAAACCTTAATGAAACAAAGATAAGTAATTTATCTCATAAAATAATGATCATAAAGCTGAACTCGAGAGAAGAATGGATGTATACAGAGAGAACTTCAACAGACAGGAAATATAAAAAAGTACCAAACAAAAAGAAAGAATGAAAGAAAGAAAACAAAAAGTACCAAAAAGAAATCACAAAGCCGAAGAATACAATAAATGAATTAAAAAATACACTAGAGGGATTCAAGCTTAAAAGCAGACTAGACGAAGTAGAAAAAAAGGATCAGTGAGTGAGAAGATAGGCAGTGGAATTCACCCAAACAAAACAGAAAAACACATTATTTTAAAAAGTACAAATAATTTAAGGGATCTATGGGACAACATCAAGTGGAATAATATCCATATGATAGGAGTCCCAGGAAGAGAAGAGGGAAAGGGAATGAAAACTTATTTGAAGAATAATGGCAGAAAACCTACCTAACCTAGGGAAGTAAACAGACATCAAGATCCAGGAAGCCTAGAGAGCTGTAATTAAGATGAACCCAAAGAGAGCCACACCAAGACACATAATTAAAATGTCAATAGTCAAAGATAGAGAATCTTAGGGGTGCCTGGCTGACTCAGTCAATAAAGCACTCAACTCTTGATCTCAGGGTTGCTAAGTTTGAGGCCCACAGTGGGTGTAGAGATTACTTAAAAATAAAATCTTTAAACAAGCAAACAAACAAAAAGATAGAGACTCTTAAAAGCAGCAAGAGAAAAATAACTTCTTACATACAACACTACCCCCATAAAGCTGTCAACAGAAACTTTGTAGGCCGGAAGAGAATGGCTGAATAGAAAAAACTTGCAATGAAAAATACTCTACCTGGCAAGCTTAACATTCAGAATTAAAAGAGCGATAAAGAGAGTTTTCCAGACAAGCAAAAACTAAAGCAGTTCATCACCACTAAACTGGCCTTACAAGATAAGAGCAGAAACCATGAGAGACTCTGGACTCCGGGAAACAAACTGAGGGTTTCAGAGGAGAGGAGGGTGGGAGGATGGGGTAGCCAGATGATGGGTATTAAGGAGGGCACATGTTGTGATGAGCACTGGGTGTTATACGCAACTAATGAATCGTTGAACACTACATCAAAACCTAATGATGTATACTATATGTTGGCTAACTGAACATAACAAAAAAAATTTTTTTTAATTAAAAAAATGATGTAAAAAGACAATACAAAACATCAATGAAACTAACAGTGGTTTCTTTGAAAAAATAAACAAAATTAACAAACCTTTAGCTAGACACAATGGAAAAAAGAGGGCTCAAATAAATAAAATCAGAAATGAAAGGGAAGTCACAACTGGTATCAGAGAAATACAAAAGGATCGTAAAAGACTACTATGACCAGTTACAGGCCAACAAATTAGACAACCTAGAAGAAATGGATAAATTCTTTGAAACACAATTTTCCAAGATGGAATCTTGAAGAAACAGAAAATCTGAATACAATGATTCCTAGTATGGAGATTGAATCAGTAATCAAAAACCTCCCAACAAGCAGAAGTCCAGGACCAGATGGCTTCATAGGTAAATTCTCCCAAACATTTAAAGAAGAGTTAATACCTCTTTTTCTTAAACTATTCCAAAAAACTGAAGATGAAGGAAAGCTTGGAAATTCATTCTATGAGGTCAGCATTACTCTGACACCAAAACCAGACAGACACTATAAAAAAAGAAAACTACAGGCCAATATGAACATAGATACAAAAATCCTCAACAAAATATTAACAAAGCACATTCAACAACACATTTTTAGAAAGTCATTCACCACAATCAAATGGGTGCCAGAGTAGTTTGATATTGATAAATCAATCAATGTGATATACATCACATTAACAAGAGGAAGGATAAACATCATATGATCAGTAGATGCAGAAAAACCATTTTATAAATTCAACACCCACTTATGATAAAAACTCTTAACAAAATGGGTATAGAGGGAATGTACCTCAACATAATAAAGACGCATATGACAAGCCCAGAGCCAACATCATATTCAATTGTGAAAAGCTAAAACCTTTTCCTGTAAGATCAGGAACAAAATAAGGATACCCAGTCTTGGCATTTTAATTCAACGTAGTATTGGAAGTCTTAACCAGAGCAATTAGGCAAGGAAGAGAAATAAGAGGAATCCAAACTGGAAAAGAAGTAAAACTGTCACTATTTGTGGATGATATGATTTTATGTATAGAAAACCCTAAAGACACCACCAAAAAAATATTAGAAACTAAAAAAACAAATTCAGTAAAGTTGCAGGGTACAAAATCCATATACTCAAATCAGTTGTGTTTTTATACACTAACAATGAGCTAGAAAGAAAAATTAAGAAAATGCCATTTATAATTGCATCAAAAAAAATAAAATGCCTACAAATAATTTAACTGAGGAGGTAAAAGATCTGAACACTGAAAACTACAGACATTAATGAGAGAAACTGAAGAAGACACAAATAAGTGGAAAGATATTCTGAACTCATGAGAAGAATTAATATTTTAAAATATCCATATTACCTAGAGTAATCTCAGATTCAACACAATCCCTATCAAAATTCCAATGACATTTTTCACAAAAAAAAAAAAAAAAAAACAACAAACAATCCTAAAATTTGTATGGAATCACAAAAAACCATAAATAGACAAAGCAATCTTGAGAAAGAAGAGTGAAGCTAGAGGCATCATGATTTCTGATTTAAACTATATTACAAAGTTATACTAATCACCACAGTATCATATTGTCATAAGAACAGAAACACAGATCAATGTAACAGAACAGGAGTCCAGAAATAAGCCCATACATATAATAGTCAATTAATTTATGACAAGAGAGCCAAGAATATACAATGAGGAAAGGGCAGTCTCTTCAATAAAGGGTGTTGGGACAACTGGACAGCCACATGTTTAAAAAAAAAAAAAAGGAAACTGGACTACTGTTTTACATCATGTACAAAAATTAGCTCAAAATGGATTAAGGACTTGAATATAAGACCTGAAAACATGAAACTCCTAAAAGAAAACATAGGCAATAAGCCTGACATCAATCATAGTGACGGTATTTTGAATCTGACTCCAAAATCAAGAGCAACAAAAGCAAAAATAAATAAGTGGAACTACAACAAGCTAAAAAGCTTCTGCACAGCAAAGGAAATCAGTAAAATGAAAAGGAAATCCACTGAATGAAAGAAAATATTTGCAAATAATATCCAATAAGGGGTTAATATCCAGAATACATAAAGAACTCCTACAACTCAACACCAAAGAAACAACAAATCCAATTTAAAAATGGGCAGAGGATCTGGATAGACATTTTTCCAAAGAAGACATCCAGATGGCCAACAGACACATGAAAAGATGCTCAATATCACTAATCATCAGGGAAATGCAAATCAAAACTACAATGAGATATCACCTCGCATCTATTAAAATACCTATTATCAAAAAGACAAGAAATAACAAGTGTTAGCGAGGATGTTGTGAAGAGGGAACACTCACGCACTGTTGGTGGGAATTATATTGGTTCAAGCACTATAGTAAACAGTATGGAGATTCCTCAAAAATAGAAAATAGAACTACCATAAGATCCACCATTCCACTTCCGGATATTAATCCAAAGAAAACAAAAACATTAATTTAAAAAGATATATGTGCCCCTATATCATTACAGCACTATGTATAAGAACTAAGATATGGAAACAATCTAAATGCCCATCGTGGATGAATGTATAAAGAAATAATGGTATACACACACACACACACACAATGGAGTTGTATTATTCAAAGGAGTTGTATTTGTATGGAATTGTTTATTAACATAAAGACGGCTGGGGCGCCTGGGTGGCTCAGTTGTTAAGCGTCTGCCTTCAGCTCAGGTCACGATCCCAAGGTCCTTGGATCGAGCCCTGCACTGGGCTCCCTGCTCAGTGGGAAGCCTGCTTCTCCCTCTCCCACTCCCCCTGCTTGTGTTCCCTCTCTCACTGTCTCTCTCTCTGTCAAATAAATAAATAAAATCTTAAAAAAAAAAAAAACCAAAAACATAAAGACGGATGAAAAGAATCATCATAAAAAAGGATGAAATCGCCATTTACAACAATATGGATGGACCTTGAGGGTATTATGCTAAGTGAAATAAGTCAGACAAAGACAAATACTGTATGATTTTACTTACACACGGAATCTAAAAAACAAAACGAAAAAAAGTCATAGATACAGAGAACAGATCTGTGGTTGCCAGAGGGGAGGGGGGTTGTGGGGATGAGCAAAATGGGTGAACAGATCAAGAGGTAAAAACGTCCTATTACAAAAAAGTCATGGGGATGTATTGCACAGCATGGTGACTACAGTCAATATTGTATTGTGTATTCAAGAGTTGCTAAGAGAATAAATCTTAGAAGTTCCCATAACAAAAAAAAATTTTTTTGTAACTTTCTATGGTAATGGATGATAACTTATTGTGGGAATAATTTGGCAGTGTATACAAATATTGAATCATTATGTTGTACACCTGAAAATAAGATGTTATGCATCAATAATACCACAATAAAATAAATACTAATAAAAAAAGATTCCACAAAGCAAAGATAATCACTGATATATGTAAATTAAGAAAACAAGCTCTTATTACGAAGAATTTTAAATATGAAAAATATTTAACATGAAAACTTCATTGTCATCAGTAGACCATTTAAAAGATGCTTAACACAAACAAAAGCTAAAGGTCTAAAACCAACTAGCTTATATGAGCCATATTTGTAAGGGGCTCAATTTGAACAGAAAAATTCCCATCTAAGCAGAAATGTATCAGCTGAAATGATTAATACTCTCTACAAAAGCACAGCATAATACCAAATAAAATTATGTTTAAAGAACCTTTTAAAATAATTATTTCTAAATAAGTTGTATTTTAAAATGTATTTAGAAGTATGAAAGTTTGAAACGTCACCCAGTGGGGCATGGCTTTATTTCCTATACTCCATCATGAGCAAAGCCTCATTGATGTTTACTATATTTTCTCTAGAGCTCCAGATTTCTTACTACGAATTTCCAGATGAAGTCACCTAACCAAATCTATAGCACCAAACTGGTCAAAACCTAAGAGTGGTAGGGCACCTGGGTGGCTCAGTTGGTTAGGCCTCTGACTCTTGATTTAGGCTCAGGTCATGCTCTCTGGGTCTTGAGATGGAGCCCTCTGTCAGGCTCCGTACTCAGCATGGAGTCTGCTGTCTCTCTTTCCCTCTGCCCCTCCCCCCTACTCTCTCTCTAAATAAATAAATAAATAAATAAAATTTTGGGGGGCAGGGACAAAAAACAAAAAACAGAAACTAACAGTGCTGCCTACTTTGAAATCACTCAGCCATAGGATGTTCTGTTTTTCAAAACTTATTAAATATATTGTTTTTATTTAAGGAGAGAGAACATAGTAAGATTAAGATAGCAAGGTCTATGGTCAAATTATACACACACATACTCTCTCATTCACACACAAGAGTTACTTGAGACATGCCAAAATTTCCATCATCACAATATATCATCAGTTAATGCTTATGTCAAAATATTTAAAATGACAGGTCACAGTAGGTTTAGAGGTTTATTCCCTCACCCTTAATTTCTGAAGAATTAAATCTGCAAACTGCCATTTGGTTACAGATTCAATTTCATGAAAGAAATATATTTAGAAGACAGAAAGAAAAAAAAATGAGACTGAAATCATTGTAAATCAGAAACTATTAAAAGTTCAGATGCAAATTACATACACAAACAAATAAACTGTCCTATAAGCTGAAAACTTCATGGAAAAAACAGTTCATTGATTAAAGCCACAGCAAGCCAAGGTCATGTTTATGACAAACTAATTTTTTCTAACTATAAGCAACCATCAGATATTTATGACCAAGCTTAAAAATTAATGTAGCCACATAAAGAAAAAGATTTTAAACACAGAAAATTCTCCACTGGTTCAACAGCGAAAGGAAGATAGAAATATAATAGAAAATACAAGTTAAGCACCTGATGATATGTATGTTTTCAAAATACACCAGGAATGAACACATATATGATAAAATACTGCCCAAAGCTCAACTGTCCAATCCTGAACCCTGTGCCTATCCTTGTCAGAATACCTTCACAGCTTTAGCAATAAGACTCAGTCTGTCATCCAAATAATATCATGGCTGTTCATCTCCATGACTAGGATCTATATATTTGCAAAAAATTCAGTCCTGAGCTATAAGACTTGAATCTTAAATGACCAAAAAGGAAGGCCATGGAAAATGGTGTGAGGTTACTGATTTGTTACTGCTTTATTAGCAAAAACAACAATAAGCTTTAAAATTTTTTATGTAACACTTTATATTATATACATATTATATAAAATTCATAATAAAATTAAACCATTTTATATTATATACATGCTATATAAAATTTTATATAACAAGTTGAAAACTAATGATGTATATTTTGAAAGACAACCAAGAACACGAGACATATATCAGAACCTACAAAATTGGCCAATTGCAATTACACACTTAAGATGTATATTTTGAAAGACAACCAAGAATACATGAGACATATAACAGAACCTATAAAAATGGCCAATTTCAATTATACACTTAATTATGCACTGTGGTTTTTGGAAGTCACTGTTCATCTATAAAAAGCAAAAGCAACTTCCTCAAGAAATTCGTGAAATACAAACTGAAAGAGAAGAAAGCTATGAAATCAAGAAATTAAAAATGAGGAATAATTGTCTTTAAAGGACTAAGGTGTAGTCATATCATTATTGGTAAAAAGTAACTGATAAAATCTGTAAGGAAAAGAAGGAACAAAATAGAAAACAGGAACAAGTTTTTCATTTTTTAAAAACCACTTCTAACCAAGGCAGCCAAAGCCTAATGTGACAAAAATGAGAACAAGTGTGAATTTATTAAAAACACATCACAGTTTTCAGATCATTATTCAACCTGCTACTTAGCTAATAACAAATTGTAAAAACCATTTTCATCCTGGATAAATTTCAGGGTGCAAGATCCTCTCTAAATAGCAAAAAAAAAAAAAAAAAAAAAAAAAAAGGAATAAAGGCAATTTTTCTACTTTTGAAAAGGTTTTGGTCTCATGTGCTTTTGACCAGTATCTTGGTATCACTTCTATAGTAAATTACAATAAAGGAAAAATGTTCTGGGAAGAAAAAAAAAAAAAAACCACATCACTGAAAACTACAATGAACCATCAAAAAGCACTTACTAATTTTTCAAGACCTAGTATATAACATGCAATTACAATTTTCTGTTATTTGTTTTCTACTTAGGGATTTGAAAATAAACTCCCTTCAAAATCATAAAAGACATATTCTAACTATATGCTTACCAGTAAAAATAAAATATTTATATCTGCCATGAACCCAACATCTCTTAACAGGTAAATCAAATCTCCATATATATCTTCTAGCCTGAACCAAGAAAAGATACAGCAGAACTTTGCACAATTTTGCAGGTTATTCTTCAGAAATAGAATGGCCAATCTGTCATTTTAAAATATGGACAAAAATTATGACATAAGATATATATTTATAAGAATTTACTACACACACACACAGGAAATCTGTTGAATTGGGCCTCCTTCTAAAAGTCAGTCTGTTGAGTCAAAAATTATATAATAAATGGCAAATGGATTCCAATGCATAAACAAAGTGATCACATTTTCTGAATCTAGACTGATGACAGAGTCAATATCTGCACTTTCACAGACATTCATCACCCAACATGGACTGAGTGACCCACGCCTGGCACTGTGCCCTGTGTTAAGTGTCAGAGACAGACATATAATACATGGCTTCTGCCATCAGCTGCTCCCTACCTTACCCCACTCTCCAATCTATTTTTCACTTAGTAGCCAGAGGATCTTCATAAAACGTTACTCAGTCTTATCACTGCATTACTGCAAATTTTCAATGGCTTTCCTTCTCACAATAAAATCCAAGTATCTTCAAGGTTTCCAATGCCCTGCCCAACCCAGCCATCTTCTCTCTCCTATTTCTGTCATTCACAGTGCTTTGTCCTTTGGCCTTCTCAGTGCTCCTCAAATGTCCAGCTATCTATCCCCAAGATCCTAGCCTAGAATCCTCTTCACCCTAACTTCTCATTTGACTTCTACTTCCTCCTTCAGCTCAAATGTCACTTCCAGAGAAGAATTCACTGAAGTCCCACACTAATACTGCAGGAGACCTAGAGCTAATGAGTGGTGTTAAGCAAGGGAGTAACAGATCAGTTCCTTATTTTAGAAAAATCATCCAGACAGGAACTTGTAGAATGGACTTGCTAGAGGTGGTATAATGGCAGATGATAGCCATAGGCAGCAAAGTTAAGTAGGAAACAACTAGAAGAGTCTGAGAGAGACAGAGATTCTATATCTACAAGAGCACCAAAGTCATCTTTAGCTCTGCATAAAGTTCCATTGGGCTATGAGCTCTCTAAAACCAGTATTATATATTACAAACTTCCTGTGACATTAGAGAGACCCTATAAACGTTAATTTGAAATGAGAGAAGAGCAGTGAACATAACCAAGATGCAAATAATAATCACTGCCATTCATTTATGGGACACTCAGGCACTATGCATAATGAAGGGGAAGGCAGCAGTGGTTAGGAGCAGTGGTTCTGCCAGAGTCTGCATCCTAACTGCATGACTTTATGTGAGTTTACTTCTCTGTGTTTTGTTTTGTTTTGTTTTGTTTTTTCAAGAGAGAAGTAATAGTACCTATGGCAAAAGATTGTTGTGAGATTTAAATGAAAAGCACTGAAAATAACACTGCCTGTCACATATTAAATACTCAATAAAAGTTAGCTACTAAAATAGTCCCTGCTGTCACCATCAACACTATAGTCTTTATTGTTATTATTAGTACCACTACTACAACCACCAAGTACTTCATAGACATTATTTCACCTTCGCAAAAGAACTTACGAAGGATATACTATTATCTCTACTATCCAATGAGGGAAAGTAGATACAAAAACAATTCACGCAGTTTATAAATATCATACTGGGATCTGAGCCAGTAGCATGAGTCTAAAGTCTATATACTAAGCACACGATGACACTGTCTCTAAAAAGGGCAGAAGGGACTCAGGTGTGATAAGTAATACAATTTTCTAAGCAATATGATTTACTGATCATTTATTATGCTCCAGTACTTCTAGGCTCTAGGCATGCAGGAGAGGATAAAACAGATGAAATCTCTTCTCTCATATGAGACAGGCAAGATAAGAGAAAAATATCAAATAGTGAGAAGTACACTATAGAGAATTAGAATTAAGAGTGATGTGTCTGGGGGCCACTTAGATTGGACAGGAAGAAAAGGTCTTTCTAAGGAGACTTAAGCTTAAGATGAGAACCTAAAAGACAACCGAAAGGGACAAGCACAAGCTACCAAACAGCAGGACAGAGAACTTTCCAGGCAGAGGAAATCGCTATCACAGAGAGCCTAAGTGAAATAAAATTGTGTCTTAAGCGACCAAATCAAACCGGCATGGCGGAAGAGCAACGGGTGAGGAATGGAGAGCTCCATGAGAAGATTACAGACAGGCAACAGCCAGGGGCCTTGGGTCATCCAAGGGAAGGGACTGCGGATTTTATGCTTCAAGATAAATTATCACACGAAAGTGACAGGATTGGACTTACGTGTTTAAAAAAAATCTTCTCACTGCTTGGGAGAGAACAGATTGTAGTAAGGCAAGAACATGAATTCTTTCCAGGCTATCTCAGTAGTTTAGACCAGAGATGAAAGTGGCTAAAACTAGGGAGGCAGGAGTACAGCTGGAGAAAAATAGACAGATTTTAGTATACATTTTTGGAGATGGAGTAGAAAGGATTTACAAATGAACTGAATAAAAAGGATGAAGGAAAAAGGAATAACCTCTGTATTTTTAGCACGAATAGCAGGCAGAATAATGGTTTAGTTTACTGAGATGAAGAAGATAAAGGGAGGCCCATGTTTGAGATAGGAATAGGAGTTAGAAATAAGAGTTTGGTTTTGGCCAGGTTTCATTTGAGATGCCCATCATATACCCATTTGGAAACGTTCAAGTAGGCACCTGGATCAGAATCAGGAATTCTGGAAGTTCCTCTTATCCTTTATCTTGCCTCACAGAAGACTGGAGATAAAGAAAACATCAAGAGGAAAACAGATTTTAGGATACACAACGTGAGTATTCTGTAACAATCTGAAACAGTGAGACAAGACATTGTACTCCTCATGAAACTATTTCACTTATAGAATCTAAAGCACCATTTCTGCTGAGGATAATGATACAGAAAGAAAGTAAGCTTTAAGGTCAATGAGATTCATGCCAGGAGAGTTAAGCCACATCATATGGCTTCTATTTCTTAAATCTTGTAAGATTACAGGGCAGGACCTACTAAGAAGAGGTCAGAGCTCCCAGCAGGATACAATTTACAAGTGTTTCAGAAAATTCCATCCTACTTGAAGGGAACCTGTTGCATACCCAATATAAGACAAAAATAAACTCTAACTATACATAAAATAATGACTGCTCTCCCTGCTGTCTGACAGGAGTTCCCATGGAAACTGTCATAAAGAATTTCTTTAGACTTGTTGATTATTGACAAAAATGAAATGGACTTGGACTCAAATGAGAATAGATTCTGGGTAACCTGATTGAAACTAATTGTAGTTTACTATGACAAGTTTTCTTAATCAAATGGCCACCTAGAGGATAGATATCAAAATAAGAGAGATAAACAACCTTATCTGTTTTTGTATGTCCTACTCTTAAATACCTATCAGCAATATTATAAAAGACCATGTTAGGAAAGATAAGAACTCAAATTTATTAGGCAGCTACTAAATATCAAGTGTTTTGCATATAATATCTTATTTAATCCTCATAATAATCCTTTCAGGTAGGTTTTATTACCCTTATTTTTATAGAGAAGGAAGCCAGTTCTCAAGAATGTAAAGTAACGATATTATTTGTCTATCTTTAGGCCAATACCACAACACTTTGATGAAAATAACTTTTAATAAGCCCTAAAATCAGGTAGTATTATTCTTCCAACTTAGGTTCTTTTTCAAAGGCTTCTACTTTGAATTTACATGAATTTCAGAATTAGCTTGTCAATTTTACAGAAATGTTCACTGAGATTTTGACTCGGTCTGTTTTGAAATTGTAGATTAATTTTGGGAAGACTGACACTTTAACAAATTTGTATCTTCTGACCCATCAACACAGTATATCACACCTTTTACTTAGGTCCTAATTTCAATTAGCTGTGTTTTTACAGGTTTTAGTATCCATGGCTTATCTATTTTTATAAGACTTATCTCTAAGTATTTCTTATTTCTCATGCTTGCATAAATGGTATTATCTTTTATTTCAATTTTTAATGTCCATTGCTAGTATGTAGAAATAACAACTGATATTTGTATATTGATCTTGTGTCTTACAACTTCATTGAATTCACTTATTAGCTATAGTAGCTTTTTGTAGATTCCATAGGATTTTCTACAAAATTGATCATGTTGTTTATGAATAAAAATGATTTTACTTCTTCCTTCCTGATCTGGATGCTTTCTTTTCTCTTTGTTCAGCTGGCTAGAACCTCTAGCTGAACAGCAAGAAAGAGAGTAGACATTCTTGTCTTGTTCTTGATATTTAGTAAAAGACCACTGAACTTTTCCCCATTAAGAATGATGTTAGCTCTAGGTTTTTCTCAGAAGCCTTTATCAGGTTGAAGAAGTTCCATTCTATCACTTGTTTGCTGAGAGGTTGTTTGTTCATTTGTTTGTTTAATCCAGAATGGATGTTGGATTTTATCAAAAGCTTTTCTTGCATTCTTAGTGAATGTAGATCTTCATTTAGTAAACAACAAAATATCTGTTTCAAGATGTCAAGTCCATTGTCTCTTTTACAAAATACTATATGTGTGAGTGTGTATGTGTATGTGTGTGTAATTTTAATCTAATCTGAATGGTTCTGTCTTTCATTTAGTGAGATTAAACAATTTTCAATTAGTGTAAAAAACAAAAACAGCAAAAAAAAAAAAAACAAAAAGAATGTAAAGTAACTTGCTCAAGATCAAACAGATAGTAAACAACAAAGCCAGGATGAGATTCAGGTTTAGCTGAACACAAAATGTGTACTCTTTCCTTAGGCTTTTAAAAGAGGCCATAACCCACAGTGGTCCACGAACCCAGGCATATGGTATCTTTAAGCCACAAGAAACTTTTTGATTAATTGACTGTTACATTAGGCTGAAAACAAGGCTATCATATCATGGCTAAAAAAAGAGAGAAAGCATCAGACATGTAAAATAAAGAGTTGAGTTATGCCCAGAATATATAATAAAACTTTACCATGTACTGATATGCCCATCAAATCAAATTAATAAAAGGAAATTAATCAAAGACCTAAAAAGAAATCAGGAAAAAATTCAAGTCTTATGCTGATAAACTCACTTAGATGCTGATAAACTTAGGGAGCCAAGATAGAGATAGGATACTTCATTTTAAGAAGGAGTAACTTTTAAAATTATTATCTAAGAATAAAAGTAAAAACACCAAGACATTTCTTAGCTCATTACAAAATGCTGTAACAATTACTACTAATAATTCAACTGCAAAACCAATGTGACTGCTATTGCTGACTAGCTCTGTTAACCTAACATTGTATAACTAGTAGTCACATGAAAAATGGAGGCAATCTGAGATACTGGATGCTACACTCCTTTCCTAATTTGGTAACTTATTTTGCTGGTGAAATATGCCTATAAATTTATGGTCTTGTACATTTTACTGCAAGGTCCTTTAAAGAAAAACCTGGACCTTCAGCTATCTCTTTGGATTTAAGCAGTCGAAAAAAAAGAAATTATATTCAACCACAGCACATACGGACACATTAGCAGTCAGAGCACAACAAAGCATGCACACACAATAAATTCAGTAAAAAGCAGAAACAAAGACAAAAGAGTAGAAATAAATTCAGGAGGAATAAAGAGGGTTACAATATATAAAACACCTAGGTACACTGGAAGTTAATTTTCCAAAATCAAGGTACTAGTTTTCATTTTTGGTAACATGGGGTAGTGTTTAGCCAAAAGCACCAGGGAAAAGCTCAGCTGTCAACCAAGGACATGCTTCAAAATAACAGTTGAATGAAACTATTCCTTTTTTTTTAAGATTCATTCATTTATTTATTTATTTGAGAGAGAGAGAGAGAGAGAAAGCAAGCGCATGAGCAGGGGGAAGGGTAGAGGGAAAGAGAAAGAATCCTCAAGCAGACTCCCTGCTGAGTGCAGAGCATGACACAGGGCTTGATCCCAGGACCCAAAGATCAGGAGCTGAGCCGAAATCAAGAGCCGGCTGCTCAACCAACTGAGCCACCCAGGAGCCCCTGAAATTGTTCCTTAAAACACTCTCCTACAATGATAATGTCCAAGGAACAAAAATAGGAGAAAACAAATCATTTCCAACGCAGTATTTCTCAATTAGTAAATAAACTATAAATGCAAACCACTCTGAGTATTTATTTTAATAGATAAAAGATTTAAGGAGTTTTTGGAGTCATTACTAACTTTTGGTTAGAGGAACTCCCAAAAAAGTGTAAATGTTGAAAGTAATTCACAAGGAATCAGTTCTTTAAGATGGCTTAAAATTGAAGTTTGGTATATTTCTATTTTGTTTCTAGGTGCATTCTATTTCGATTTAATTATATGGTACTGGAAATGCTTCTTGTATATGCCTTCAAACATCCTATGTAATGTTAAAGCACAGTTCTTATGTTTTGAAATTTTCAGGACTATTGATGCATAAAAGCATATCTTTAGTATTCTCTTTCCTTATAACTGCTGAATGACTTTGCTAGTGCCAGAAACCCACCAAGCCCTTATTAGGAAAGCCAAGACGGAAAACAGAGCCTGGTGCTTAAAATACAGAAAACACAGTCCAAAGATATATGTCTTCTTGTTCTCTTAGTTCAAAGATTAAACCAGAAATCAACTGTCAATGTTATATATTATATACTATTTTGTTATTTAGCAGATGACAACTGGACACAAGGATCACTTTCATTCCTTAATATGAGCATTCTTTTCTGTCTGTGATTTTTTCTTAAGCTCCTTCCTATTTCAAGATTTTCCTCCTCAATCTTGCCAAAACAGGAATTAAAATCTAAATGGAAATAAAGGGGGAACCACTGTCAGGGTTTGGGCTGCCTCACCTCACATTTACCTGTTAATGAGTCCTGTGGTTGAATATTCTACTTAAGGCATATTTGAGACAAAAAGCAGCCTCTCCCCAACAGGCTTCTCCCCAGAGTGTTCACACAATGAACAGATTTTAAATGCCTAAGGTGGGTCACTACATACAAAAAAAAGCCCTAAAGACTTCAGTCTTCATTTTAGCTCTGTGGCCGCTAAACAAAGGCCTTTTCTTCTGTAAAGGAAAACTAGATACAGCCAAAGACCTGAATTCCTAATGAGAATACAAACGTGATCTCTCTTGGATGCAGGAACTTCCTTGCAAATGTTTTCCAAATCCTGGGGACTCATCAGGGGAGCAATCAGCTTTCACCCAGCTTGCAAAGGGCCTCACCAACATGACAGTCTAAGAGCCACTGTGCCAATGTCTCCTCCAGCCCTTATACCAGGATGCCATGGGGTGGAAGGCAAAGCACATAGCCTTGAAACATAACAGTCTTGGACCTAGGGCAAGTTGCTTTACCTTTGTGAGCTTTTGTTTCCTGTCTGTGAAATTATATATAAAAATACCTACTTCACAGGGGCGCCTGGGTGGCTCAGTCAGTTAAGCATCAGATTCTTGATTTCGGCTCAGGTCATGATCTCAGGGTTGTGAGATCAAGCCTGGCATCCGGCTCCACACTGGGCATGGAGGCTGCTTAAGATTCTCTCTCCCTCTCTCCCTCTGTCCCTCCCTCCACCTCTCTCTAAAGAAGAGGGAAAAAAAAAAACCTGAGGAAATAATTTTAACACTAACCAAAAATTTCTAATTTATAAAAGTTATTTCCATTATGCAAGATGATAATCACTTAAGAAGCTTTTTAGGTATGGTACTGGCACAAAAACAGACACATAGATCAATGGAACAGAACAGAGAGCCCAGAAATGGACCCTCAACTCTATGGTCAACTAATCTTTGACAAAGCAGGAAAGAATGTCCAATGGAAAAAAGACAGTCTCTTCAACAAATGGTGTTGGGAAAATTGGATAGCCACATGCAGAAGAATGAAACTGGACCATTTCCTTACACCACACACAAAAATAGACTCCAAATGGTTGAAAGACCTCAATGTGAGACAGGAGTCCATCAAAATCCTAAAGGAGAACACAGGCAGCAACCTCTTCGACCTCAGCCGCAGCAACTTCTTCCTAGAAACATCGCCAAAGGCAAGGGAAGCAAGGGCAAAAATGAACTATTGGGACTTCATCAAGATAAAAAGCTTTTGCAAAGCAAAGGAAACAGTCAACAAAACCAAAAGACAACCGACAGAATGGGAGAAGATATTTGCAAATGACATATCAGATAAAGGGCTAGTATCCAAAATCTATAAAGAACTTATCAAACTCAACACCCAAAGAACAAAGAATCCAATCAAGAAATGGGCAGGAGACATGAACGGACATTTTTCCAAAGAAGACATACAAATGGCCAACAGACACATGAAAAAGAGCTCAATATTGCTCGGCATCAGGGAAATCCAAATCAAAACCTCAATGAGATACCACCTCACACCAGTCAGAATGGCTAAAATTAACAAGTCAGGAAATGACAGATGTTGGCGGGGATGCGGAGAAAGGGGAACCCTCCTACACTGTTGGTGGGAATGCAAGGTGGTGCAGCCACTCTGGAAAACAGTATGGAGGTTCCTCAAAAAGTTGAAAATAGAGCTACCATATGATCCAGCAATTGCACTACTGGGTATTTACCCCAAAGATACAAAAGTAGGGATCCGAAAGGGTACGTGCACCCCAATGTTTTATAGCAGCAATGTCCACAATAGCCAAACTATGGAAAGAGCCAAGATGTCCATCGACAGATGAATGGATAAAGAAGATGTGGTATATATATACAATGGAATATTATGCAGCCATCAAAAGGAATGAGATCTTGCCATTTGCAACGACGTGGATGGAACTGGAGGGTATTATGCTCAGCGAAATAAGTCAATCAGAGAAAGACATGTATCATATGATCTCACTGATATGAGGAATTCTCAATCTCAGGAAACAAACTGAAGGTTGTTGGAGTGGGGGGTGGGGTGGGAGGGATGGGGTGACTGGGTGATGGACACTGGGGAGGGTATGTGCTCTGGTAAGCGCTGTGAATTGTGCAAGACTGTTGAATCTCAGATCTGTACCTCTGAAACAAATAATGCAATATATGTTAAGAAAAAAAAAAAGAAGAAGATAGCAGGAGGGGAAGAATGAAGGGGGGGAATCAGAGGGGTAGACGAACCATGAGAGACGATGGACTCTGAAAAACAAACTGAGGGTTCTAGAGGGGAGGGGGGGTGGGAGGATGGGTTAGCCTGGTGATGGGTATTGAGGAGGGCACGTTCAGCATGGAGCACTGGGTGTTATGCACAAACAATGAATCATGGAACACTACATCTAAAACTAATTATGTAATGTATGGGGATTAACATAACAATAAAAAAATTAAAAAAAAAAATTCATCAAGTCATCGAGAGCAAATACTAGCCGTGTGAATTGTGAATGGCCCCATCAGTTAATACATTTTGCAAAGAAAAATAAAAAAAAAAAAAAGAAGAAGTTTTTTAGGGGCTCTACAACTGGGGACACTTGCAGCTCTCGGCACCAGGCCCAGCTTCCTTCAAAATGTCTACTGTTCACAAAATTCTCTGCAAGCTCAGCTTGGAGGGTGATCACTCCACGCCCCCAAGTGCATATGGGTCGGTCAAAGCATACACCAATTTTGATGCTGAGCGTGATGCTCTGAACATTGAAACGGCCATCAAGACCAAAGGTGTGGATGAGGTCACCATTGTCAACATTTTGACCAACTGCAGCAATGAACAGAGACAGGATATTGCCTTCGCCTACCAGAGAAGGACCAAAGAGGAACTTGCATCAGCACTCAAGTCAGCCTTGTCCGGCCACTTGGAGACCATGATTAATCATGAAGGGCAAGGGGACTCGTGATAAAGTCCTGATTAGAATCATGGTCTCTCGCAGTGAAGTGGACATGTTGAAAATTAGGTCTGAATTCAAGAGAAAGTACGGCAAGTCCCTGTACTACTACATCCAGCAAGACACGAAGGGTGACTACCAGAAAGCGCTGCTGTACCTGTGTGGTGGGGATGACTGAGGCCCACGATGGATGAGCACCCAGGAGTGGTGCTCCTTTGTTTCCAGCTAACAGTTCTAGAAAATAGCGTGTGACTAACAGTCCCCTTGTGCCTGTCCCCGTGAGGATAGCATTAGCATCACTCCCTCCCCATCCTTATGTCAGTTGCCTAAGCATTGCCTGCCTCTCATGTCTAGTCTCTCCTTTTAGCCAAAGAAATGAACATTCCAAGGAGTTGGAAGTGAAATCTATGATGTGAAACAATTTGCCTCTTGTGTACTGTGTCATAAACAGATGAATAAACTGAATTTTTAATTAAAAAAGAAAAAAAGCTTTTTAGGCACCTATTTTACAATTGAGGCTCCCAGGCACTGAGGCTCCCAGGCCCTGGTCACATAGAGCTGGTGTAAAGACAGGGTCTCCTCTCCACACTTCTAATGCCCTATACAACACCACTACAGGCCACATTCAACATACATTACAAACTTGAGCCTAGCAACAACAGAAATGATGCCAGGCTTGGGCCCACCAAAGAGGAAATAAAACCAAAATGATATCATATGGTTGACATCAACATTCAGAAACAAAGGTACTTAAAATTATCAAGTGACCCTTTCGGGGTCTACACACTTACCAGACCTTAAGAAAGCTGGAGGAGAAGAGACGATGGCATCAGGTGAGCTGGCCATTTCAAACTGTTGACTCTAATCATAAGCATCGCAGGCTAAACTACAGCAATTTTCAAAACTGTTTAGTGAAGGTTAGAAGCAATCAGCGTTAAATTAATTGAAAGCAGTGTCAGCAGTTATTAACATGATGCAGTGTGCAACAAAGGCAATAATTGAGGTTCATTATAATTTTATTTTCTTTTTAATGACTTGAAAATTTGATTTTCTTTGCTTTGATAAATTACATTTGCTTATATGGATGAGGCAGGAAATATATAATATCCACTTATTAAACATTACATAAGTGTAGCATCCTCTATTGAGCAGTGAAGTGATTATGCTACTATGTAACAATGCTCAGAACTTTGCAGTGCCATCTATCTCAGAGTCAGGTTAGCCCAAGTTTCAAACTAAGCTCAGTTTATATATTCTTCTAAAAGTAACAAACAGAATCAGGTTGATTGTTTTTAAAGACAGAGGAAGTAAATGATTCATTCAATAAACTTTAGAGTCAACACCTTACAGAGTTAGAACCTGAAACCTCAACTAATTTGTAGGAATGACTTCAAATGGTATCTCTTTTACAACCATGATATAAACATACACTAACATCGAACATTTATACTATGCACTTAACTACTTTGCACATGAAACTGGACTTAAGTGACTGCATTCAACAAAAGTTAAATAAAATCTGACTTTTTTTCCCTCAAGAAAGAGAAGGTAGGTTTTCAGAGCTTACTGTTACGACATGCAATTCAGAGAAAATAAAGCCTGGAGAAGAAAATAAACCCTATATGCTAAAGAGAAAAGAGAAATGCTATAAAATAGATGTTGAAGGCAGAGCTCAGTTCCCTGTAAGAAAACTCAGGTTACTCTCTTTGACCAGATATTATCAATCCAATTAACACTTTTTATAGCCCAGGTAGACACATTGTTAACGGTCAATCAATATTTCAATATGACACAAAAATTTTAAGAAGCGTGAAACAGAAATATATGTGACTATTCCAAGTAAGTACACTGACTTTGAAATGTACTAGGGACTACTTGTTAAAAAATTCTCTCAGACTTTCATGGTAGTTCTGCAATAACCTAAGTAAATGGTGCAGAACTTTTTAAATAAGGTTTAAAAACAATGAAATTAGCAACAAAGATTGAATGAATTCCTCCTGTATGATTCATGAAATTAGATACTTTTCTTTAAATTAAAAAAAAAAAAAAGGCAAACTACACAACAGACAACTAAGAACTTCATAAATTGGAAAAACCCCAAACATAATGGGGTATATTAGCTGAGAAAAAAAAAAAAAAAACTCTCAATATCAGTGCAAATGCAGAACTGGTTTTCTGAGGACTATGCCTTTCCTTATTTAACATTAGCATCTCTCAACAATATAGTAATGACAATCCTTTAAAAGGAAAGATTCTTAATTGAACACTTGTCATTCCACCCATCTTTTCCGTTTATAGGCACACTTTGAGCTCAAGATTATATCCAGCCAGCCAGAAATAAGGGAAGTTTCAATCCTATCTAGAGGAGTGATCAGCCACAAGTGCTAACTTCAAAGTCGTGACTTTGCAATTTGAACAAGTCAGTTCAGGACACTTCCAACTGTTGTAACTGCCTGCGCAGCGTCTTCTGACCTCGGCAGCTTTGGATTTGGGAGGCACAACCGGGAACTATGAGTCCTGGGGCCACTTGCCCAGGGAAAGGGCCTGCTTCCTTCTGAGCCCTAAGCATGCTCAACGTGACCCCCTTCACAGCCTAAGGCCCTGTCCCCCCCACCGATTTGTGCCACATAAATAACTCGCAGAACTTGTGAAGAACGTAGAAGGGAGATATGAAATAAGGCAACACTTTTCTGCTGCCAGTTTTCTAGGACCAGATCATACTCACATCTAAGAATGAAGCTATCTGATTTTTGAGGGAGGACGCACTCTCCCAGGAACCTGGCTGCCGCCTGATTTCTAAACAGTAAGACTCCAGGCTTAGTAGATACCACCACCTACTTTCCGAGGGGGAACACAGACGAAACAGCGTTGGGGAAAAACACATGTAGTAAAGTTCGGGCCACCACCACTTGGCGCGGGTGGGGGTAGACATGAGGAGGAAGGCCAGGGACCGCAGTCTGCTTTCTAAGGGGACACACGCGGGCACAGGTTCAACTCCAGGACCCCCACCAGCCTCCCGCCCAAGACGCTTGAAGGGGAGCACCACCCGGGTGCGGGGGAAGGGGGTGGCGCTCCAGCCAGCCAAACCTGAGCGCTTGACCCGGGCTCTTCGCTCCAACACCTTCCAGCTCACTTCAGCCATGAGCCCCGCCGCCCCCACCACCGCTCTCGGGCCGCCGCCTTGGCCACCGCCCCCGGGGCCGCCTGTCAGCTCCGCCCGGCCGGCCCCGCCCCCCCCGCGCGACACTGTCGAGAGGCGCGCCGGCCGGAAGTGAGCGCAAGGGCGATTTTCAACCTAGCTTCGCGGCCTCCCAAACGTCAGAGGTGTAGCTCTAGGGGAGAGTGAGAGGGGAAGCGGTGGCGGCTCGTACGAGTGTAGGGGCTGTGCGGTTTCTCTCTCGGCCGGCGGCACGGTGCTTTCCGGCTGCCGTCAAGCGCGGCACTGGGCCGGCGGGCGGGGACCGAGGGGCTGCCATGGCGGCGGCGGGCCGGCTGCCGAGCTTCTGGGCGCTGCTGGCGCCGCTGCTTGGGGGGCTCGCGCTGCTGGGAGTCGGGCCGGTCCCGGCGCGGGCGCTGCACAACGTCACGGCCGAGCTCTTTGGGGCCGAGGCCTGGGGCACCCTGGCGGCCTTCGGAGACCTCAACTCCGACAAGCAGACGGACCTCTTCGTGCTGCGGGAAAGTCAGTGCTTGTCCGGCCCTCCCTCTGTCCGCTGTCCCTGTGCCCCTCCCGGTGTTCCCACACCCCCTAGCCCGGATGGCCGGTCCTCCTGCATTTCCCAGCCCTTCTTTCCCAACCCTGTCTCTCCTTTTATTTCCAGCATCCTTTGCAGCTTGCCTGTTTTCTCCATCTTTTCCAGCCCCGGGTGCTGGCCCGGCCACCCCACAGTTTGATCTACCCACAAGAGCCCTAGAAACACCCCAGGGTTTTTTGTTGTTCCTGAGATGCCTGCGGCCTTCACCCCAGTACCCTCTCTTCCCAATGGAATCACCTGCTTTCCCAAGTCCTTCCTGATTCCCAGGAGTCTTTGTAGCTTGCCTCTGCCTTCCCTCCCAAAGCCCCTTCATTCCTTTCTGCTTTACTTCCTTGAATCTTCCTTCCCTTTTAATGAATTGGAAAACATGTAACTTGACAGTTTCTTCTCCTACCTCCTCATTTACCTTATTCGCCAGCCCCTCCCTTTTTCAGGGTCCTAGCTTTCTTTGAAGCTACTGTGCCCCCACTCCAGTGCCCTAAACACTTCACAGCTCACACAAGCATTTTGCGGGGACCATTGATAAACCCAGTGTCTCCTTGGGAAAAGATTGTCAAACTGCAGATTTTTCTCCCTCCTGAGCTATCTAGTCTTATGTGCACCTGACCTTTTCCTCAGTTTGGTCACCACCCTAATCTTCCAAATCTCTGCTTTCCTTGTCAACTTGAGGTTTTAGGAGTTCTTTGCTTTAACCATCACTGAAGAAACTTTACTGTAAATCTTGATGTTGACATTGGGTATTAAATTTTTGCATGACTATTAGGAAAAATAGTGAATATACCAAAGTTTAAAAATTATTTACTTTTTAAAAAAATAAATAAATTTGAGTAGGGTCTTAGCCTTTTGAAGTACACACAAAACTGGGTAGATCAAGGCCACCAAGGAAGGAGGTGAAGCAGGTTTATACAGAGCTTAACTAACGGGATCTTGGTCCAGGTTTCTTGTGGCTCTTACCAGTGTACCAGAGCCTCTTGTGGACTCTGGATAGTTTTCCTATTTTTGTATGACTATGTATTTATTGCAAGAAGGGTACATACTTCCAAACCTGTATCTACTCCATCCAAACTGGATACAGAGACTCTCCTCTTAACTTTAAAGATGGCTTGGGTTTAATTAAACAATTTCAAAAGTCTGTTCCAGTGAGTTCTCATGAATGCATCCACTGAGTTCCGGTGCATCAACTTGGGTGATAGTTCAATAGAAGCCACAAGAGGAGGGCCTTGGAGGACTCAACTTTTTCTTAGATATGTAATCATGTCCTTGTTACTAGTCAGATACCTACAGTAGGAGTTCCTGTTTCCTGGTGCAATGCATCTGTGTGATAAACTAAACAGCTTTATAAGAGGTCATGTTGGTAGGTCTGGGGAGACAAGGCTTGACATATACTATAGTTAAAAGGCATGTTCTTTATATGGTTCTTTTAAGTCACCAGATCTGATTCCTGGCAAAAGCCATTGGCCTCAGTTTGTTTTGACCAACTGCGTTTTCCATGTTCATCCTTCCTGTTTCTGTGCCACTTTTTTTAACACTGAATTTGTGATATTCTGTTAGGTATTCCCATTCCATCAGACAAGTAGGACTCACCTTGAAAGGGCAGAGGAACTGGAGTAAAATAAGTTTTTTTGTTAATAACAGAACCCAGAAAGCTTTTTGTAACCACTAATTGGAGGTATTACCTGGAAATATTTCTCTAATAACGTATATTCACTTCTTTTAGGAAATGATTTAATCGTCTTTTTGGCAGACCAGAACGCACCCTATTTTAAACCCAAAGTAAAAGTATCCTTGAAGTAAGTACAAATGTATCTGTTCCTGTAAAAACAATCATTATTGTAATGATTGATATGCAATAGCTAGTTGGATTGCCTTTGAAATCAATTTTACTCAACTGTGTTGACAGAAAACCACTAGTTATGAGGTGTGAGTAGCAAGTAATTTGTTAGGAAAAATAGTGAATATACCAAAGTTTAAAAATTATTTACTTTTTTAAAAAATAAATAAATTTGAGTAAATCAGGTCTGTTCCTGCATAAACACCCTTCATTCTCTTGCAATCTAATACCCCTTCTTGAATGTGTTGGAGATTATCCCTCATCCTGAGTGTGCACATGGGAGCAGCTCATTCACAGGCTCATCAGGTCAACTATGTGTTGAGAGTGGAAGGGGGAAATTTGCACTGGGAAAAGGTCAGTGACCTCTGTTCTAATTTCTTTTTTGACTAGTAGGTGGTGGGTTTTTTAAGGTTTATTTATTTTTTTTTTAAGTTTTTTTTTTTTATTTATTTGCGAGAGAGACAGTGAGAGACAGAGAGCATGAGAGGGAGGAGGGTCAGAGGGAGAAGCAGACTCCCCGCTGAGCAGGGAGCCTGATGTGGGACTCGATCCCGGGACTCCAGGATCATGACCCGAGCCGAAGGCAGTCGCTTAACCAACTGAGCCACCCAGGCGCCCTTTAAGGTTTATTTTGAAGAAATTTAAATCAAGCTGAATTTTGTAAATGTTCAAATAATAGTTCTTATTTTTATTTTATATGACTGGCATTGCCCGAAACTCAGTGATCATCATCAATAGTGAGCCAGCACAGTTTTGAAACATCAAGAAGCAAGGATTGATTGATGACTGGTTCAAGGAAGAAAACATGAGTTAGTGCAGACTAAAGTGGAAACTTGTAGAAAGTTACAGGATTTCAGTGACCTTCAGTATAATTTAGGTGAGGGTTTTCAAGTTTGGGGACACAATGTTAACAAGAGATGGCAGTATGCATGTTGTGAAAAGGAGGTGGAAAGATTTACCTAACAGAAGTGGACGGTATACTTTGGAGAGGTACGGACCAAGAAGATGAGATCAGGGCAGACTAGGAACCTTTATAAATATCACAAAGAGTTTGAACTCAATCCCATGAAAAGTGGGGAATCATTATAGGTTCTTGTTTAAAGGAGCGATGAAGAAAATGGTATTTTAAGTTGATTTAATTGTTAACCATGTACAGGATGAATTGGTTTGTAGAAAGATAAGAGATTACTAAGGAAACAGTTTAAAAAAATATGTAAGTCCCTTTGTGGGCTAATGACTGCTCGGACTGTACAATATTTAAACTCAGACATATGTTTTAAAAAAAAATGGCCTTGAATTAGAACATTGAGAGGAAAGTTTTAAATGGACAAACAGGAACTATCCCTCTTGAGAAATTTTCCTAGTACTGGCTGTCAGCATGCTTGGAGTGGGCAGGGAACAGAAGTTGATAAATATTATATAGAGGAAATGACCTGCTTAGAAGTGATTTTTCTTGGAAAGAAATGTTTGAACTAAAAAGGACTAGGGTTCCACCAAGTTTAAAAAAAAAAATCCCAATTCGTTTAATTTTCTTTGATTAATGCAGTGTTGTTTTATATACTATTAAAATTTAGAAACTTGTTTTTATTTTGTTTAGAATATTTTTCAAAGAAAAAACAACTCTCCTTCACTCTTTTCTTCCCCTATTCCCCTGTTTTTCTCTCAGATGGAACCACTTATAAAACCTTCAGGTATCTTTTCTGAGGTTTATTTCCATATTTTAAAATAAGCATTTACACTGTAATTTCTTGAGTAATTATCTTCTTCTCTTGGATTTTTGTTAGCATAGATGAGGGTTTGCCATCTTTAAATTAGCCCCATCATCTCAATATCATTATATCATATTTTTAGCTAAATCAGTAAACATCATTTACATTTTGACCATGTAGATTGTATGCACTTCAAAACCGACCAGTACACAGTGATTTCATTTCTGTAGAGTTTTTCCTCCTGGAGTAAAGATTGATTTTTAAAAAATCAGTTGCATAGTTTTCTATGTACCTATCCTTAATTTCTTGGTAGGTGTTCCATCATATTGGCCGAATACCTATTGTTCATTTTTGTTTTCCCCTTTGAGTCCTCTACACTTCTACCCAATCTGGATTCATTCTTTAAGCCTCCTGCAAGGTTAGTATTTGGGGATTTTCCCTTTGTCATTCTTTGTTGGATCCCTCTTTCTTGGATCCTGTGCCATTTTATTCTTAGCTTCTTCATTAACTTCACTGGAGTGCATCCTTCAGGAAATTCCTGAGAAAGAGTGTATGCTTTCTCCTTCCATGTCCCCAATTTTTTTTTATTTTTAATACTTTGGTTGGCCTATAGTCTTCTAGCTTCATGGGGTGCTATTTTAAAATCCAGTGCTTTTTTTTTCTCCTAATCCTTCTAATGTGACTTATTTTATTTTTCCTTTTGGAAGCTTTTAGGGTCTCTTCTTTATCCCTTTTGCACTGATATTTCATGATGATGTGTCTTGATATAGATTATTTTTCATTTATTACACTGGGTATTAGGTGGGCCCCTTCAAACTGGAGGCTTCTATCCTTGGGGGCTTTTTGAAATGTTCTTATTTCTTTAGTAATTTTTTTATTCTATTTCAGGAATTCTTATCAGTTTGTTTTTGGACCACCTTTATTCTTTTATTTTATTTGTGTTTTTGTCATTTCATTTTGTTTTCCTTTCCAGGAGGTTTTCTCATTTTTATTTGAAGCCTGCTATTGAATTTTTGGTTAGTGGTAATATTTTTTATCTCCAAGAAGTTTTCTTTGTTCTCTTATTATTCTTTCCTCTTAACATGCTGTTCCTTTTTTGTTTTATAAACATACTTCCTTCTCTTACGTCTTCAAGTGTAGATTTGAGGTTTTGTTATTCCCCTTACTATCTCTCTTTTCTTCAGATTCCTTATTGCTATTTGTTTAGGCTCTCTTTAATATTCAGTTTTCTTCAAAAAGCAGGTGTATCATATTTAATAGTATGGCAATAAAGAGCTGATTGGAAACTCTTTGCATGGTAGGACTTGTCTCCTGTCTCTTGCCCTGTGGCAAGACTGACATCCAAGGAATAGGGTAGAGCTGGGGGCAAGGGTCAAATTGTTCTTTCTGTAGACTTACCATTAACTCCTTGTTTTTAGCTTAAGTCCCAAACCTTACCCTCTGCTGTAACTTAAATCTGTAATGCCTGGTTAATAAACTGCTTGGTTCTTGTCTTGCTGAGAAAGAGAGACAAGGGACCATCACTCACAATACAGACTTTCAGATAAACCTGTTTTCAGCCTTCTGTATCACCCTTATCTTTCACAATTTCTGATGACTGCAAATTCTGAGCCTCTCAGGTATTCTTCTGGGCAAAAGCTTTCCTTCTTAAGCCTTTTTCTTCAAACATTTTAGCTTATAGTTTCCTTGTCCTCATAAGTCAGTTAGCATTCCGTGCATTCCCTATCTCCCTTTATGATCTCTTTGTTTTTGAGGGTTATATTTTTTTTAATTCATTCTGTATCATTTTAGTGGGTTCTTTGAAAGAAGAAAAGATAAACACATATGCCAATCTCGTATCTTTAAACCTTCTACTTCCTATTTTTACAGCCATAAAGAAGCTGGGCATTTGTGGCTATATAACCTAATCAGGTTATAGACCGGTATTCCTGCCAAATAAGTTCAATATGTGTTCCTGGGTACGCATCTGTAGGCACATGCACATGAAGAGACCTCCACAGTTTGTTACATAGTAGCATGGGTGGTTGCTATATCATTTTTAAAGACCAGGTATTTTCATGGAAAAGTTAAAGTATTGTTGGAATTATTTGAGGAAACTAGTATTACCAAAACTATTTTATCATAATGAAGATCAGTTTTAGAGGCTGACAGAATTTGAATTTCAGCTATTCCACTTAGCTATTAGCTAATTGGCTATTTAGTTGTTGGCTTTCGGCTTTAGCTTTTTAATTGCTTCAAACCTCTGTTTCCTAGTCAGTTCAATGGGAATGATAATTCAGGTGATGAAAATTAAATTATCAGTTAATAGCTATTAAGCATTGATGAAATATATGGGACAGAATAGGTAGATGCATTATGATGAAACTACTGTTTTTCTTCAGTCCGCTTAACCTTGCTTAACTTTTCAGTATTTTTCTCATTTTCACCTTAAATAAAACCTGTTATATATATTTTTAGATTCTTGATGCCATTTACAAAATAGTTATCTCTAGTCTATTGGAAAACTTGCTGTCTTGCTATTTGCTCTAAGTGGAATTAAGTAAAGATTGAACTTAAGGCCTATTTTTTGGTTGGGTCATTCAAACATTAAGACAAGACATGTTTTAAGTTTTCAAAGTTAATATAAATAATTTCAGAATTATTTCATTATAAAATATAAAATTAAGTATGTATGTTTTGACAGCATATTGCCAAGTTTGATAAAAAGAACTTATTTACCATTGTGAATCTTGAATATTTTTCAGAAATAAAATGATTACTTAATCTTCACATCTGCATTAAACCCAAAATTAAGTATTTTACAAATTTAACCTTTTAACTGATAAAATGGCAGTGATACCCCTTGTTGCCTTAACAATTGATTATGAGCCTCCATTTCTTATAAACCAGCCAAATGCTTTGGTGTCCTTGACAAAAGATCTAAGTAAAAGGACTATATTGGCTAGTGTAAGAACATAAAACTGTTCTTTCTTTTGAAATATTTCAGATTTTTGTCTCTACAATCATCCTGAATTATTTTGTAGATCAAAGAGGCCTAAATACATGAAGGATGATAAGAAATTAAAGAAGAGAATGAAATGAGAATCAGTTCTATGATTTTAAATTTTGCATTGAAAATATCTGTGTGTAGTACAAACATAGAGATGTCCTTTTCTATTATAGCTTGACTAGATACCTTAAAATGTGTGTTTCTTTTAGGAATCACAGTGCATTGATAACAAGTGTAGTCCCAGGGGATTATGATGGAGATTCACAAATGGATGTCCTTCTGACATATCTTCCCAAAAATCATGCCAGCAGTGAATTGGGAGCTGTTATCTTCTGGGGACAAAATCAAACATTAGGTGAATTTGTTTTTTAAGAGTTTTTAATATTTATCATTGGATATTAAAGGAAGACTATGCCTGTTATTCCTAGGTAAATATAACAAAATTATTGTTCTGAAATCAGTTCAGTAATGAATTTCTTAAGAGTCAGTAATGGCCTGTAAAAACATTTTTAAAAGTCATATTTCTGATTTTTCTTTTTCAACCCAGGGCTAGTCTGAGGTCAGTTCCAGAGAACAGATTCCACTCTTGCTAGCTTTAGGAAGAGAGAGATTTATTAAAGGGTTTTATGGCCTACATAATTATTGGGATAGCTGGAGAACAGACTCTAGGTTGAACTTTCAGGAACAATCCCCAAAGCCATCAAGCATGGCTTTTTACCGTCAGAACACTGCCAGTTGCACCACAGCTGCTAGAATGACACTGTCTGCCGTGACCCTCAGCGGCCAGGGAGATGCCCTGCACCCTGCCTCTTGAGACTTTAGTGACCAGACACTGAAGTAGAACTCCTGCCTCCCAGAACTCAGAGTGTATCTGAGAGTGTATCTGGTTGGCAAGGCTTACATTTTATTCAGAATCTCAGATGCAGGGATAGGTGAGAAATGCTATTGTGGGTTTCTAGTCTCCCCATTATAGGAAAACACAAAAAGGTTGGAGTGGAGGTTGAGAGTCAGTCTACCATATCCACCCAAAAACCTTCAAGACTTACCTGAAAAGCCAATTAATTATACCCAAACAGGTAACTGTTCATGGACCAGATTTCAAGGCAGGGTGGAAGGGCTGCAGTTGTGTTTTCTGTAACATTGAGAACATAAGCAGTAGTCTCAGTACTTCAAATTCATTCAGTCAGTAAATATCTAAAGAAATAGTACCATGTGAAAAGCATTTCATGTATGTAAGCAGGGACATTTTAGAGTCAAGTACTTTTGTGCATGTTGTCAACTGCTCTAGTGCTAAATTGTATTTAAAGAAGACTCACCTAAGAGATTTTTAGATTGAAGCCTCTAAAGAAAGTTATTGTAATGGTGCTCTTAACTATAGAACGAACCCCAGTATTTTGTCCTTACAAACTTGATGTCCATTTAAGTTAGATTTATAGTGTCTTGTTAATAGTAGTAGTTGGAATTAATTATAGATAAATCTTGAAAAGAATAAAGGTATTTTACCCCAAGTGTAGATATCGAAAATAATATAAAGTACCTGCTGATTTATATATTTTCTCTCTATACAGATCCTAACAATATGACTATACTCAATAGGACTTTTCAAGATGAACCACTAATTTTGGAGTAAGTATGTGCTTGCTTCCCTTTGAAAGATTTTAAACTAACAAACATAAAATTTCTCATATAAGAGACTACTTTGCAAAGTAGCATTGACACTAAATTCATTCTCCCTTTGAAACTGATAGAGGCTTATACTCTTGACTATATGACATTTACTTGCCATGATGGAGGAAAGAGAAAAATGAAATTCAATATTTTGGAAAGAGGAAGAAATTTGTGTTTTTGTTTCCGTAGCTTTCAATGTGTCCATTATGGATCTATGTTGATTGTAGCCATGTCATTACTCAAAAGAATTAAGGTAACTGTTTTAGGGTAATACTGTTAGTGCTTGATTGACAGATAAGAATGCTATGGGCTTTTCTCCAGAGATTTAGAAAAATGTCTGTATTAAGGAGAAACTTACCTTTTTTTAAAGCTCTTCTTTAGTGTTATCATTTATTTCTCAAAATACACTCATGTACTAGGATAAGTGTCATCCAAATTCCTGTCAGGACATTTGGTAATGATACAGAGATCATTGGGGGAGCTAAAGCGATGTATAGCCACTTTCTTATTTCCACTGCTGCCTTTCATACAGTTATTAAAATAATAGTCGTGTATCAATAAGTCAGTGGCCCTTAGAAGTCTCAACTATAAATTCATGGATTAATCTTCTTAAAGGCCCTCAGCTTGATTGCTCTCATAGTTCAAATTTCATAATTTTTTCATTGTTGTTGCAATATATAATGGCCAGTATGAATTTTTACACCAGCTGGGGATTACTTTTGTGGGTTATTTCTCCTAAACCCACCTAACTACATCAGTTGGGTCTGAAATAAGTGCTGTCTTCTTACCACTCAGGGATAGATGAGATTATGCAGAAACTAAAGGCGACCCTAACATTTCACAACAAAAGTTCATCTCTTGCTTACGCTGCCTGTCCACTGTGGGTCAGTGATAGGCTCAGCTCTGTGCCATCACTCAGTCAGGTGTCAGAGGCCCCATTATCTGTGGAGCTGGACCACCTGAAACCCATGTTCCTCTCCTTGCCACTGCCAAGCTTAAAGCAGGCTGGAGGGTCCAGTAATAAATAATAAACCCTTTTGCCTGGAAGTAACACATGTCTAACACTCTGCTAACATTTTATTGACTACAGCAGAAACTGGTGAGCATTGTGATGTCGACCACACCTCCCAAAGGTTATTTTCCTTTTAAAGCTAGAACATGAGAATTTTACGAAATGGCTGCTTAATGTTTTTAATGTTTTCTTTTCAGCTTCAATGGTGATTTAATTCCTGATGTATTTGGTATTACAAATGAATCCAGCCAGTCACAGATACTATTGGGAGGGTGAGTAAATATGATTATAACCATGTCATTAATTGTACTTATTGCTGCTACAGGATCTGTGTGTCTATGTGAACTGATTGCTTTAACCATTAGGAGAAAACTCAGCTCATTGGAAATCCTTGCTCTTAAAGATTTTTAAAAGGGCATTTGGTTGACATATAAGCTTTCTCAAACAGTTTGGGATTTGATCTGCAACTGCTCTCTAGGTAGAGCCAGCTTAATCCATTTATCCCTTTGGAAATTAGAGATATAAACTTTACAGGTCCCCATTTGAATATTGGTTCTTTAGATGTTTTTTAGGAAAAATTTAATTTAAATAGGATAGCCGCAGTCTTAATTGAATTCTCCACCTTAGTCATGGTAGCTCTGAGACTTTTACTGATAAGCCTGTTCCTTCTCCCTTTTATTTGTTCAATGAGCAATCAATAATTGCCTGAGAATGTAAACACTCCTTCTCTGGGCTCTGGAAACTTTTCTGTGTGTACTTTATCCTTGACCAATATGTGTGCTAGGATTCTCTTACTACCCATGCATGCCACTCTTTCGAAAAACTGTATCGCTTGGCATCAGGGAAATCCAAATCAAACCTCAATGAGATACCACCTCACACCAGTCAGAATGGCTAAAATTAACAAGTCAGGAAACGACAGATGTTGGTGGGAACGCAAGCTGGTGCAGCCACTCTGGAAAACAGTATGGCGGTTCCTCAAAAAGTTGAAAACAGAGCTACCATACGATCCAGCAATTGCACTACTGGGTATTTACCCCAAAGATACAAATGTAGGGATCCGAAGGGGTATGTGCACCCCGATGTTTATAGCAGCAATGTCCACAGTAGCCAAACTATGGAAAGAGCCAAGATGTCCATCGACAGATGAATGGATAAAGAAGATGTGGTATATATATACAATGGAATATTATGCAGCCATCAAAAGGAATGAAATCTTGCCATTTGCAACGACGTGGTTGGAACTGGAGGGTGTTATGCTGAGCGAAATAAGTCATTCAGAGAAAGACATGTATCCTATGACCTCACTGATATGAGGAATTCTTAATCTCAGGAAAGAAACTGAGGGTTGCTGGAGTGGTGGGGGGTGGGAGGGATGGGGTGGCTGGGTGATAGACATTGGGGAGGGTATGTGCTATGGTGAGCACTGTGAATTGTATAAGAGTGATGAATCACAAACCTGTACCTCTGAAACAAATAATACGTTATATGTTAAAAAAAAAAAAAAAAGAAGATAGCAGGAAGGGAAAAATGAAGGGGGGAAAATTGGAGGGGGAGACGAACCATGAGAGACTATGGACTCTGAGAAACAAACTGAGGGTTCTAGAGGGGAGGGGGTGGAGGGATGGGTTAGCCTGGTGATGGATATTAAAGAGGGCACGTACTGAATGGAGCACTGGGTGTTATACGCAAACAATGAATCATGGAACATACATCTAAAACTAATGATGTAATGTATGGTGATTAACATAACATAATAAAAAAAAAAAAACTATTTGGAATCTTGCAATTCAAAGATAAAATTCCTCTAGACTTAAATAGAACTGGCCTCCTAACATTTAAAGCAAGATACTTTTCCTGAGATGCCTTCAGCTTGGTTAATTTTTTATTTGTCTGATAAGGCAGAAATTTAGTTCAGGAGTACAGAACGTGGGGCACCTGGATGGCTCAGTTGGTTAAGTGTCCGACTCCTGATTTCAGCTCAGGTCATCATCTCAGGAGTAGTGGGATGGAGACCTGCATCAGGCTCCACTGCAAGTCCTGCTTGTTTGCCTTGGGCTGGGATTATTCAGGAAACTGTCTTTTCGTTTCTTCTCTTTAATGGCATACATGTGGGAGGCGACTGGCTGACTCATTTGGAAGAGCATGCAACTCTTGATCTTGGGGTCATGAGTTCCAGCCCCCAGGTTAGGTGTAGAGAAAACTTGGGGCACCTGGTGGCTCAGCTGGTTGAGCATCTGACTCGTGGTTTTGGCTCAGGTCATGATCTCAGGGTCATGGGGTCTGGCTGCATGCTCAGCAGGGAGTCTGCTTGAGATTCTCTCTCTGCCTCTCCCTCTACCCTTCTGCCCCCCACATTCATCTGTGCATGCGCTCTCTCTCTCAAATAAATATATAAATCTTTAAAAAAATAAATAAATAAAAACTTAAAAATAAATAGATAAATAAAGGTATACATTGTGATTGAGAACAGGATGGTGACTCCTGCCCTGCTTTATTTCACAGTAACCTCCATTTTAGTCAAAGAAATACTTCAAATACCTTTAATATGTAATTTGACCTTTAGAGATTAAAACTTTTGAAACAGCTATTGTTAATTCAGAAAGTAAAATTTCTAATATCTTTATGGGTTTTCTACTTAATCTGTAAGAAAACTATTTAGAATATCATGTGATAGTGTCATAGCTTATTTACTTGTTCTGAATTCTGCATTAGATTTTTTTCTCTGATGCTTACTGAAAAATGATAGCTTTAAAAACTTACTATGCCTAGAGACATATTCACTTTTATTTTTTAGACGTTATACTCTGGTATATTTCGGTATACGTGAGTAATATTCTGGTATTTTATTCTCATTTAAACTTTCATTTACAGATTAAACAATAATAGCTAACTGTATTATAAATAACAAGTTTGCCTACAAGATTTATTCTGATGCCAGTTTAAAGAATGAAATTACATAAATTGGCAGAAAAGAATTCCTGTCGTTAGCATGGTTGGGATAACCTAGCAATATCATGATTCCAGACAAAAGAAAGCTGAATATGGGAGCAAGCATTAATGTGTCACTAAAATAAGAAAAATGTATTTAGGCCATATCACTTTTACAAGTTACAGACATATGTACTGGTACCTAAGTAAAAAAGCCATAAGCATTGACATTTTGGACTATTGTGACCCTGACTGGCAGTCCAATCTTAACAAGAAACCTAACCTACCTTTTGCAACTTAAATGTTGTGCTTTATGGGCATGGCAGACCCAAGATTATCTTAAATTTAATTAAATTTTGCCAGAACCTTAATTTTATGGGAAATTTACAATGATCTTTAAATAGAGTACTAAATGCTCCCATAGGATTGCGCTGAAAAGCCCACAGCTGTAACCCGGTCCAATGCACGCATGGAAATAGGAGATTGCCCACAAGTAAAACTAGCATGACTGATTTGGCTGGAGTAAATGTACACATTTTCAGTCTAAGGAGGCAATGGTAATAAGCAGAAGGATCCTTTTTAATTGGTACAGTGGGGGCTATCTAACAAGGACAGGAAGGGTACTAAATCTACTTAGGTGCCAGAGATAATTGAACTATGTTAAATGGTCAAAGGTGAGACTTCAGTTTGTGTCTCAACCTCACTTTATAATGACTTGAAATAATGTAATCATGTGCCACGTTACTTAGAAATAACACCTAGCCATTAAATGGCAGAGCAGCTTTCGCAGTGATGTGAGGTTATAATTAATGAGCATTTTCTATAAAAGGGAATTTGAAACTGATGTTGCATAAGCATTCAGAATATTTAGTATTGATGTGAAAACATTTGTACCTGTAATTTTAATCAAAGCCAAATATAATATTGGTCTGTTCCAATTTCTGTGACTCATCTACTGAGTTCAAACATATTTCTGGTTTAGGCCCAAGTTGTATACTTGGGAATATTAATGTAGGTATGTGATAGATAACTACTTTGACATATACTCCATTTACTTCACAAGTGATTGCATAAAAATTTTGAATGAATATTAATGGCACTGAAAGCAGCCATTTTTAACTGTTAGTTATATGGATGGATATTTTTCTCCGCTGCTAGAAAAAAACTGTATCTTCTATTTATTTATTATTTATCTATTTATTTATTTTGATTTCTGCTATTGACTATAGCTATAATTACAGTGGAACAGAAAATTATATTATTTCAAAATGTAGAACCAAAAGTTTTTTTTTTTTCTTTTTTTTTATTATTACGTTCAATTAGCCAGCATATAGTACATCATTAGTTTTTGATGTAATGTTCAGCGATTCATTGGTTGTGTATAATACCCAGTGTTCATCACCACATGTGCCCTTCTTAATACCCATCACCCGGTTACCCCCCCACACACCCCTTCCTTCTGTAACCCTCAGTTTGGTTCCCAGGTCCAGAGTCTGTCATGGTTTGTCTCCCTCTCTGATTTCTTCCTATTCAGTTTTCCCTCCCTTCCCCTGTGGTCCTCTGCGCTATTCCTTATGTTCCACATACGAGTGAAACCATATGATAATCGTCTTTCTCTGCTTGACTTATTTCAGTTAGTATCTTCTATTTAAATATAGTTAGCTACTCTCAATCCAAGAGGCATAAATCCCTATTTTTCCATGTAATCTTCTCTTTTCTCACTTTATACCAATGACTAATATATTTAATCACCCTTCATTTTTACTGCTGATTTTGTTGGTTTGCTGATGCATTACAGAAAATATTGCAAATATTTGTCTTAATGAAATAATGATATGATATTGTGTCACTTAAATCTATTATTTAGAAAAGATGAAAATTATAAATTTATAACACAAAAGGAACCAAATAATCATCAAGGCAGCTTTTAACTGTGTAATCAACATTAGTATTCATAATCTTAGTATTCATAATCTTAACAAAAAAGGTGGCTTGAGATGATTCATATTTTCTGATATGAAAATACTAGAATTCCCCTAGTAGCCTTCTCCCCTCTCCCCTTATACACCATTTGTATTTGGAACATTGTTCTTTTTTTTTTTTTTTTTTAAAGATTTTATTTATTTGACACAGAGAGAGAGACAGCTAGAGAGGGAATACAAGCAGGGGGAGCAGGAGAGGGAGAAGCAGGCTCCTGGCTGAGCAGGGGGCCCGATGCGGGGCTCGATCCCAGGACCCTGGGATCGTGACCTGAGCCGAAGGCAGACGCTTAACCGCTGAGCCACCCAGGTGCCCCTGGAACATTGTTCTTTAAAGGAATGTATTAGAACTTGAGAAATTAGTTTTTTATTAGTATTTCCATAGAAACAGTATAACAGTTTTCTCACTTTTCTATATTCCTAAAGAAATTTTCCTGTTGGAGATAAATTATTTTATTTTCCCATTGTTTCTCATCTAAACCTTTTTCTTTTCAAAATTAAGCCGCAGAAATAGTGAAAAGCTTTAGCAGATGACAAAATTGAATATGATGTAATTATTTCAAATGGCATGTCACTTAAGGATCTCTAATTTTATTTCCTGGAGTTCCACTGGGAACTTTTGAGGGGTCAGATGACCCACAATTCCCTGGTTATTGATTATACTGCTTTGTTGTAGGTATTGGTTAGCAGTATTGTATGTAAGTGAATTTTTGTAAGTGAATGATTTAAGATGTTATTCTTAAAATTTAGTCACTTTGCCTTTAGTTAAATCTTACAATTTTTAGATATGTATTCTGTGTAATAATCATTTGGAAAAGTATCACCTTTTTTGAGAAACACAGAGTTTTATAGTTTCTGTGCAAAGAAATTTGATAGTAACATTTCATCATGAATATTGATAATATTTTAAAATGTCTTGGATTCAACCTATTTCTATTAGCATATGTCAAGTTTTTGTTTCCTTCTTTGAGGGCAAACTATTTTTTTATTTCATTACTATTTGCATATATATAGAAAAAAGTCCATTTTAAAAGAAGCATAGAATACACTGAACTGTACACTTAAAAATAATGGAGATGGGGGCGCCTGGGTGGCTCAGTGGGTTAAGCATCTGCCTTTGGCTCAGGTCATGATGCCAGGGTCCTGGGATCTAGTCCCGCATCAGGCTCCCTGCTCAGTCAGCTTCTCCCTCTGCCCGCCCCCCCACCCCGGCTAGTGCAAGCTCTCTCTCTTTCTCTCTCTCTGTCTCTCACAAAAATAAATAAATAAAATCTTTAAAAAAAAATGATGGAGATGGTAAATTTGATGTTATCTATAATTTGCTACATTAAAAAAATTGGAAAAAGAAAAGCATAGAGAAGCTACGTATACAGCAGACTTTGAGCAAGATTAGTATATATTATTTCAGTTTAGGGTAAAATAATTCAAAATAGTTTATAGTTTATAATTTCTGAAAATGCAGGTTAAATCTCTTTCATTAGATTTCTTTTACATTTTTTTAAAAATGTATTTGCTATTGAAAATGTCCTACAAGTACTTGATATTTACCAGTCTGGAGGCCTAGGCTCTAAGCTCCGGTTCCTGAATTCCACAATGGTCCTGAGTCAGACAGTTCAGCTGTGAGGGCCTTTGCTTCTCCTCAGACTGCCTACCCTTCTGTTGTACCTGCCCGCTCTAGGAACTAGATCACGTCTCCTAGGTGTAATATTACAATAAACACCCAATGGAGGTAGGAATACTGGGACAAAGTAAGGATGTGGCTGAAAGAAATCTCCACATTTTCTCCTATGAACTTAAGATGTTATTTCTGTGAGGTCCTTAAGATTTATCTGGTCCATCCCACACCTTTGAGTTCTCATAGAGGCCCAAAGTGAGTGAATGATCCATCAAGTTACCAGGGTAACTTTGTTCTCCAGTGACGCTTTTTTAATTCTCCCCTAGATCCTGCTCCTCACTATGTCCCTCCAGAAGAGGCATACCATGGGGTTGCACAGCTTATCTGTCTTCTGTGAGGCTTGGGGTTGGATGGGGAGGGAAGAGAAGAAAGAAGACCTTAAACAAGACTGTTTGGTTTTTTAAATATCTACTGAGTGACTCTGGGCTTGGCACATTACATCACTTGTCTCATATTTTTTCTCACAGCAGATAGCTTATGTGGCTAAAGAGGCTCTCTGTAGGAGGTTGCTTAAAGAGGCTAATTCAAAGGTGAAGTGACTACTACAAGTTCAGAATTTATAAATAAATGGTAGATCTGGGATTTGAATCTTGGTCTTCCCAATTCTAAAGCCTATATTCTTTTTTTTTTTTAATATTTTATTTATTTATTTGACAGCACAAGCAGGGGGAGCAGCAGGGAGAGGGAGAAGCAGGCTCGCCACTGAGCAAGGAGCCTGACGTGGGGCTTGATCCCAGGACCCTGGGATTATGACCTGAGCCAAAGGCAGATGCTCAACCGACTGAGCAACCCAGGCACCCCAAAAGAAATTTCTCTTAATACTTGAATATATAGGGGCAATCCCAGGGTCCTGGGATCAAGCCCCACGTTGGGCTCCCTACTCAGCGGGGAGCCTGCTTCTCCCTCTCCTCCCTGCTTGTGCTCTCTCTCACTATCTCTGTCTCTATCTCTGTCTCTCTCTCTCCCTCTCTCAAATAAATAAATAAATAAATACTTGAATATGTAAACAAAACCAACTTAAATACCAATTTTAATTTATATATTAATTTGTAGACATACATTTCTTTGGAGACATATGATAGAGTGACCACTACAACCAGTAAACAAATTTCAGATATAAAAACATTATATATTATGATAAAGTTCTGTTAAGAGAAATGGAATATAAGTACAAGGTCGGTGAAAAAGGGAAAGATGTATAATTAAAGAAGACCTCGTTCATGTGTATCTTTCTTTAAGTCTACTATAGTTAACATACAGTGTTTTATTAGTTTCAGGTGTACAATATAATCATTTGACAATTCTATACCTTACTCAGTGCTCATCAAGATAAGTGTGATCCCCTTCACCTATTTTACCCATCCCCCATCCACCTCCCCTCTGGTAACCATCAGTTCTCCATACTTAAGAGTCTGGTTTTTTTGGTTTATCCCTTTTTCTTTCCTTCATTCTTTGATTTCTTTCTTAAATTCCACATATGAATAAAATCATGGTATGTGTCTTTCTCTAATTGACTTATTTTGCTTAACATTATACTCTCTAGATTCATCCATGTTGATGCAATAGACAAGATTACATTCTTTTCTAAGGCTTTTCTAAGGCTGAATAATATTCCAGTGTGTGTGTGTGTGTGTGTGTGTGTGTGTGTGTGTGTGTATACACACATGTATATATGTATTTACCATATCTTCTTTATCCATTCATTTATCCATGGACACTTGGGCTGCTTCCATAATTTGGCTATTGTAAATAATTCTGAAATAAATATAGGGGTGCCTATATCTTTTCAAATTAATGTTTTCATATTCTTTGGGTAAATACCCATTAATGCAATTACAGGTAGTTCTAATTTAATTTTTGAGGAACCTCCATACTGTTTTCCACAGTGGCTGCATCTGTTGCATTCTCACCAAGAGTATACATTCTCGCCAACACTTGTTTCTTGTGTTGTTTTTGCCATTTTGACAGGTGTGAGCTAATAGCTCATTGTATTTTTGATTTGCATTTCCCTGATCATGAGTGATGTTGAGCATCTTTTCATGTGTCTGTTGACCATCTGGATGTCTTCTTTGGAGAAATGACTATTCATGTCTTCTGCCCATTTTTAACCGGATTATTTTTTCTTTTTTGGTATTGAGTTGTATAAGTTGTTGATATACTTTTAGTTACTAACCCTTTATCAGATATGACATTTGCAGATATCTTCTCCCATTTAGTAGGTTGTCTTTTAGTTTTGTTGATTGTTTCCTTTGCTTTGCAATAGCTTTTTATTTTGATGTAGTTCCAAGAGTTTATTTTTACTTTTCTTTTCCTTGCCTCAGGAGACATATCTTGAGAAATATTCCTATAGCCAATGTCAGAGAAAATACTGCCTGTGCTCTATTCTAGGATTTTTATGGTTTCAGGTCTCACATTTAGGTCCTTAATCCATTTGAGGTTATTTTTGTGTGTGATGTAAGTGGTACAGTTTCATTTTTTTGCATGTAGCCATCTAGTTTTCCCAAAACCATTTGTTGAAGAGACTATCTTTTTCCATTGGATATTATTTCCTGCTTTGTCGAGGATTAATTGATCATTTAATCATGGGTTTCTTTCTCGGCTTTCTGTTCTGTTCTGTTGATCTGTGTGTCTCTTTTTGTGCCAGTATCATACTGTTTTGATTACTGCAACTTTCTGGTATAACTTGAAATCTGGAATTGTGATGCTTCCAGCTTTGTTTTTCTTTTTCAAGATTGCTTTGGCTATTTGTGGTCTTTTTTGGTTCCATACAGTTTTAAGATTGTTCTAGTTCTGTGAAAAATGCTGTTGGTATTTTGGTAGGGATTGCATTAAATGTGTAGATTGCTTTGGGTATTATAGACATTATAACAATATTGGTCCTTCCCATCCATGAACATGGACTATCTTCCCATTTGTTTGTGTTAATTTTATAGTCTTTCACCTAGTTTTATAGTCTTTCACCTCGTTGGTTGAGTTTATTCCTAGGTATTTTATTATTTTTGGATTGTTTTCCTAATTTCTCTTTCTGCTACGTCATTATTAGTGGATAGAAATGCAACAGATTTCTGTACATTGATTTTGTATCCTGCAACCTTACTGAATTGATTTGTCAGTTTTAGTAGTTTTTGCTGGAGTCTAGGGTTTTCTATATATAGTATCGTGTCATCTGCAAGTAGCGAGAGTTTTACCTCTTTCCTACCAATTTGGGTGCCTTTTATTCCTGTATGTGGTCTGATTGCTGTGGCTAAGGCATCTAGTACTATGTTGAATAAAAGTGGTGAGAGTAGACATCCTTGTCTTGCTCCTGGCCACAGGGGGAATGCTGTCGGTTTGTTGTTGTTGTTGTTGTTTTTTACCATTGACTATGATGTTAGCTGTGGGTTTTCATATATGGCCTTTATTATGTTAAGCTATGTTCCCTCGAAACCTCCTTTGTTGAGGGATTTTATCATGAATGAATGTTGTAACTTGTCAAATGCCTTTTCTTCATCTGTTGAAATGATCATGTGGCTTTTATCCTTTCTCTTCTTTTTTTGTTTTAAGATTTTATTTATTTATTTATTTATTTGAGAGAGAGACAGAGAGCATAAGCGTGGGGGGGGGGTTGGAGCAAAGGGAGAAGGAGAGGGACAGACTCCCTGTTGAGTGCAGAGCCAACTCAGGGCTCAATCCCAGGACCCTGGGATCATGACCTGAGCTGAACTCAGATGCTTAATTGACTGAGCCACCCAGGCACCCCTGTCCTTACTCTTATTAATGCTATTTATCGCCTTGCAAATATTGAAACACTCTTGCATCCAGGAAATCACAGTTGATCATGGTGAATGATTTTTTTTAATATGTTCTTTGATTCAGTTTGCTAATATTTTGTTGAGGAATTTTGCATGTATATTCATTAGAGATATTGGCCTGTAGTTCTTTTTTTAAGTTTTTATTTAAATTCCAGTTAGCTTACATACAGTGTAATATTAGTTTTAAGTATGCAATATAGTGATTCAACACTTAACATATATCACCCAGTGCTCATCACAACTGCACTCCTTATTCCCCATCACCTGTTTAACCCATCGCCTCACCCACCTACCTTCTGGTAATCATCACTTTGTTCTCTATACTTAAGAGTCCATTTCTTGCGTGCCTGGGTGGCTCAGTCAGTTAAGTAGCTGCCTTTGGCTCAGGTCATGATCCCAGTGTCCTGGGATCGAGCCCCACATTGGGCTCCTTGCTCAGTGGGGAGACAGTTTCTCCCTCTGCCTGCTACTCCCCCTGCTTATGCTTGTCCTCTCTCCCTCTCTCTCTCTGTCAAATAAATAAATAAAATATATATTTTTTAAAAGTCTATTTCTTGCTTTGCCTCTCTTTTTTCCCCTTTGCTCATTTGTTTTGTTTCTTAAATGCTACATATGAGTGAAATCATATGGTATTTGTCTTTTCTCTGACTGACTTGTTTCGCTTAGCATAATACTTTCTAGCTCCATCCATGTTGTTGCACATGGCAAGATTTCATTCTTTTTTATAGATGAGTGATAGTCCATTGCATGTATGTTTGTGTGTGTGTGTGTATATATACACACACACCACATATTCCTTATCCATTAATCAGTCAGTAGACATTTGGGCTGTTTCCATAATTTGCTATTGTAGATAATGCTGCTGTAAACATCGGGGTGCATGCATCCCTTTGAATTAATATTTTTGTGTACTTTGGGTAAATGCCTAGTAGTGCAATTACTGGGTCATAGAGTACTTCTATTTTTAACTTATTGAGGAACTTCCATAGTGTTTTCCACAAAGACTGCACCAGTTTGCACTCCCACCACCAGTGCAAGAGAGTTCCTCTTTCCCCACATCCTCACCAACACCTGTTGTTTTTTGTGTTGTTGACTTTCACCATTCTGACAGGTGTGAGGTGATACGTAATTGTAGCTTTGATTTGTATTTCCCTGATGATCACTGATGTGGAGCACCTTTTCATGTGCCTGTTGGTCATATGTGTATTCATGTCTTCTGCCTGTTTTTAATTGGATTATTAATTTTGGGGTTGTTGAGGTGTATAAGTTCTTTATATATCTTGGATACTAATCCTTTATCAGAGTTGTCATTAGCAAATATCTTCTCCCATTCAGTAGGCTGTCTTTCAGTTTTGTTGATTGTTTCCTTTGCTGTGCAGAAGCTTTTTATTTTGATATAGTCCCAATAGTTTATTTTTGCTTTTGTTTCCCTTGCCTCAAGAGACACATCAAGAAAAATGTTGCTACAGCCAATGTCAGAGAAATTACTTCCTGTCCTCTCTTCTAGTTTTTTTATGGTTTCAGGTCTCATATTTAGGTCCTTAATCCAGTTTGAGTTTCTTTTTGTGTATGGTTTAAGAAAGTGATAGAGTTTCATTCTTTGGCATGTCGTTGTTCAGTTTTCCCAACATCATTTGTTGAAACCTTCTTTTCCCCATTGTATATTGTTTCCTGTTTTGTCGAAGATTAACTGACCATATAGTTGTGTGTTCATTTCTGTGTTTTCTGTTCTGTTCTCTTGATCTTTGTGTCTGTTTTTGTGCCAGTACCGTACTGTTCTGATTACTATAGCTTTGTAATATAACTTGACATCCAGAATTGTGATGCCTCCAGCTTTGCTTTGTGGTTCTATACAAATTTTAGGATTGTTTGTTCTAGCTCTGTGAAAAATGTTATGTTGGTATTTTGATAGGGATTGCATTAAATGTGCAGATTGCTTTGGGTATTAGACATTTTAACAGTATTTGTGTTTCTGATTCATGAGCATAGAATGTCTTTCCATTTCTTTGTGTTACCTTCAATTTCTTTCATGAATGTTTTATAGTTTTCAGAGTACAGGTCTTTCACTCCTTTGGTACATTAATTTTGTATCCTGGAACTTTACTGAATTCTTTTATCAGTTCTAGCCATTTTTCAGGTTTTATATACATATATAGTATCATGTGATCCACAAATAGTGGAAGTTTTACTTCTTCCTTGCTGATTTGTATGCCTTTTATTTGATTGTTGTGTCTAGGATTTACAGTACCAAGTTGAATAAAAGTAGTGAGAGTGGGCATCCCTGTCTTGTTCCTGACTGTAGAGGAAAAGCTCTCAGTTTTTCCCTATTTAAGATGATATTAGCTGTGGTTTTTTTCATATATAGCCTTTATTATGTTGAGGTATGTTCCCTTTAAACCTACCTTGTCCAGAGTTGTTATCACGAATAAATGTTGTACTTTGTCAATTGCTTTTTCAAATCTATTGAAATGATCATGATTCTTATCTTTTCTTTTGTTAATGTAATATATCACATTGGTTGATTTGTGGATATTGAACCACACTTGCAACCCAGGAATAAATCCCACTTGATCATAGTGAATGATTTTTTTTAAGGTATTGTTGGACTCAGTTTGCTTGTATTTTATTGAGAATTTTGGCATCTGTGTTCATCAAGAATATTGGCCTGTAGTTATCTTTATTAGTGGTATTGTTATGGGTTTGGTATCAGGGTAATGCTGGCCTCATAGAATGAATTTTGACATTTTCCTTCCTATTTATTTTTTTAATAGTTTGAGAAGAATAGGTATTACCTCTTATTTAAGTGTCTGGTAGACTTCATCTGTGAAGCCATCTGGTTTGTTGGAGTTTTTTGAGTACTGATTCAATTTCATTGCTTGTAATCTGTTCACATTTTCTATTTCTTCCTCATTCAGTTTTAAGAGGTTGTAGGTTTCTAGAAATGTATCCATTTCTTCTAGAATGTCCAATTTTTTGGTATGTAATTATTTGTAATATTCTCTTACAGTCGGTTGTATTTCTTTTGGGTCGGTTATTATTTCTCCTCTTTTATTTCTGATTTTGTTTTGAGTCCTCTCTCTTTCTCTCCCCCTCCCTCCCTTCTTCTCTCCCTCTCTTTTTCTTGATGACTCTGGCTAAAGGTTTGTCAATTTTACTATCTTTAGAAAGAACCAGCTCCTGGTTTCATTGATATGTTCTATTGGCTTTTTAGTTTTATTTTGTTTATTTCTGATCTAATCTTTATTATATTCTTTCTTCTACTGGTTTTGGGTTTTGTCTGTTCTATTTCTAGCTCCTTTAGGTATAAAGTTAGGTTGTATATTTGAGATTTTTCTTGCTCTTGAGGTAGGGCCATATTGCTATAAACTTTACTCTTAGAAAATCTTCGCTGTATCCTGAAGATTTTGGAGCATTATGTTTTCATTTTCATTTGTCTACATGTATTTTTTTAGTGGGGGAGGGACAGAGGGAGAGGAGAGAGAAAATCTTAAGCAGGCTCTATAGAGCCTGACACTGGGCTCAATCTCACAACCCTCAGATCATGACCTGAGCTGAAATCGAGAGTTGGACATTTAACTGACTGAGCCACCCAGGCACCCTGTCTCCATGTAGTTTTTGCTTTTCTCTTTTATTTTTTGGTTGACCCATTCATGGTTAATAGCATGTTATTTAACCTTCATGCATTTGTGCTCTTTCTGTATTTTTTCTTGTGGTTCATTTCTAATTTCATAGTGTTGTGGTCAGAAAAGATGCATGGTATGACTTCGATCTTTTTCAATTTGTTGAAACTTGTTTTGTGACCTAATGTGTGATTTTTCTGGAGATTGATCCATGTGCACTTGAAAACAATATGTATTCTGCTGTTTTAGGATGGAATGTTCTGAATACATCTAGTAAATCCATGTGGTTCCATGTGTCATTCAAAGCCACTGTTTCCTTGTTGATTTTCTCTTTGGATGATCTGTCCATTGATGTAAGTGGGGTGTTAAAGTCCCATACTATTATTATATTACTACCAATTAGTCCCTTTATGTTTGTTATTAACTTATTTTATGTACTTGGGTACCCCCATGTTGGGTACATAAATATTTACAATAATTATATTACCTTGTTGGATTGTTTCCTTTATGATTATATGGTGTCCTTCTTTGTTTCTTGTTACAGTCTTTGTTTTAAAGTCTATTTTGTTCACTATAAGTATTGCTCCCCTGGCTTTTTTACTTCTATATGCTTCATAAATGCTTCTCCATCCCTTCACTTTCAGTCTTCATGAGTCTTTAGGTCTTAAATGAGTCTCTTGTAGGCACCATAATGGTGGGTCTTATATTTTATCTATTCTGTCACCCTATATCTTTTGATTGGAGCATTTAGTCCACTTATAGCCAAAGTAATTATTGATAGCTAGGTACTTAGTTGCCATTTTATTACTTGTTTTGTCGGGTTTGGCCAGCAAACCCTGAGACAGCGAATGAAAGGATTACTCCCAGCACCTTAGTAAGGGAAAGGGGAGGCCTAGGGGCCAGACGCTCTAATGGTGAAAGGCCTTGAGCCAAGCTCTCTCTCTCCTTTTATTGTGAGTTTAATTAATACCCCATGTGCAGGACAAGGAGTTTGTGAAGTACGTGACCACTACAGGTGCCTGTATTTAAGCATTTACTCCCTGGATGAAACCCTTGAGCCGCAGTAAGAATCCAGGGCGTGTTCAGCCAAGAAACTTAAGAGGCAGCCCAGCGTTCAGGGCACTCCCTCCTTTGCATTTCAATTAGTCTCATCCAGGGAGGCATATACAAGTCAGGTTTTATCTCTCCAGGCACTGTGAATCCCCACATTGTTTTATGGTTGTTTGTTGTTGTTCTTTCTTCTCTTCTCTCATGGTTAGTTGGCATTCTTTAGTGGTATACTTACATTCCTTTCCCTTTATTTTTTGTATATCCATTACTGGTTTTTGATTTATGTTACCATTTGTTTTGTCTGTAACATCTTCTGCATATAATAGTCTATATTAGGTTGATGATCGCTTAAGTTTGAACCCATTCTTTGCTCCTCTCCCCCACCTCCCCACATTTTAGATATACAGTGTCATACTTTACATGCTTTTATTTTGTGAGTCCCTTGACTGATTTTTACAATATACTTATTTTTCTGCTCTTGTGCTTCCTACTTTTCTTGTTTATTACTTATGTTCTGTCCTTTCCACACAAAAAGTTCCCTTTAAGATTTCTTGTGGGGCTGGTCTAGTGGTCATGAATTCCTTTAACTTTTATTTGTCTGAGAAACTCTTTATCTATCCTTCTATTCTGAATGATAGCCTTGCTGCATAGAGTATTCTTGGCTGAAGATTTTGCATTCAGCACTTTGAATATATCATGCCACACCCTCTGGCCTCCAAAGTTTCTGTTGAAAACCAGCTGATAGCCTTATGGGGTTTCTTTTGTTTGTAACTGTTCTCTTTTCTCGTTCTGCTTTTAAAATTCTCCCTCTATCACTACTTTTTGGCTTTTTTTTTTTTTTTTTTTTTTAGATTTTATTTATTTATTTGACAGAGAGAGAGATAGCTAGAGCAGGAACACAAGCAGGGGGAGTGGGAGAGGGAGAAGCAGGCTTCCCGCCAAGCAGGGAGCCCAATGTGGGACTCGATCCCAGGACACTGGAATCATGACCTGAGCTGAAGGCAGACGCTTAACGACTGAGCCACCCAGGCACCCTACTTTTTGGCATTTTAATATTATGTATCTTGGTGTGGAACTCCTTGGGTTGGTTTTGTTGGGAGATCTCTGAACCTCCTGAGTCTGGATATATTTCCTTCCCCACATTCGGGAAGTTTACAGCTATTATTTATTCAAATGAAACATTTGCCCCTTTTTCTCTCTCTTCTCCTTCTGGGATCACTATTATGAGAATGTTAGTACATTTGATGGTGTCACTGAGCTCCCTAAGTCTATTCTGATTTTGTATTATTTTTTTCTCTCTCTCCTATTCAGTTTGGTTCCTTTCCATTACTTGGTCCTCCAAGTTGCTGATCCATTCTTCTGCTTCCTTTAGTCTACTGTTGATTCCTTCTAATGTATATTTAATTTCAGTTATTGATTCTTCATCTCTAATTGGTTCTTGTTTATAATTTCTGTTTCTTTGTTAAGGGTCTCACCAAAGTCCTCAACTCTTTTCTCAAAGCCAGTGAGTTTCTTTGTGATCATTAGTTTAAATTCACTATCAGACATATTACTTATCTCTGTTTTGTTTTTATCTCTTGCTGTGATTTGTCCTGTTATTTCCTTCGGGACATAGTCCTCTGTCTCCTCATTTTGTCTAACTCTGTGGTCTGTTTCTATGTGTTAAAAAAGTTAGCTACATCTCCTGCTCTTGAAAGTTATGGCCTTATGAAGAAAAGGTCATTTAGTGCCCTGCATTGCAGTATCCCCTGTTGACCAGAACCTGGCACTTCAGGAGTGTCTCCTATGTGTGTTGCCTGAACCCTACTTTTCTGGCTGAGCTGCTTTTGCCTTCAGTCCAGTCATCTGCAATGGTTCTCTTTGCCTGTGGTGGGCAGTATTTGGTCCCTGGCTAATGGGCCAGTCTGAGACCACCTTGGGCTTGAGTTGAGTCAGACCAGCCATTTGTCAGAGTTGCAGTAGCACCAAACTGCAGAGTACCTTCCCTGTGTCATCCCCTGAGAAGCTTTAATTGGTGGGTGGGATCTGCGGTCACACTAGCTGTCTGCCCCTAGTCCACTGCTGGGTCCATAGTCTGACTAGTGTGTGTGGTTATCTTTCCCTCTGTCTGAGGCAGGAGTTACTTTGGAGTTGTTCTGGGCCTTGTTGGGGCTGCTTTCATACTGCCAGGCTTTTGGCACTGTTTTGGATGTGCCCTAGCCAAGAGCATATTTGAGGGTGTGATCCACATAGTTTGTCAGATTGGATCTGTGGTTTTTGCAAGAGGGAAGCTACAATCACCAGTACTAAGGCCAGCTGGTTTGGAGGGAGTGGATCCACAAAGTATGTGGGGGTGGGTGCATAGTGTTAGCAAGGTTTGCACAGGTCCTCTGGTGGAAGAGTTCTGCCAGGGCAGGACTTGCAGTATAAGCAAGTTAGGTTGGGAGTGTTGGCACTGCACTGGTTCCTGCAGATGGACATGTATTTATGCTGGGAGGCAGGGGAGGGAAATACTACCTGCCAATCTCTTTGTTCCTAGAGAAGTCTCCCATGGAAGCCTGTCCCTCTAGCACACACTCTGAGATTTGTATACACAAATTCCCCTCCACTATGACCCTGGCACTTTTCAAACTGCTGCTTCTATCCTGTATCTCCTCAAGCTGTTTATTGTACTGCCTCTTTAAGGGCAGTGACTCCATTTTCTCTCGCCTTATGGCTCCCCAGGAGTGGAGCCCAGTGACTTTTAAAGTTTCAAATTTTAAGTCCTGCTGGTTGTAAGAACTCATGAAATTTGGCCCTTCTGATTTTCAAAGCCAAAATGGTTAGGGGGATTTGTCTTCCCTGTGAGGTTTCCCTATTGTGAGTCTGTTTCTCTCCCTATAGTATCCCTCCCTCCTGTGAACACTCCTGCAGGTCTGTTTAGCTTCCCACCTTTTGGCTCCCCACTTTGTCTCTGCCCTTGCTACCCTCTTAGATGTGGCCTCTTCTCTATATTTAGTTTTGTAGTTTGTTCTATCAATCTTTGGGTCATTTTCTGGGTTATTTACACTGATGTGAGTGTTAATCTAGTTGTATATGTAAAATGAGGTGAGCTTAGGGTCCTCCTACTCCCCCCATGTTTTCCACCAATCTTGTTCATGCAGTTTTTGTGTGTGTGGATAATGGTGGGTAAAAATTTAGTATGGTATTTATATTCCACTGGATACACTTTTTAAAGAACAATTATTTTAAAATCTCAATAATTCTAATAGATTTGAAAATTACATATTTTATAGTGGTTTAAATTGATGAAAATACTTAGATTACTTTTTTAGAAGTGAACTTAAATGTGTTAAGGGATCAAAGTTTTCAAAAATTCCTTTAGGGCCTGTCTGAGCAAAAATGCTTGAAGACCAGTGGACTAAAGAACTAGAGAGCTTGGAAAAGCATGCTAGACCCATATCCTGGTAATTGCTTTTATCTGGATACCTAAAATAATGATAATTCATTATAAGACTGATCATTGAAAAGTGGGTGGATTAGCAGTCATTTCAAAGAGCAGTTACCATAGGCAACCAAAAGCTACAGTTGACATTAATTACATTTAAATTCATCCTTTGATAAATGCTGTTCTTTGTGATTAAGGGTAATGGTGCCCACAAATTAGAACACCTTGACATAATTATGTTTCCTGTGGGGCAGGGTGGTGGGTAGCTAATAATTGGAATTTTCTGCAGAGGTCAAGAAATGTCAACAAATAGACTCAACATGGCTCAGAACTGCCCATTTTTTCATCTCTGCTGTTTCTTCCTTTGTAATCAGAACAGTTTGTGACCTTGGCCTTCAAATGGAGTTTAGCATGTATATGAGAAGATTATAGTTTATAGGAATATACTTGCATATAAAGATGGTGTCTGTTGCTTCTTATTGAAAAACTGATGTGTACAAAGAACAACAGTAAAGGTAGAAGAGAAATAAGTTTTATTTTCAACTTTAAATTTTTAAACAATTGAATTTTGATATACAACTGTATGTACATTTAATTTTCAACCATCTTAAAATGCATCACAAAAAGAAATAATAGCTCTTCCCTTCTCCCCCCACTATAAAGTATAAGGATCAGTTAACTGCCTTTTGAAAGACATTACTGTAAATTAACAGAGTGTAGGCAACAAGTGTAAAACTTAAAATACTGTGAAGACCTTGAATATTGATTTGAAATATTCCGGAAAGGAAGATTATAATTAATATTTTGTTAGGAGTTGCAAATTCAAATGTCTAAAGGGACCCAGAAGGAAACCAAAGAGTGAAGCAGTTTGGAAAGGTGGGGACTTTGGCTGCCTATAGGGACTATAACTCTGTCTGAAAAGGGCCAGTTGGTTAACAGACCTGGTATTTCAATTTCAATTTCAATCTGGAAATCAGATTTTTATGTGAAATCTGATTTTTTATTTAAGTTTTACCAAGGAATTAAAAGTATTTAAAACAGTGTATGAGCCAAATAAAACACATCTTCATGCTGAATTTGGCCCATAGTCTGCCACTTTATCATTTTTGCTTTATCACTCTTCTAAATTCTTTATTTGAAATGTACATTTTTGTCAAGTAGTTTCTAGGAGTTATTTGAAGTTTTCCAGAATTCTAACTATAACTTATTTCAAAGCAAACTTATAAAAAATTTCTTTAGGGAATGAAATCAATAATTTCTCAGGTAGTAATTAAAGGCAACCACATGATTAACCTCACTGAGCTCAATTCTGTAGAAGCTTTTATTTTTTAATTCACTTTTGGCCTATAATTACAAATTTCTTGGGAACATTAGGAAATGCTTCTGAAATGACTTTGGGTTAAACTTGTCGTAGAATCTCTCTAGCCTGCGTCTGATTATTTTGTTAGTAATTAAAAATACTTTAATGCTCAAAATTTAAAGAACCTGTGAATAAATGGTCTAGCTTAAAAAGAAGTGAACTGGCCTCACTAAATTGGACTTGATTGAAATTATTTTAGGCATTTCTAACCTTGTGTAGTAAGAAAGAAAAACATGATATGAATGCTTGGCATTGAATTACCTTACACCGAATACTGAATCCAATTTCTCACTTTAGTATTTTATTGCATTTTATTTTATTAATACCTTATATTATGGGATTTTGGTTAAAATAATGAAATAGGATTATATGAACATTGCTTAGTTTTGTTTTTACTATCTTGTTGAGGCAACAGATGAGGCCTACTATGTGCTAAAAAGTGTGTATAAGGATATTGGGAAGAAGTTACTGTTTGTACAGCGTGGACCCTTTGTGTAGGGAAAATTTTCTCCTAATTAATGCTTATTCTTTTTCCCAGACTCCACCTGCCAAATTAGTCAATTGTTTCTCTCTGCTGTCCCAACACATTAAAACCAAGTTCAAATCTTGTTTGCTACCCAGTCACTTAGATGATATATTGATAATTAAGTTGTACTTATTAATTAGCCTTAAATTTCTCTTTGGAGATGACATATCTACGCTTCCATATTTCACTGGAACCTAATATTGTGAAAAAAATAGCATGTTCTCACTAGAGGTAGAGAATAGGAAATGCTACTTGATACTATGATGCAGTCCAGCAAGTATTTTCTGATTAGACCATGATTCATTTCAGTGACTATTTGGGAGCCATGTCCTGGTTAGGTGATGTAGATAGAAATATATATGAATCAGGGTATCCAGAGGAGCTTACATCTTTTTTTTTTTTTTTTTTTTTTTTTGAGAGAGAGTGCCCAAACATGGGAGTGGCACATGAAAAGGGGGAGAGAGAATCCCATGACCCTGAGATCATGACCAGAGCCAAAATCAAGAGTCAAATGCTTAACCTTTTGAGTCCCCCATGGGTCCCTCAGAGGAGCTTACATCTTAAAAAGTGCTATTAGTAGAGAAAAGTGTACTCAGATACCAGTAAGAAAAGCAAAGTAGGGCCTTGATAAATGAGAATGACTTTGACAATGGAATGTGTTCTATTGATAAGGAATTGAAAAATTGTTTTACTTAAACTTGCTCTTTCTTCTATAGTTATAATAGTCTACCAGTGTGACCTTCCTGGTTTTGACAATTGTACTGTGGTTATATTAGATGTTGACATTAGGGGAAACTGAATGAGGGATATATGAAAACTTTATATGATTGTTTTTTATAATGAAATAAAATTTACATTACATAGAATTAGCCATGTGAAGTGTACCATTCAATGATATTTAGTATATTCACAATGTTTTACGACCATCACCTACTTCCAATAGCTTTTCATCATTTCTAAAGGGAACCCTGTACCCATTAAACAATCATCATTTTCCCTTTGGCACCTGCTAATCGGCTTTCTCTCTTTATGGATTTGCCTATTATTGGTATTTCATCTAAATGAAATCATATAGGATGTGACCTTTTTTGTCTGGCTTCTTTCACATAGCATAATGTTTTAAGGGTTCATCCATGTTGTACCATGTATCAGTACTTCAGGGTTTTTTTGGTTTTGGCTGTAAAATATTTTTATTGTATGAATGGCATTTTGTTTATCCATTCATCCATTGGTGAACATTTGGGTTATTTCCAGTTTTTGGCTATTGTGAATAGTGCTAAGAGTATTCGTATACAAGTATTTGTTTAAATACCTGTTTTCAGTTGTTTGGGGTATATACCTAAGTATAGAAATGCAGGGTCATGTGGTAATTCTATGTTCAACTTTTTGAAGAACTGCCAAACTATTTTCCACAACCAACGCACCATTTTATACTCCCAGCAGCAGTGTACAAAACTTCCTATTTCTTCACTTCCTCCCCAACACTTACAATTTTTTGGCTTTTGATTATTGCCATCCTAGTGGTTCTGAAGTGGTTTCTCATTATGGTCTTCTTTTATAATTCCTTAATGACTAACAATGTTGAGCATCTTTTGATGTGCTTAGTAGCCATTTGTGTATGTTCTTAGGAGAAATATCTAGTCCTTTGCCCATTTTTTTTTTAAGATTTTATTTATTTATTTGACAGAGAGAGAGAGGGAGAGCAGGAACATAAGCAGGGGGAGAGGGAGAGGGAGAAGCAGGCTTCCCGCTGAGCAGGGAGCCAGATGTGGGGCTCGATCCCAGGACACTGGGACCGTGACCTGAGCCAAAGGCAGATGCTTAATGACTGAGCCACCCAGGTGCCCCCTTTGCCCATTTTTTAATTAGGTTATTTTTATTGTTGAATTGTAAAGGTTTTGTACATAGCTACTAGACCTTTATCAGAAATAAGATATTTGCAAGTATTTTTTCCCATTCTATGGAATTGTCTTTTCAATTCCTTGATAGTATCCTGTGATGTACAAAAGTTTTTCATTTTGATGAATCTAATTCATCTGTTTCTTCTTTTGCTGAATATTCTGTTGGTGTTATATCTAAAAATCCATTTCCAAATCCAAGGTCATGAAGATTTTCCCATGTGTTTTCATTCAAGAGTTTTATAGTTTTAGCCCCTTGATCCATTTTGAGTTAATTTTTGATATATGGTTTGAGATAAGATTCTAAATTTATTCTTTTCTTTAGCTCAAGATGTTGGAATTAATATTCATAAGAGATAATCATATCATTCTTCATTGTCTTGGAAAAAACATCTATGATAATATTAAATCATTTTGTCTTATACTTAAAAAAAGAATCGAAGACAAATATAAGAGCTAAAGCTATAAAATTCTCAGGAGAAAGCATATGGGTAAATCTATATAAACTTGGATTCTGAAATGGATTCTTAGATATGACTACATAAGAACAAACAACAAAAAAAATAAATGAACAGGATTCATGAAAATTAAGAACTTCTGTACATCACAGGACACTGTCAAGAAAGTGAAAAGCCAATGTGCAGAACTTTTACAACTCAAAAATAAAACATTATATTTAATAATCTAACTTAAAAGTAGACTAAGGATTTGAGTGGACATTTCTCCAAAGATATACAAATGGCCAATAAATACTTAACACATACTCAACATCATTAGCCATCGGGAAAATACAAGTCAAAACTGTAAGACACACACCCTTTAGGATAACTATAATAAAACAAAGGGACAATAAATAATAAATGTTGACAAAGAAATGGAGATGTTGGAACCCTCTGACATTGCTAGTTAAGAACATAATATGGTGAAGCCACTTTAGAATATAGTTTGACAGTTCCTCAGAAAGATAAATACACAGTTACCATGTGACCCAGCAATTCTTAGATATATACCCAAAAGAACTGAAAACATATGTCCACATAAAAGCTTGTACATGAATATTCAAAGCACCATTATTTATAATAGCCAAGAGTGGAAACAAGCCAAATGTCCATCAACAGATAAATGAATAAACAAAAAGTATAGCCATACAGTGAAATATTACTCAGCCATTAAAAGGACTGAAGTACTGACACGTGCTACAACATGGATGAACCTGAAATTAATTCTAAGTGAAAAAAAACAGACATAAAAGGCCATATATTCTGTGATTCCATTTATATGAATAGGGAAACCCATAGTGATAGAAAGCAAATTAGTAGTTGCCAAGGGCTAGAGGGAGGGGAGAATGGGAAGTAAATAATGGATACAGGGTTTCTTTTTGAGGTAAAGAAATCTTTTCCATCGATAATGGTGATGGTTGCAAACTGTGACTGTACTAAAAAGCATTAAATTGTCTACTCTAAAAGAGTGAATTTTATGATATGAGAAGTATCTCAACAAAAATCAATAAATTTTAAAAATATCTTGCAGGCAGAGATTTTTCTGTTTTAAAACTGCTTATTTGATATTTGCCTTAAGAAAATTATTTTCTTTTTTTTTTTTTAGGAATTTATCGTGGCATCCTGCATTGACCACTAAAAATAAAATGCGAATTCCACATTCGCACGCGTTTATTGATCTGACTACAGATTTTACAGCAGGTAAGTTGCACAGAAATGTAAAATATTTCTTTTGAACTGCCAAAGTTTACAAGATTTTATTTATTCTTTTCTTAGTAATCATTTCCTATTGAATTGAATGTTAAAACCAAAATGTTAAAAGATTATAAGGAAGTCAGTGATCTTAGATACACATTAAAAGTACTGGCTATAGGGGCTCCTCGGTGGCTCAGCCGGTTAAGTGTCTGCCTTAGGCTCAGGTCATGATCCCAGAGTCCTGGAATTGAGCCCCAAGTCTGGCTCCCTGGGAGCCTGCTTCTCCCTCTGCCCGTCCCCCTATTCTCTCTCTCTCTCTCTCTCTCTCTCTCAAATAGATAAAATCTTTAAAATAAAAAATAAAGTACTGGATATAATAAATAAACCTTTAGTTGCTTTTGTTCTTTGTTAACCACATCAAAATTTGGATTCTCCACTTACGGATTCATGATAATTTAGACACCAGTTGCCTGATGTTTCTTTCCCTTTCCATTTAAAAATTATTGACTAATAAATGCTATAAATTTAATTGTAAGAAAAATATTTAGCTTATAATTTAAATTTTTCAAAGGCTTTTTACAACTTTTTACTATGGAAAATTCTAAACATAGAAAAGTAGAATAGTATCTCATATATGATATACTATTCTACTTTTTTTTTAAGATTTTTTATTTTATTTATTTGAGAGAGAGAGCATGAGAGAGGGGAGGGTCAGAGGGAGGAGCAGACTCCCTGCCGAGCAGGGAGCCCGATATGGGACTCGATCCCGGGACTCCAGGATCATGACCTGAGCCACAGGCAGTCACCTACCCGACTGAGCCACCCAGGTGCCCCTATACTATTCTACTTTTAATTATCACTTAGCTTCAACAATTATCAATATATGGCCTATCTTATTTCGTTGGTAAAACCATCGACAAGCCCATCCTGCCCCAGATAATTTGAAATCCCAAACATTGTATCATTTCATTTATAAATATTTTTAATCTATATCTCTAAATGATAAGGACTTTTTTATTTTTAACATCTGAAAGATCGTTTTCATATCTAAAAAAAATTTAGCAATAGTTTCTTAATATCATCAAATATTTATTCAATATTGAAAATGCCCCAATTATCTCCTAAATGTTTTTATCAAATCAAGAGCTAAACAAGGTATACATACATATATTTAAAAAACATTATCTGGGGGCACCTGGGTAGCTCAGTCAGTTAAGCTTCAGCCTTCTGCTCAGGTCATGAGCAGAAAGGACCTGCCAGGGTCCCAGGATCGAGCCCCACATCTGGCTCCCTGCTCAGCAGAGAGCTTGCTTCTCCCTCTCCCTCCGCCCCTCCCCTCCCCTGCTCCTGCGCACACTCACGTGCTCTGTCTCAAATAAGTAAAAATCTTTTAAATAAATAAAATAATAAAAGAAAAATAAAAAAACATTATCTGTATTATACAATGTCTCAGACTCTGGATTTTGCCATTTCTAGCCCCATAGTGTTAGCATGTGACTCTGTCCCCTGTATTTTTTCTAAACCAGTAGTTAAATTTGAAGCCTTGATCAGAATCAGACTTTCTTTTGGTCAAGAATTCTTCCTAGATGTTGCAGTTTGTTTCAGCTCTTTAGGAGACACGTGATTTAAATTCTGTCTCTTTTGTGATGTTAAGATTGATCAGTAGTTTCAGTTTTCCTCAGCGTGGACCATTCATTATAATGCTATCCTAATGGTTTTAGCTGCTATTGATATTTATAGTCATGGCCATTATTTCAACAGGAGTTACAAAATTGTGGCACCCTAAATCTATCATTCATCTGTATATATTATTATCTGGAATTTTCTATTTAATAAAAAAGACAACTTTAGTCACCTGAAGTACAGCTCAGACAGGCAGGTTAACTGCTGGATTTTTGTTCTTCCTACCTATTTTTTTATCCAATTTTTTTTTTTCATTTTTCTTTTTTTTATTGTTATGTTAATCCCCATACATTACATCATTATTTTTAAATGTAGTGTTCCATGATTCATTGTTTGTGCACAACACCCAGTGCTCCATGCAGAACGTGCCCTCCTCAATACCCATCACCAGGCTAACCCATCCTCCCACCCCCCTCCCCTCTAGAACCCTGTTTGTTTTTCAGAGTCCATCATCTCTCATGGTTCGTCTACCCCTCCGATTTTCCCCCCTTCATTCTTCCCCTCCTGCTATCTTCTTCTTTTTTTTTTTTCTTAACATATATTGCATTATTTGTTTCAGAGGTACAGATCTGAGATTCAACAGTCTTGCACAATTCACAGCGCTTACCAAAGCACATACCCTCCCCAGTGTCTATCACCCAGTCACCCCATCCCTCCCACCCCACCCCCCACTCCAGCAACCCTCAGTTTGTTTCCTGAGATTAAGAATTCCTCATATCAGTGAGGTCACATGATACATGTCTTTCTCTGTTTGACTTATTTCGCTGAGCATAATACCCTCCAGTTCCATCCACGTCGTTGCAAATGGCAAGATCTCATTCCTTTTGATGGCTGCATAATATTCCATTGTATATATATACCACCTCTTCTTTATCCATTCATCTGTCGATGGACATCTTGGATTTTTCCACAGTTTGGCTATTGTGGACATTGCTGCTATAAACATCGGGGTGCACGTACCCTTTCAGATACCTACTTTTGTATCTTTGGGGTAAATACCCAGTAGTGCAATTGCTGGATCATATGGTAGCTCTATTTTCAACTTTTGGAGGAACCTCCATACTGTTTTCCAGAGTGACTGCACCAGCTTGCATTCCCACCAACAGTGTAGGAGGGTTCCCCTTTCTCCGCATCCCCGCCAACATCTGTCATTTCCTGACTTGTTAATTTTAGCCATTCTAACTGGTGTGAGGTGGTATCTCATTGAGGTTTTGATTTGGATTTCCCTGATGCCGAGCGATATTGAGCTCTTTTTCATGTGTCTGTCGGCCATTTGGGTGTCTTCTTTGGAAAAATGTCCGTTCATGTCTTCTGCCCATTTCTTGATTGGATTCTTTGTTGTTTGGGTGTTGAGTTTCATAAGTTCTTTATAGATTTTGGATACTAGCCCTTTATCTGATAGGTCATTTGCAAATATCTTCTCCCATTCTGTCGGTTGTCTTTTGGTTTTGTTGACTGTTTCCTTTGCTTTGCAAAAGCTTTTTATCTTGATGAAGTCCCAATAGTTCATTTTTGCCCTTGCTTCCCTTGCCTTTGGCGATGTTTCTAGGAAGAAGTTGCTGCGGCTGAGGTCGAAGAGGTTGCTGCCTGTGTTCTCCTTTACGATTTTGATGGACTCCTGTCTCACATTGAGGTCTTTCAACCATTTGGAGTCTATTTTTGTCTGTGGTATAAGGAAATGGTCCAGTTTCATTCTTCTGCATGTGGCTGTCCCATTTTCCCAACACCATTTGTGGAAGAGACTGTGTTTTTTCCATTGGACATTCTTTCCTGCTTTGTCAAAGATTAGTTGACCATAGAGTTGAGGGTCCATTTCTGGGCTCTCTATTCTGTTCCACTGATCTATGTGCCTGTTTTTGTGCCAGTACCATACTGTCTTGATGATGACAGCTTTGTAATACAGCTGGAAGTCCGGAATTGTGATGCCGCCAGCTTTGCTTTTCTTTTTCAACATTCCTCTGGCTATTCGGGGTCTTTTCTGGTTCCATACAAATTTTAGGATTATTTGTTCCATTTCTTTGAAAAAAGTGGATGGTATTTTGATGGGGATTGCATTGAATGTGTAGATTGCTCTAGGTAGCATTGACATCTTCACAATATTTGTTCTTCCAATCCATGAGCATGGAACGTTTTTCCATTTCTTTGTGTCTTTCTCAATTTCTTTCATGAGTATTTTATAGTTTTCTGAGTGCAGATCCTTTGCCTCTTTGGTTAGATTTATTCCTAGGTATCTTATGGTTTTGGGTGCAATTGTAAATGGGATCGACTCCTTAATTTCTCTTTCTTCTGTCTTGTTGTTGGTGTATAGGAATGCCACTGACTTCTGTGCATTGATTTTATATCCTGCCACTTGACTGAATTCCTGTATGAGTTCTAGCAGTTTTGGGGTGGAGTCTTTGGGATTTTCCACATAAAGTATCATATCATCTACAAAGAGTGAGAGTTTGACTTCTTCCTTGCCGATTTGGATGCCTTTGATTTCTTTTTGTTGTGTGATTGCTGTGGCTAGGACTTCCAATACTATGTTGAATAGCAGTGGTGATAGTGGACATCCCTGCCATGTTCCTGACCTTAGGGGGAAAGCTCTCAGTTTTTCCCCATTGAGAATGATATTCGCTGTAGGTTTTTCATAGATGGCTTTTATGATATTGAGGTATGTACCCTCTATGCCTATACTCTGAAGAGTTTTGATCAAGAAAGGATGCTGTACTTTGTCAAATGCTTTTTCTGCATCTATTGAGAGGATCATATGATTCTTGTTCTATCTTTTGTTAATGTGTTGTATCACGTTGATTGATTTGTGGATGTTGAACCAACCTTGCAGCCCAGGGATAAATCCCACTTGGTCGTGGTGAATAATCCTTTTAATGTACTGTTGGATCCTATTGGCTGGTATTTTGGTGAGAATTTTTGCATCCATGTTCATCAGGGATATTGGTCTGTAGTTCTCCTTTTTGATGGGGTCTTTGTCTGGTTTTGGGATCGAGGTAATGCTGGCCTCGTAAAACGAGTTTGGAAGTTTTCCTTCCATTTCTATTTTTGGAACAGTTTCAGAAGAATAGGTATTAATTCTTCTTTAAATGTTTGGTAGAATTCCCCTGGGAAGCCATCTGGCCCTGGGCTTTTGTTTGTTGGGAGATTTTTGATGACTGCTTCAATTTCCTTAGTGGTTATAGGTCTGTTCAGGTTTTCTATTTCTTCCTGGTTCAGTTTTGGTAGTTGATACATCTCTAGGAATGCATCCATTTCTTCCAATTTATCTAATTTACTGGCATAGAGTTGCTCATAATATGTTCTTATAATTGTTTGTATTTCTTTGGTGTTGGTTGTGATCTCTCCTCTTTCATTCATGATTTTGTTGATTTGGGTCATTTCTCTTTTCTTTATGATAAGTCTGGCGAGAGGTTTATCAATCTTATTAATTTTTTAGAAGAACCAGCTCCTAGTTTCCTTGATCTGTTCTACTATTCTTTTAGTTTCTATTTCATTGATTTCTGCTCTGATCATTATTATTTCTCTTCTCCTGCTGGGTTTAGGCTTTATTTGCTGTTCTTTCTCCAGCTCCTTTAGGTGTAGGGTTAGGTTGTGTACTTGAGACCTTTCCTGTTTCTTGAGAAAGGCTTGTATTGCTATATACTTTCCTCTTAGGACTGCCTTTGCTGCATCTCAAAGATTTTGAATAGTTGTGTTTTCATTTTCATTGGTTTCCATGAATTTTTTTAATTCTTCTTTAATTTCCTGGTTGACACATTCATTCTTTAGTAGGATGCTCTTTAGCCTCCATGTATTTGAGTTCTTTCCGACTTTCCTCTTGTGATTGAGTTCTAGTTTCAAAGCATTGTGGTCTGAAAATTGGCAGGGAATGATCCCAATCTTTTGGTACCGGTTGAGACCTGATTTATGACCTAGGATGTGATCGATTCTGGAGAATGTTCCATGGGCACTAGAGAAGAATGTGTATTCTGTCGCTTTGGGATGGAATGTTCTGAATATGTCTGTGAAGTCCATTCGGTTCAGTGTGTCATTTAAAGTGTTTATTTCCTTGTTGATCTTTTGCTTAGATGATCTGTCCATTTCAGTGAAGGGGGTGTTAAAGTCCCCCGCTATTATTGTATTGTTGTCAATGTGTTTCTTTGCTTTTGTTATTAATTGCCTTATATAATTGGCTGCTCCCATGTTAGGGGCATAGATATTTACAATTGTTAGATCTTCTGGTTGGATAGACCCTTTAAGTAGGATATAGTGCCCTTCCTCATCTCTTATTACAGTCTTTGGTTTAAAATCTAATTTGTCTGATAAAAGGATTGCCACCCCAGCTTTCTTTTGGTGTCCATTAGCATGGTATATGGTTTTCCACCCCCTCACTTTCAATCTGGGGATGTCCTTGGGTCTAAAATGAGTCTCTTGCAGACAGCATATCAATGGGTCTTGTTTTTAATCCAGTCTGATAGCCTGTGTCTTTTGATTGGGGCATTTAGCCCATTTACATTCAGGGTAACTATTGAAAGATAGGAATGTAGTGCCATTGTATTGCCTGTAAGGTGACTGTTACTGTATATTGTCTGTGTTCCTTTCTGGTCTATGTTGCTTTTAGGCTCTCTCTTTGCTTAGAGGACCCCTTTCAAGATTTGTTGTAGGGCTGGTTTCATGTTTGCAAATTCCTTTAGTTTTGTTTGTCCTGGAAGCTTTTTATCTCTCCTTCTATTTTCAATGACAGCCTAGTTGGATATAGTATTCTTGGCTGCATATTTTTCTCATTTAGTGCTCTGAAAAAAAGGGAGAGAATGTGATCAGGGCAGGGTAGTAGAAAAAAACCATACAATAGAGATTTAGGGTATATTTTGATCTGTTAGAAGAAACTATCTCAAATTTTAAAGAGAGAACAACTTATATATATATGCCAAAAATACGGGTAACTACTATGAAGGGATAGAATATGACTCTAAAAATGAAAAATAAAAATGTTTTTTTAAAAAAAGAGATTGATAAGATGTTGGTGAAAAAGGGAAAAAGAAAAATTTAAAAAAAAAAAAAGAGTTAAAAAAAAAAATTAACTTTGAAAGACTAAAGAATCATGGTAAAAAAGCCCTGAATTCTATGTGCATTATTCCCCTAGCGCTGGAGTTCTGCCGTTCTCATTGATCGGTAAACCTGGTCTTGGCTGGCTGTTCTCGCTGATCTGGGGGACGGGCCTGTTGCCGTGGTTCCCAAATGTTTTTGCCGGAGGCAGAATTGCCCCGCTCTTGCCCTGCCCGGGCTAAGTAATCTGCTCGGGTTTGCTCTCGGGAGCTTTTGTTCCCTGCAAGCTTTCCGTACAGCTTTGGAGGCTGAGAGTGAAAATGGCGGCCTCCCAATCTCTGCTTCGGAGGAGCCAAGAACTCGGGCCCCGCTCCTCAGTGAGCCCCCAGAGAAAAGCCGCCAGGCACTCCCGTCTCCCTGGTCTCCGGCCACACTCCGTGCTCACCTGGCCTGTGACCACGCGTTTCCATCTCTGGCACCTGACCCCGTGTGGAGTCTCCAAACCCAGCAGATCCCTGCGGTGCGCTCCCGTGTCGCTCCTCCCGGGGGAAGAAGCTGAGTCTCCCCGGATCTGCCGCTTGTTGGGTCCCTGCTGGAGGAGCAGGGGCCCCACTGTGCCGCGGATTACGGTTTATGGCAACCCCGAGCTGAGAGCCCGTGCCTGGGCTCTCTCTGCACCCGGCTTCCCCGCTCCAATACCTGGGAGCTCTGCCGCACTCAGGCACTTCTGGTCTTCCTGTGACCCCGAGGGTCCTGAGACCACACTGTCCCACGAGGGCTCCACCCCCCGCTTAGCCACCGGAGTGACGTCCCTCAGCGGAGCAGACTCTAAAAGTTCCGATTTTATGCTCCCTGGTTCTATCACTTGCCAGAAGCGGTGGATGGAGGCCCCTGCCTCGCCGTCTATCCTCCCGAATATCGCCTCAGATTCACTTCTCCGCACATCCTACCTTCCAGAAAGTGGTCGCTTTTCTGTTCAGAGAGTTGTTGCTATTCTTTTCTTCGATCTCCTGTTGAGTTCGTAGGTGTTCAGATTGGTTTGATCCCTATCCAGCTGAATTCCTGAGAGGAGACGAAATCCAGGTCTCCTATTCCTCCGCCATCTTGCTCTGCCCCCAATTATTTTTAATGTGGTCAAATACTTCTAAAATTTGCCATCTTAACCATTTTTAAGTGTACACTTAAATGTATTAAATACACTCATAATGTTGACCTACCATGTAAGTCTTCATTTTATAAAACTGAAACTGTATATCCATTAAACAATAACTCCTCATTCCGTCTCCCCAGTCTCTAGCAACCCCTATTCTGTGTTCTCGCTCTGATTTTGACTACTCTTGAGTACTTCATATAAGTGAAATCATGACAGTATTTGTTATTTTGTGACTGACTTATTTCGCTTAGCATAATGTCCTCAGAGTTTATCCATGTTATAACATATGTCACAATTCCCTTCCTCTTTGAAGCTGAATAATACTTCATTGTATATATCCCACATTTTGTTTATCCATTCATCTATTCATGGACACTTAGGTTACTTCCACGTTTTAGCTGTTGTGAATAATACTGCTCTGAACATGGATGCACAAATGTCTTTTAGAAATCCTGCTTTCAATTGTTTTGGAAGTGGAATTTCGGGATGATATGTTAATTCTTTTTTTTTTTTTTCAATATGTTGAGGAACCACCATTATAGCAGCTACACCATTTTGTATTCCCACCAACAGTGCACAGGGTTCTCCACGTACTTGCCAACATTTGTTATATTCTGATTTTTTTTCATAGTAGCCCTCCTAATGGGTATAAGGTGGTATCTCATTGTAGTTTTGATTTGCATTTCCCTAATGATTAATAATGTTGAACATCTTGGGATGCCTGGGTGGCTTAGGTGGTTAAGCTCTCGACCCTTGGTTTTGCCTCAGGTCATGGTCTTAGGGTCTTGGGATCGAGCCCTGCATTGGGCTCCCCACTCAGGGGGGAGTTTGCTCAAGGATTCTCTCTCTCTCTCTCTCCACCCCCAAGTAAATCTTTAAAAAAAAATAATGTTGAACATCTTTTCATGTTTTTTGGCCATTTGCATATCTCCTTGGTAAGAATGTTTAATCAAGTCCTATGCCCATTTTTTAATTGGATTTTTTTTGGTGGTATTGAGTTTGAGTTATTCTCTATTCAGAATATTACTTCCTCATCAGTTATATGATTTGCAAATATTTTCTCTCATTTTGGGGATGCTTTTTTACTCTGTTGATAGTGTTTTTGGATGCAGCAATGTTTTTTCTTAATCTTTAAGTCCATTTTGTCTGTTGTTTCTTTGTTGCCTGTGCCTTTGGTGTCTATCCAAGAAATCATTGCCAAGTCCAGTGTGATGATGCTTTTGCCCTGTATTTTCTCATAAGGAGTTTTATACTTTTGTCCCTTACATTTAGGGCTTTGATCTATTTTGTGTTAACTTTTGTATACAGTGTTAGATAAGAGTCCAGCCTCCTTCTTTTGCATGAATATCCGGTTTTCCCAGCACCATTCATTGAAAAGACTTGTCATTTCCCCACTAAATGGTCTTGGCACCCTTGTCAAAAGTCATTTGACAATATATAGGAGGATTTATTTCTGGGCTCTTTATCTGTTCTACTGATCTATACATTTGTCTTTATCCTAATACCACACTATTTTGATTATTGTAACTGTTCAGTAAATTTTGAAATCAGAAACTTCTTTTTCAAAATTGTTTTGGCTGTTTGGGGTACTTTGAGATTCCATATGAATTTTAGGATGGGTTTTTATGTTTCTGCAAAAAATGCCCTTGGGATTTTGATTAGGATTGTTCTGAAGCTGTAGATCACTTTGGGTAATATTGACATCTTAACAATATTATCTTCCAATTGATGAACATGGGATATGTTTCCATTTATTTATGTCTTTTAATGATTTCTTTCAGCAGTGTTTTTTAGTTTTCACTTTACAAGTCTTTCACCTCCTTGGTTAATTCCTAAGTATTTTATTCTTTTGATTCTATTGTTAATGAAGTTGTTTTCTTAATTTCCTTTTTAGATTTTTCATTGTCAGTGTATAGAAATGCAGTCAATTTCTGTGTGTTAATTTTGCATCCTGCTATTTTGCTGAATTCATTTATTAGTTCTGACACTTTTTTGTGGAATCTTTAGGGTTTTCTACAAGTAAACTCATATTGTCTATAAGCAGAGATCATTTTAATTCCTCTTTTCTGATTGTTTACCTTCTATTTCTTTCTCCTCTTCATCCCATTTTTACCAGTAAAGAAATTCTCTTTGAGTAATCTTTCTAAAGTTAACTTAAAATACATGGGGAAATATTTAAATTGTCATTGTTAGTATTCTGTTTTTCAAAACATTATTTCTGCCTTTAAAATCATTTCAGCAAAGTTATTGAATACCCGCTCCATGCAAAGCCCTCTACTCTTTGTTATGTGAAGTACAGGATGACAAATGCTTGCAGTCCTCAAAGAACATTTAGTTTACTGCGAGAGTCTTATAAGTCTAGCCATGTTATGTAGCAGAATAAAGTAATTACATATTATTCTATGTATGTAAATATATAAGTATATAAATATATATAAAGTAATTACAAACTGCTGTATAATAACAAGAGTAGGAAGAGACAGACAGCCTCACTGTTCTTGGGACTAGAGTCCTACACAGTTGAGCTAAGAATTTGGCCAATGAAAAGTGAGTTATATGCTTCTCATTATCCATCATATGCTCTATGCTCATTCTTTAGAAAACATAAAGCTTTTCTAAACAATTAGTTCTAGAAGAAATTCTTGTTATAAGTGGGACTTCCTATGGGAGACAAGATATGTAATGTAGTAACTGAGTTGCCCATGACAAATATTTTTTAAACATTTTTATTAGATTTTTTTTATAATTACCAAAACTGTGGCTTTTAATGACTTTTATCCATTGTATGGTTGTAATATAGTTTATTTAATCCTTTTTTTTTGACAATAGTTTCTAGTTTTTATTTTGTTTTTTATTCTAAATAGAGCTCTGGTGTCTTATTCTGTGTACATCTTTCAAAAGTTCCCCAAGGAGAGGTCCTGGAAGTAAAATAACCTGAGTAAACAAGTATAAAGATTTTTAAGGTGAAACATTGCCACATTGCCCTCCAGAAAGCTATGAGAGTGCTTATTTCTCCCGCCTTTGCCAAAACTTGGGTATTACTTTTTAAAAATTTACTACTATTTTGATAGGTGAAAAAAATATTTCATTATAACTTTAACATCCATTTCTCAAATTAGTATTGAGATAGAATTTTTCTTTTTCATGTGTGAGTTTCATATGTGTATTGCCTTATGTATTGCTGACAGTTGCCTGTTATTTAAGGCTGTCTTTTGGAAAGTGAAAACTAAAAATGACATGAAACTAAATGAAAATTAAAACTAAACATGAGGGGCGCCTGGTGACTCAGTCGGTTAGGTGTCTGCCTTCGGCTCAGGTCATGATCTTAGAGTCCCGAGATAGAGCCCAGCATCAGGCTTCCTGCTCAGTGGAGTTGGCTTCTCCCTCTCCCTCTGGCCCTCCCCGGCTCGTGCTCTCTCTGTATCTCTCTCAAATAAATAAAATCTAAAAAAAAAAAAACTAAAACTAAACATGAAAACTTGGGGCACCTGGGTGGCCCAGTCAGTTAAGCATCTGACTCTTGATTTCTGTTCAGGTCATGATCTCAGGGTCATGAGATCAAGCCCCACATCAGGCTCTATACTTGGCGTGGAGCCTGCTTAAGACTCTCTCTCCCTCTCCCCCCACCCCCACTTGCACTCTCTCTCTCTCTCTCTAAAAGAAAAAAAAAGACTAAACATGAAAACTAAAAACATAACATTAAAACCCAACTTAATGAAAGCAGTTCTATAGGGAAGCCAAGTTAGGAGAACCCATGATCTGGCCTAGACCAAGGACCAGTCCTTGGAATGTTAAGAGAGGTGAAATGGTCCACCTGTCCCAAGTCATTCACCTGTAAATATCTTCTTTCTCAACTGGACTTTTGATACATTATCAGTTCTGTTTTATAAAAAGGACCTGGATTCTGGTATTTGTTTTTATTTTTGAAGGCAAGTATCTTTTCCTGAGTTACCAAATGGGGTAAATAGATGATAAGATGGTTTTTTTCTATAGCAATAAAGGAATGTAACAGACTCTACTCTAGGTGATGTGCAGTCATATCTGCTATAGGGGTGGACTAAGATACTAAGATTATTTTCTTAAGGTGGATTATTGAAGAAAATGAGATGATCAGAATAATGTGTTAAGAAATAGAGAATATTTGGGGGTAGTAAAGAACCAGAAAATTTGAAGACTACTTAGAAAATGGTGACATACGTGAGTCAGTTGCCAGTAGTTGTAGAAGTCCCTTGATTGATAGAATAACAGAGTTTTAAGCCAAAGTAGAGACTTTAGGAAGAAGATTTGATATAGGAGAATTTGAGTTTAGAAAAAAGTTATTTGAGGCTGGGGGGGGGGTGGTGGGTAGGGGGTGACTTACATGCAAGCAATCATTGTCAGTTTTACCCTAGAACTTGGGAACACAGTTCAAGGTCATAACCTTAATTTGGGTCTTCTGCATTGTCAAGGCTGTAGAAATGGCTGAGCTCTAAAAAAGTGAGCTTGGAGTGGTAAGAACAGAGGGCTATAAATTCAGTATTTTTGCTTGATCAGTTATTCATGTGTATATTTATATATTTTTAAAATTATTCAAAAGTAACATGATTATGGTAAGAAACAGTTCCAAAGTATACAAAGAAAGGCAACCACTATTTTCAGTTTCCTCTGTGCCCTTCCTAAAATGTTCTGCACAGATACACACTTTCCCTTTTTACCCAAATGGAAGTAAATTTTGTAGATAATTGTGAATCTATCTTAATTCAGATATATTAGCATATCAGCACATACAGCTCTGCTGGGTTTTTTTAAATGAATTAGTGGGTCTTCCATTATATAGAGATACTATAATTTGACTAAATATCTATCTCTTGATGGACATTTGATGCTTCTCCTTTTTGTTTGCAACAGTACTCCATTAAACATTTTTGTTCATACATCTCTGTATTCGTGTGCAAACATGGGAATATCATACATTCCCAGCACTTTAATTAAGGTTGTTCATGTGATTTTCTTTCCTTTAAATGTCTTTTATCATAGAATATTTTAAATATACAGAAGAGAACAAAGGATAAGCTAGAATAAACACAGAAAACTTTTATTTTTAATTCTCATAAATATTGCAGTTTCCCTTCAGAGGCTGTACTGATTTGCAGTTCCACAAGAAGTATATGAAAATGCTCATTCAAGCCAACATTGTATATTTTCTATCTTTTATTTTCTGAAGTGTATATGTATTAATTATGGATTATTTCAGGCATACAGAAAAAGTAGATATAACATTTGTTATTTTAAATATTCACATTTTTTGCTAATCTAACAGATATAAAATCAGACCTTGTTTTGATCTGCATTTCTTGAAATGTTATTAATGTTAAACAGCTTTTCATATAATTATTAGCCATTTGCAATTCTTTTTCTTGGAATTGTCTGTTTATATACTTTGCCCTTTTTTCTGTTAGAGTTTTTTATTTTAAAATTTATAAAAGTTCTTTTTTCTGATATCGTTTTTTTCATTCTTTATTTAAATTCAATTTAGTTAATATATACTGTATTATTAGTTACTGAGGTAGAATTTAGTGATTCATCGGTTGCCTATAACACCCTCCTTAATGCCCATCACCCAGTTACCCCTTCTGCCCACCCACCTCCCCTCCAGCAACCCTCAGTTTGTTTTCTAGAGTTCAGCATCTTATGGTTTGCCTCCCTCTCTATTTTCACCTTATTGTATTTTTCTTCCCTTCCCCTGTGTTCATCTGTTTTGTTTCTTAAATTCCACATATGAATGAAATCATATGGTATTTGTTTTCTCTGACTGACTTATTTCACTTAGCATAATACCCTCTAGTCCATCCACATAAAAGATCTTTTACCTTAAGGAAATTATTTTTACTTTGTGATACATGGTATACATATCTCCAGCTAGTTGTTGTAGAACTTTTTACTTTGTATTTAGCATTTTTTGGGTGTATAGAATTGTTAAATGTTTACTAATCACATTTTTCTTTCATGGTTTTTAAGTTTTGTGTCATGCTTGAAAAATTCCATTTGTGGGGTGCCTGGGTGGCTCAGTCATTAAGCGTCTGCCTTTGGCTCAGGTCATGAGCCCAGGGTCCTGGGATCGAGTCCCGCATTGGGCTCCCTGCTCCGCGGGAAGCCTGCCTCTCCCTCTCCCGCTCCCCCTGCTTGTGTTCCCTCTCTCACTGTGTCTTTCTCTGTCAAATAAATAAAATCTTAAAAAAAAAAGAAAAAGAAAAAGAAAATGCCATTTATATATAAGATTTTTTAAAACAAGTTTTTAAAACATTTTTGGTGCTTTTAATCTTTGATTGAGTTGCATTTTCTTGTTGATATTTTTGTTATATCTTTAGATTCACATCTTTCTGTATTGATGGACCCTGAGGATTCCTTCTTCAGCAGCATAGGCTTCCTTCTATTTCTTGCCTTGCTACTAAGGAATTAATTCCTATACTTAACTGTTTATCTATGTTCTCCCTTATAGAGTATGTGGGTCATCTTTTCCTTCCTATAGATTTGCAAATAAAGCAACAGTCCCAATCATTGGTCATTTAAAGAGGTAATTTATTATTTTTGAATAAAAGACGACTCACTTTAAAAGGAGTATCGCAAATAGTGCCATTAAAATTATAACAGATTACAACATAGGTATGCACGGGAAGCAGCCTATTTGTTTTCTAAAATCAAGGCCCTGTGCCTTGGGCACATATGGGAGAAAGGAAATTTAAACTTCTCAATTAAAATTATCTTGGTCTCTTTACGGTTTTAATTTGTTGGTTAAATTTTCAGTTTTTCTAGATCTTACCTCATTTTTCCTTCTAGCATGAATGGCAACTGGGTGAGCCTAAGGATAGGCTCATAAGTCCTCAGAGAATTGGAAGGAGAGATTTTTTTTTTTTTCAAGATTTTATTTATTTATTTGACTGAGAGAGCACAAGCAGGGGGAACAGTAGAGGGAGAGGGAGAGGCAGGCGTCCCAGCGAGCAGGGAGCCCGATGCGGGGCTCGATCCCAGGACCCCCGGGATCACGACCTGAGCGGAAGGCAGACGCCCAACCATCTGAGCCACCCAGGTGCCCCTGGAAGGAGAGATCTTTGTATGTGCTCTGAGGTCCTTATGCCACCACATTGATAGTCCTTATACACTAGGTACCCTGCTGGCATTTGCTGCTGAAGTAGGCAGCTGGGGACCTCCTTCCTGATCTTTTCCCACTCAGAGCCTCACAGTCTGCCCTGACTAACTTAATTCTACCTTGAATCTCACTGTTTTAATGGATTCCTTTGAAGCTCCACCTCTTCCATTCAGCCTTCTGAGTTTGATTGTCCAACAGCTGTCCTCTACCATGGGATTCACTTGACTTGTACCATACTAGCCAGTGCAAGGTCCATTGGCCCTCAGCTTGGCTACCTTTTATGATCTTAAGTCTCTTCTCTACAAATGAAAGTCAAGGGAGGTTTGGGAATGCTAGGATAGACCTTCTGCACTGTCTTTTATGTCACTAAGGATAACCCCTGTACATAGCTGTCATTTCACAAGCCAGGATCCTCCCTGAGTTCCAGCAGGAAGCAGTGTGAGGTCCATATTCAGCTTTCCCTTCAGCTTCATCACTTTCTGTATTCTCAGTGTTTTCCGCCTCCAGGTTGAACCTCGACACTGAGGCCAGGAAAGGTGGTCAAGGAAACTGGCCTCAAATCTCTTTTTCCAATCTCTGACTCCTCCTCTTTGCCCCCAGCCTTCTTATTGCCTCCTAGTAGCTCACATTCAGACTTGAGTTCTTTCTACCTGTGATTTAAGTAAAATTTGTTCAGATCCCCAGGTTTTGCTTTTAATATGTAAATAGAATCATGGGGATTTAGGAATCTTTTTGTATTCTCAACAGAGCCCTGACTTTCAGTACTTTTTCTGGCCGGAGACTTAGAAACTGCTATTCTGGAGGTCAAAAGCTAAATAACTGACTCTTTTTTGTGGTTCTGCTGTGGTAACCCTAATCTTCCCCTAGACCAACAGTTCTCAAAGTGTGGTCTGGGTATCCTTGACGATGCCAAAGACCCTTTTGTGGGGGGAGGGTCCATGAGGTCAAAGTAATTTTTATAAAAACCATAAGACATTATTTGCCTTTTTCACCCTCATTCTCTTACTCTTTTCACTGTCATTCTCTTTGCTCTCATTCTCTCATTACGACACAGTGGAGTTTCCCAGAAACTTTAAACATGTAATGCGTTCATTGCTCTGACATCTTGTGTGTGTGCTTATGTATTCTTGTGTTTTTAAAATGTCTGCTTTAATGATGTATGGCCAAATACCCAAGTTCAATAAATGCTTGTTGAATAAATCTCCAACATAAATTTGGCAGAGTCTGCCCTGGACTCTTGATCATATAAAACATGCTCTTCACATAACATTACTAACTTTAGTAATCATTGTTTAAATGCTAATTATTTTAATTAAGACCTTGCTATTCTAAAAAAAGTATCTAATTTTTAATTTGATGGATTATATCAGTATTATATCTATTATATGATAGATACGGCTCACATAAACAAAAGCTCTCTGGGGTCCTCAGTAAGAGCGGAAAGAGATCCTGAGACCAAAAACCTGCTACCCTAGGCAAATGGATGTCTCTGACTGACTGGGGTCACTATACAAAGTAATGAAAAGAGTCCTGTAATACACTTGATACATACATACATTTATCAACCAAAGATAAGATCTTGGCTGTGTAAGTCAGATAGATTCTAACAATCTCTCTAAGCAACCCCCACCACCACCACCTTGTTCCTGCCAAATAATTGCCATGGTTCTGGCATCTAGCCCTGAAAGGCAACCAAATGAAGGAACTAGGAGGCTGATATGTTGGTGAGGTGATATAAATTATATAACTTTTGGCCCCAGGGACTCTACTATCTTCATTAGCTTATTTGTCTGCTTATTACAAAACTGGAAAGATACCCCTTTACATGGCCATTAGCCATGTGTTTACTTTTAGAACTTGAAAGTTCACACTTAGAATGCCTCCCTAGTCATTTCCTTGAGCAGGGTGGATGGGGCCTGCTAGGCATTTAGAGGGGCAAGTGTTGTGTCATTGGGAAGGCAAGGGAAACATGACCTGAAAATTTCTTTTTTTTCCCCCTATTTTATTGAGATCTATTGACATATAGCACTCTATAAGTTTAGGGTGTACAGTGTAATGATTTGACTTACATTTATTGTGAAATGACTACCACAATAAGTTTAGTTAGCAGCTATCATCTAATACAGATATAAAAAACAAGCAAATAAAAAAAGCACACGTGCAAAATCTTTTTCCTTCTCATGAGCTCTTACGATTTACTCTAACAGCTTTCCTATATATCATACAGCAGTGTTAGCTATAGTCATCATGTTGTACATCCTAGTATTTATTTATAACTGGAAGTTTGTACCTTTTGACTACCTTACTCTAATTCTCCCTCCCCCTACTACCCTCCTCTGGTAACCACAAATCTGATCTCTCTTTCTGAGTTTGGTTTATTTTCTTGTTGTTGTTGTTTTAGATCCCACACGTAAATGAGATTTATCTTAACTCTGTCTGACCTGTTTCACTTGGCATTGTGCCCTCAAGGTCCATCCATATTGTTGCAAATGGCAGGATTTCTTCATTTTTTATGGCTGAATAATATTCCATTTTGTGTGTGTGTATACACACATATATATACATATATATATATATATACACACACACACACACACATACACCCCCACCTTCTTTATCATTTCATCCATTGATGGACACTTAAGTTGTTTCCATTTATTGCTATTGTAAATAATGCTGCAGTGAACATGGAGATACAGATATTTCTTCAGCAAAGGTTTTTCATTTCCTTAAGATGTATTCCCAGAAGTGGACTTGGTGGATCATATAGTAGCACTAGTTTTAAATTTTTGAAGAATCTTCATACCATTTTCCATAGTGGCTGTAACAATTTACAGTCCCACCAACAGTACACAAGGATTCTCTTTTCTCCACATCCATTCTAGCATTTATCTCTTGTCTTTTTGATGATAGCCATTCTAATAGGCATGAGGTAATAACTCATGGTGTTGATTTGCATTTCAACATGACCTGAAAATTTCTTTGCTATCACAAATACTTTTTCTCTCATTCATCAGTCTCAATAATTACTGATTTTTTCTCTGTGAGGCATTATGCTAGAAACCAAGGGTTTAAAGATGAAAAACAAGATCACTAGACTCAAATGCTATAATAGCATGAACCTCAAGGATACTTTATAGCAAGATATCCCTTTATTCATGTTGGATTCGGAAGTTTAAATTTGATTTTTAAATACACTGATTTACATCTTAAATGTTTTTAAATGCAGCAGCATTTCAGACCCAGGTGCATGTCATTGCTGAAGAGCATTTGTTTGTTGTGCATCTGGTGGAGCTACACAAGATTCTTTGTGTCTTTCTTTCCTTGCACAACCTTTGTGATCTCATGGTTTTAAACATTATCTACATGCTAATGACTCTCAAGTTTATGTATCTCCTGGCTGGATCTCCCTCTAAGTTCCAAAATCGCATATCCAGCTGCCTGCCAGCAATCTCCACATCTATATCTCTGATAACACATTTCAAACAATGTTTCCCACACTGTATCCCTGATCTTTCCCTTCAGCCCTTCTCAACCCAAAATCTTCCATCTCACTTAATGGTAGCCCCATTTTCCAGTTACTCTGTCAAAATGTTAGGAGTCATCCTTGCTACTTCTTTCTGTCACATCCCACATCAGATCTGTTAGGAAATACTATTCATTCTGCTTTCAGAATATATCCACAACCTGACCACTTCTTTTTTTTTCTCTCTTTTTTTTTTATTGTGTTATGTTAATCACCATACATTACATCATTAGTTTTTGATGTAGCGTTCCATGATTCATTGTTTGTGTATAACACCCAGTGCTCAATGCAGTATGTGCCCTATTTAATACACATCACCAGGCTAATCCATGCCACCACCACCGTCCCCTCTAGAACCCTCAGTTTGTTTCTCAGAGTCCATAGTCTCTCATGGTTCGTCTCCCCCTCCGATTTCCCCCGCTTCATTTTTCCCTTCCTGCTATCTTCTTTTTTTTTTTTTCTTAACATATAATGTATTATTTGTTTCAGAGGTACAGGTCTGTGATTCAACAGTCTTACACAATTCACAGCACTCACCATAGCACATACCCCCCCCAATGTCCATCACCCAGCCACCCCATCCCTCCCACCACTCCAGCAACCCTCAGTTCATTTCCTGAGTAAGAATTCCTCATATCAGTGAGGTCATATGATACATGTCTTTCTCTGATTGACTTATTTCGCTCAGCATAACACCCTCCAGTTCCATCCACATCATTGCAAATGGCAAGATCTCATTCCTTTTGATGGCTGCATAATATTCCATTGTATATATATATACCAAATCTTCTTTATCCATTCATCTGTCGATGGACATCCTGGCTCTTGCCATAGTTTGGCTATTGTGGACATTGCTGCTGTAAACATCGGGGTGCACATACCCCTTCGGATCACTACGTTTGTATTTTTGGGGTAAATACCCAGTAGTGCAATTCCTGGGTCGTAGGGCAGCTCTATTTTCAACTTTTTGAGGAACCTCCATACTGTTTTCCAGAGCGGCTGCACCAGCTTGCATTCCTACCAACATCTGTCATTTCCTGACTTGTTAATTTTAGCCATTCTGACTGGTGTGAGGTGGTATCTCATTGAGGTTTTGATTTGGATTTCCCTGATGCTGAGTGATGTTGAGCACTTTTTCATGTGTCTGTTGGCCATTTGGATGTCTTCTTTGGAAAAATATCTGTTCATGTCTTCTGTCCATTTCTTGATTGGATCATTTGTTCTTTGGGTGTTGAGTTTGATAAGTTCTTTATAGATTTTGGATACTAGCCCTTTATCTGATATGTCATTTCCAAATATCTTCTCCCAATCTGTTGGTTGTCTTTTGGTTTTGTGGACTGTTTCTTCTGCTGTGCAAAAGCTTTTTCTCTTGATGAAGTCCCAATAGTTCATTTTTGCCCTTGCTTCCCTTGCCTTTGGCAATGTTTCTAGGAAGAAGTTGCTGCAGCTGAGGTCGAAGAGGTTGCTGCCTGTGTTGTCCTTTAGGATTTTGATGGAGTCCTGTCTCACATTGAGGTCTTTCAACCATTTGGAGTCTATTTTTGTGTGTGGTGTAAGGAAATGGTCCAGTTTCATTCTTCTGCATGTGGCTGTCCAATTTTCCCAACACCATTTGTTGAAGAGACTTTTTTCCATTGGACATTCTTCCCTGCCACAACCTGACCACTTCTCACCACCTTCACTGTAGACATGATCCTGGTTCAAGACAACATCATTTTTCATCTGAATTATTCCAATGACTCTTCTCCTGCTTCTGCTTTTGGCTTTGTCCCCCTGTTGTCTCTTTGTTGTGATCCTTTAAAAATATACCTCAGGTCATGTCACTCTTCTCAAGGTTTCCCAGTGGCTTCTTCATTAGATTTAGAGGTCCAGCCAATGTCTGTAAAATGGCCAACTGGGCCCCACATAATTTTACCCACTATCACGTCTCTGAGGTTCTATTTTCTTTTCCCTTTCATGTCTTATACCAGCCACACTAACTTCCTTGATGTTCCTTAAACACTACAAAGCAAGGTCCAATTGCAGGGCTTGGGTCAAGTAGCTATTTTCTCTGCCAGGAATATTATTCTTCCAGATACCTGTATCACCTCCTTCAGGTTATTTCTCCAAATGTACTTCATTTCCTTCACATCTTCATTCAGATGTCATCTTATTTGTCATTGAGTCCTGCTGAATTCAGAATTGTAACTCACAAGCACTCCCCTTTGTCTTTGTTCTGCTTTAGTTTTTCTCCGAATCCCTTTCCCTTGCTAAAATATTATATACTTATTTTTTATTATGTCTTCTCTTACTACAATATAAACTCCATGAGGGCGGGGATTATTGTTTGTTCTGTTCACTGTAATTTCTCCAGTGCCTAGAACAGTGCCTAGCACCAAATAGGCACTTAAGGACATCTGTTGAATAAGTAGTCACAAGTTTGGCAGCTGAACAGAACCTGAAGACAGCTATCATATTTTTAAGTACTCAAACTGTCCCTAATTGGTAGACCTCTTTCAGCTAAAGATTTAACAGCTAACAAAGGAAGCTCTTGATGAAAATGGTATTTGTTTGCAGAAGTTCAAACATATATTATTAAATGTGTTCTCTCCACAAGGGTTTTCTCAGAACTGTATACAGAGCTTAGGAACTTTGGCTATAGAAGTTTTATCTAAGCAGATGTAGAAAATAATGGAGACATTTTTCAAGAATTCTGTCCATTTTTTAAAAAATACAAATTAAACCATTTCAACCCTTAAGATATCATAAGGCTATCTTATAAGTCCCTTCTAAATGCATTCAGTTTGAACTGATTCAAATTCGGTTCTAAATAATAGTTGATCTTTATCAGCAAAGATGAAGAGACATGTTTACTAAAAATTGCAGTGGTTTCTGATGTTATGATTATAGTCTCTGATAAGGATAGGGCACCAGGGAGACAAAGTAATAGGAAATGTTTTTTTGTGAGTGTCCTGTAACTTCCCTGGTACTTTTTTTTTTTTTTTAAGATTTTATTTATTTATTGGAGAGAGAGAGAATGAGAGAGAAAGAGAGCACGAGAGGGGGGAGGGTCAGAAGGAGAAGCAGACTCCCCGCCGAGCAGGGAGCCCGATGCGGGATGCGATCCCAGGACTCCAGGATCATGACCTGAGCCGAAGGCAGTCGCCCAACCAACTGAGCCACCCAGGCGCCCACTTCTCTGGTACTTACACAGTTCATTCTTAAACACTTCTGAGAGAGACTTTACAGAGATATTAGTCTGTTGTAGCACTATTATACTTGTTTATTTCATAACTATTAGTACCTATTATTGGTAGGTGGGCTTAATTTAGGGATGTCTATCCCTTCCTCACCCCTTCCCCCAAAAAAGTCTATTAAGTTATTGAATCTACCGTAATTTTCTAGCTTTTATCTGAAATAGAGTCAGGAATCAATAATAAGAATCACTACCATTTATTGAGCACTTATGTGAGCCTGGCCCTGTTGAAAGCAGTTTAAGTATTATTTATTTATTTAGTAAGTATTCACTTATTTGATCCTCACAACAACCTGATGGAACAAATTCTATTATTAAACTCATTACTATATTGTGAAACCAACATAGAGAGGTTAAGTAACTTCCCCAGAGTCACACCATGGACCTGAGAAAGAGACTCTTTGCCTCTAAACTTTCAGTTTATTATATACTTTTATATAACTGTGTAGAGTTGTATTCTTAACATTGTTGTGGTCCTAAATCCCTTTGAGAATCTAGGGAAAGTTATAGGACCTCCCCGAAGAAAAATGCCCATAAAAATAAAATGTTTTGTTCATGAACACCCTGAAACCTATCTATAAACTCCCTAGAAGGTCCCCTGGTTAAGAATGAAATAATACAGCTCATTTTAAATATTCAAACATTACAGACCTATGATGCAAAAAACAAAAGTCCCACATTACCTGAAACCCTAGATATTAACACTGTTATTGCTTTGGTCTCTGTTCACCAGATTGTTTTTCTAAGCATATTCTATGCACAAAAGAAACCATATGTGATTTGTTTTGTGTTTTGTTTTTTTAATGATGTAAGAACTATATTGAAACATAAAACCTCTATTCATCAGAAAATATCATTAAAATAAAATAGAAAGACAAGCCACAGATTGGGAGAAGGTATTTGCAACATACATAACCAAGCATGAATTCAGTTCCAAATTAAAGAATTAATATAAGTCAAGGAAAAAGCCTACTAGAAAAATAGGCAAAAAATATGGACAGGCATATCACAAAAGATCAAATAGAAAAGGCCAATTAACATACATGTTCAGCATCTATAGAAATCAGAGAAATTAAGTGAAAACCACAAGATGACATTTTACACTCATCTGATCTGCAAAGATTATTGAGACTTCTCTGATTACACAGTGAAAAAATTATTATACACATTAACGTGAATGAATCTCAGAAACAATCTTGAGCAAAAATAAAAAGTCTCAGAAGAGATTTTGGGCAGAGTTCAAAACTAGGCAAAACTAAATAATACACATTGCATATGTGTGGGTGTGTATAATAAAACTATAAAGAAGAGTGGGGAAATAATCAGAAAGTAACCTTGTGGAGGAGGAGGAAGAAAAGAGTCAGCAGAGATTCACTGGATTTGAGTGGCAAAGGGGTGACCTGTTTGTTAAGGGAGCAGACTATACTTCAGTGTTTGTTATTCTTTATATCTTTGATAGATTTTGTTTTTATGAGTTATTTCACAATTTTAAATATGATTGCCAAAAATGAGGCAATATACCATTTTGACATTTCCTTTTTTCACTTAATTTCTTAGAAACCTATCTCAATATTTTAGATCTACTTCATCTACATCATAGCTGAATTATTTTTACGTGAATATGTATCTCTTTTAACATAGTAAGTCTTGCCACTAAACACAGATTGGGAAGTACCCCAGTAATAAATGCTGCTTATTACCACATTCTGGTTTGTGAAGAGATTCTCTGTGTTCATGTGGATTTTGCGTATTGTCTATAAGATACCACTACCATCAGTGGATTTAAGGTTTTTACTTTGTTGATTTAAAATTTAAATTTTGTTGGGGCGCCTGGGTGGCTCAGTCGTTAAGCGTCTGCCTTCGGCTCAGGTCATGATCCCAGGGTCCTGGGATCGAGCCCCGCATCGGGCTCCCTGCTCCGCGGGAGGCCTGCTTCTCCCTCTCCCACTCCCCCTGCTGTGTTCCCTCTCTCGCTGTCTCTCTCTGTCAAATAAATAAATAAAATCTTTAAAAAAAAAAATTTAAATTTTGTTAGTTTAAAGTTTATTTAAACTTTCAGTAAACACATGCTGTAATGCCAGTGTACTGTTATATGTAGCACTAAATCTGCTTTTGGCTTACTTAACACTTCTACATTTAGCACTGACTTCTGGTTTTTCTTTTCTCAGCTTTTTATTCTGAAAATTTTCAAGCACTCACATATATTTAAAAGACTATTAGAATTAGAATACACTTAACCTACATTGAACAATTTTTAACATTTTGCTGTATTTTCACATATATACACGTATGCATACATATGTACGTGAAGAGTTTTCCTGAACTATTTGAAAGTGAGTTGATGTACTCCTATACAACCATGATACTGTTATTACATCTAAGAAAATTAGTAGTTATCCCATAATATCATTTAATCATTCGTATTCACATTTTACAATTGTTCCAAAAATCCCCTTCATAACTACCTTTCTTTCCTTTTTAGGTCCCAGTCAAAACTCATCTATGTAGTTATTTCTCTCTAATCTCTTTTCATCTAGCTGTCACCTTGCCTTTTTTTTTTAATAATATTAACTTTTTAAAGAGTCCAAGCCACTTGTATTATAGAATGCCCCACATTCTGTATTTATCTGGTTGTTTCCCATGGTGTTTAACTTTCGAACACCAACTTCTTACAGTGCAAAAATGGAAGGTACTCCAGTAAGCTCAGTGTTGTTGGCTCAGTGTGTTTTAACAAAGATGAACCTTTTCTTTTCTTTTCATTATGAAGAAGAGAAAGGAACAAATGCTATAAATAGCACAAATGTGATCTTTTTTTAAAAAAAAAGGATCAAATATAATGAGTGCTTATTATATTAGTTGCATTTCCACAGAGGAAGCAGTGTGTTGGCCATAAGCAGTTTATAGAGTCTCTTTGTGATTTAAAAAAAATTTTTTTTAAGTTACTTTTTTTCTTATATTAGTACAGTATTTTATTTATTGTATAGCACTAGTGACATGGAATTTCTTCCTTTGATTCAAATGGTTTTTGGTATTCACTGAATGAAGTATGATTCTTTTTCCCCCTGCATTAAAGACACAACTATATTTCAGTATGTGAGATATGTTGTACATCTGTTCTTTGATTGTATGCAAAGGTATTTGATACTAATGTATTACAGTTCTAAAATTAAAAACATAATCTCCTTATATGCATGAACAATTTGGTCATTTAAAGCACTAACCAATAAATTTGGCCTATAAAAACTGTTAAGATTAGACAACATAGTTGAAGTCAGTTGGCCATTTGGTACCAAATGGAAATATACTCCAGACATTTATAATCACAGATGGTTAAGTGAACATTATTTAACACCATGCACACTGGCTCTGGGTGGTCAGAGTCAAGGTTCTGTAGGGAACCGTGGCTGTGGCACCCAACAAGGTTGGTGTCTGGGTTCTTCCCCGTCACAGTTTGGATTTTGATCAAGTCTTTTTTGTTTTTTGAGACTGTCTCCTCATTTGTAAAAATAGGGATGGTATCATATAACTTGATGCAGTGTCTTTAGAGTGTTTCTGACTGAGAGCAATAGTAAGAAAATATTTTACATCATAACCTGTACACACGTAGTTATACCATGTATGTTTATAGGTCTATACCTATACATGTATAAACATTTCTACATAACAAGGCTTACCCATACTGTGTATGGTACACTTATTTTAAAATGTTGATTTCGTGACCCAATAAAAGGTGATGGCTCTTGGTTGAAAACTCTATATAAAGATTCAGATTAGTTTTAGATTCTACTACCGAAATGATTGTACTACTTTGGTCATTCAATTAGCAAACATTTATTGAGCAGCTGTCATGTACCTGTGTGAACAGAACAGGTAGTCCCTAGCCTTTTGTTGTTTGTAGCCCCTTGGGGAAGAGAGAAAATACATAAGAAAATGTGTCTTGTGAACTGTCAGCTAAACCACAAAGAAACACGTGGGCAAGTGAAAGAATACGAGAAAGGACCTGCTTTATATTGGGCATGGGAGGCTGCAGAGTGACAGCATGGCTCAAATTGGGGGGAAAGGACAAAGGAAACTTTAGCAAGAGTGAGGGAAAGCTTCAGTGGGGCTTTTGAAACTTGTCTTGAAAATTGTTCTTTCAATCGTGTCTCCTGAGATCACTGATTTTTTATAAATGATCCTATTGTAATTAACCACATAAATAATGCATTGCACAAAACACTTTCCCAAATGATTTTAATCTTTAACTGTCTGTGTTAGTAATCATCCCCACGGGCCAACACCCCCACCTCATTTCAGGCACCAGTCCCCTGGTCATACGTAGTGCTTGTCTCCCATGACTCCCACCACAATCCCGTCATTTTGGTTCTGATTTAACCTCTAGGCAGCATCTGAAACAATTTTTCTGTCCTCATACCACTTGCTTTCTTTGCCCACTTTTTTCTTCTTTTTAGAACCCTCCATGGGCTCCCATTGTCTCTCTGACTCATAGATATGGGTAAAGCTCAGGATTTTGTCCTCAACCCTCTTCCCTTTTTACAATAAACGCTCTTCCTGGGCACTGTATTGATTAGTTTGTTCACTTCCAGGGCTAGATTAGTTGTGCCACCAACTCCCCAATTTATATCTCCTATCCAGATCTCTCTTACAGATTTTACCACTCCTGCAATCCATAGGCATTTCAAACTCAACATGACCCAAACAGAACATGTTATCTTACTCTCCAAACCTCAGTCTGCTTTGCTTTCTGTCTTGGTGGCAACATCATCTCCCCGGCTGTCAAGCCATTTACAAGAGTCATTCCTATTCCCTTTCTCACTCCTCATATCCAATCAGTTACCACATCTTCATGATTTTGCCTCCTAACCTTTGGAAACCACTATTTCAACTACCCAGGTTTAGACCATATATCTTACTGTACCTTAACAGTTTCCTGACTGGTCTCATAGCCACCAGTGTCCTTTTCTTTAAGTCCAGCATCCAGATGACATCCTAAAGGCTAAAGTAGAGATTTGATCTTATCACACCCTTATTAAAATCTCTTAGTGGCACCTCATAACCAACAGGAAGAATTTCATGCTCCTTATCACAGCATCCAAGGCCCTTCCTAGTCTAGTCCTTGCCCTGTCTCATCTCCATGTTAGCTTTCTCTAAACCCCATCTCTTTGTACTCCTCCACAGGGAACTTATGCGCTATTTCTTCTGCCCAAGATACTCTGAACTCTCCTACCCCCTTTCAACTGGCTGACTTTTACATATCCTTTAGCTCTCAACTGAGGTTTCTCTTTTTTCTCTGGGAAACTTTCTCTGACCCCCAATGTAACTGCTTGTTTACCTGTCTTTTTCCACTAGGAGATTGTCAGCTCTTAAGGAGAGTTGTCTGTCTGCTCTGTTCATCATTTTAGCTCCAGCTCCTGACACAGTGCTGGTGCCTAGCAATACCTATTTGAATGATGAAGGAAAGAATGAAAGTGAGAAAAAGCCAGTTGCAAAGGAGGACAGTGTACCGTTGTGGTTAAGAATACAGGCTCTGAAGTCCAGTGGGTCTGGGTTTTAATCCTGCCTCTACCACTGATCAGCTGAACAATTTATTTCACCTAGGCTTCAAACTCCCCATCTGTACAAATGAGGATGTTAATAGTTCCTACGTTGCAGGGTAACAGATAAAATTAGAGAATATAAGTGGAGTATCTAGCACAGTGCCTGTAGCATAACAAGTATACAATAAGGTTAGCTGTTCTTTCGTTGCATTCTAATACATGAAAAGATTGAACTAAAAAGCCATCTGATTATCACTGTAATGTTTTTATCAATAAAAGCACACATACCTAGAGGACTACATGACCCCATTGACAGAGATTGCTTAATTAATATCAAGAGACATGAGACATACTATTATATGTGGTCTTCAAGTCCTGAAAATATTAGAAAAAGGTAACTGACTTCCCAGTTGGATAAAACTACATTATAATAGGAGATAAAACAAAATCTTTACTTGTTATAGGGAAATGTGAGCATAATTATAGCATATTAAAAATGTCCTTTATAACAGTATGCTGCATGAAACAGAAGGGAAACTTTATCATATCTAATAAGAAATGGAAGGATGTGAGGTTTCTGAACTTTTTCTGATGGAAACTACTGTCTACTAAGGTATGTCTCTTAAAGTGTTTTTTTTCTTAAAGAAGAAAAGTAAGTTGTAGCTCTCTGTTAAAATCCACTTACTAGTATTCTATTTACCTTTTATTTCATGTTCACTGAATTTATTATCTATTATTTAATGATACAAAATAATTTACTTGCACCTTTGTAACGTCTTATACTCTCTGCCATCTGTCAGAGTAGCCCTAGCCCTCAAAATGTCATCTGTGCACAAAGGGAAACACCTATGTGAGCTGATTAAAAGTACAGGGAAAGCATCTCTCTTCTTCCTGATATGGAAAGTTCTTTCCATTGTGGGTTTTATCTAGTCTGATCCACACATGTGGTTTGAAGAATTGTGCTTCTGTCTCTGATTAATGTTCACTAAAACATTGTCTAGTCAACAAGCTTTCCCTAAGTATGGAAGGAGCACCACTGAAATCATATTAGCTCTTTAATGTCACTAAGGCTCCATTTGGTACCCTGGAGAGGGAGTAAGTAACACTTTGGCATTGTGGTTATCATTCTGAAAAGAATGCCTGCCTGCAGATTAAATTCTTTACCTGTCAGGAAGGATCTGATTTATTTGGGGGCATTACTGCCTTGGTGACCTTGTTTGGTATCTAGCTTATTTTCAGGGAGAGGAATAGAAAAGGCAACCTGAATCAAGGTAGTATTTTCTTTTTGGAAACAGATTGCCTTGGTTATATTCAGCCTTTTATAAATTACCATCATTATAAAAAGTAACTGTTAACTGAAGTAAGCAAAAACTTACAGAACAGTGTGGTACAAATTTGGAAGCTTGAGTTAAAGATTTTTTTCTTGAAGAGGAGTTAAAATGAAGAAGTCTAGTGACCCATGTTTTAGCTTTCATGAATATTTCCAAGATTGAGCAGTACACTTTGCAGTTGATTTTTTAAGATGTATTTACATACTTCTTTTTTTTTCTTAAGATTTTATTTATTTGACAGAGAGAGCACAAGTAGGCAGAACTGCAGGCAGAGGGAAAGGGAGAAGGAGGCTCCCTGCTGATCAGAGAGCCTGATGCAGGGCTCAATCCCAAGACCCTGGGATCATGACCTGTGCCGAAGGCAAATGCCCAACCAACTGAGCCACCCAGGCGCCCCAAGAAGTATTTTCATACTTCTTCTACTAATTCAGGCCTTTTTTTTTTCTTTTTCTGCATCATGCTTCTTGCCATTCTTTGTTCCTCAGCACTTCTAAATAAACAGTTGGAATAAGAAGAGAGAAAATAAAGGTTTTTCATGTTTTCTCTATTTTTAGTAATTGAAGGGGCTGTGTGGCAGCGTTGTTAAAAGCAGTGTAGCTTAAAGTCTGAACTTCAGCCTAGCCTACTGTGTGTGCCTGGTCAACTGTGGGACACCATGTCTCTCCTCCAAGGCCTACTGTTCTGTAAAGGAGAAGAGACCTCAGTGAAGTGTTAAAGAGTGATTAAAGGCATGCTTTAAAGTGCTTGTAAACAGGACCCCTGGGTGGCTCAGCAGGTTAAGCGTCCGACTCTTATTCTCAGCTCAGTTCTTGATCTCAGGGTCCTGAGTTCAAACCCCGCATTGGTCTCTGCTGGGCATGGAGCCTACTTTAAAAAAAAAAAAAGTGCTTGTAAACTGAAAAGACAGATTAGTGATAAGGCTCCAATCATATGTAACACCTCCCATATCAGTGATGGTGTAATTTTTTTTTTCTCAGAGGCCTGCAGTAGCTCCTCTTTGTCCTCTAAATTAGACGCTGGTTCCTTAGCCTGCATATGTGTGCCCTAGGCTCCTTTCCCAGCTTTAATTCCAGAATTCCCCTGCTGGTATCCTACACTTCAGCTGCTCAAACTGAGCATGCACTAGTTTTCCTCATTGCTATGCCTTTGCATATGCTCTTTCCCCTATCTCATGGTTTCTCAGCCATGGCATTATTGACATATTGAGCTGAATAATTCTTTGTTGTGAGGAGCTGTCATTGCATTATAGGAGGTTTAGCAGTATTCTTGGCCTCTACCTTCTAAATACCTCTAAGTAACCAAAAATGTATCTAGACATCACCATATGTTCCCTGGGAAGCAAATTACACTCACAGATTATTTCTGCCCTAAGTTTCTGCACATCTACTCGTTTGAGGCTTCTGCCACCTAGCTCTACCAGCCATCTTCCATTTGTCATTACTAACACCTACCAGTTGGTCAGTTTCCTGGACATATAATGCCTCCCAAACAGTTGTCTAACTGCTGCCATCATTTTAGATGATTTCATTGTCCACAGAGATGACCCCAACCGAGCATCATAACCTTCCCACCTCAGCTACTTCAGTTAACTCCCTGTACCTTGTAGGTACCAGAAAATATACCATCCCAAAAATCACTAATCAGATGTCCCACTCTCCTGCTACTACCTCCTGTCTTTCTAGGCTACATGCCTTAAGTGCCTTCCCTGCAACATTTCTTGGACCTTACTGAGACCTCCAGTCCGCTGACTGACCCTACTGTTTTATGTCCACCCATCCCCCTCTCACCTTCACTCCCTCCCTGGCCATGGTACATCATTAAAAACAGTCTCTTGTGCTCATTCCCTCATTCTCTAACACTCTGAAACTCTAATCTTAGATAAACCCAGTTCTTCCTCCAAGAAAAACATGAAAATCATTGAGTTGGGAAGTCTGTTCCTGATCTCAGTCTTATGTTCTAAAGTCAAGGCCTGATTTTCTTCTCACATAGTTCCTGAACTTTTTCTTCACTTTGTTACAGTTTCAAATTGAGGTCTTTTCTCATCCTAATATATGTCAGGTGGTCTCTCCTGTTCCTTTCCCCTTCCTCCTCCTTCCCTCTAGCTACCCTTGGAGAAGAAAGCCATGCACACATTTCAACAACCACTAACAGCTGTACCTGTTCCATTTTGGCATTGAGCAATGTATTTGCTCTGAGTGGCGTCAGAGACAAATGTAGACCTCACCCATATACTTAAGAAAATCAAAAGGGACAGTTGAATGTTTTCTGACACTCTCAAGCAGACTAAAGTAACAAATATCCTTTGGATAACTGAGTAGATGTAAATTGGGTCAGCAAATATCTAAAACATTAGTCAGTCTTTTACCAGGAGACTGATATGACATTTAGTAGCAGATTATGTTGCATGGTCTGATATTTCTTCACACCTGCTTTCTGAATATAGATGTGTTCTTAATCTGATAGCCAGGATCACATACTGCTGACGATAGTCACAAGGCAATAATATTGTATTTTCTACGGAAATGGAAGGAAGTTTTTGAAACTCAGCTTTTTTGACAACATTATGAATTTGGGTATTTTTATTACTAACACAACTTTAGAAACTTCACTTTAAAGCAGTATTTGGTGCTCTTAGATACTCAGCTCTTACTGACTATACAATAATGAAAATAAAGTTACATGTTTTGCTTCTATTATACATGTGTTCCATGTATTCAGCTACCCTAAACAGTGATTCTTAAGCACCTGAAGATTTCCTTCAGTCTTTGTCAGTAATAAACAGAATCGTACTGACATTTTAAATCTAACTAGTTAACTTTTCATAGGTTTAGATTGTAATAAAGACTTTTAAAACATGTTTGTTTACTTGGGCAAGTCGCCAGAATTAGAATGTGTAACATACTGTGTCTTTTAATCTGAATGACAGTTTATGACATCTCCAAGCCTCACATGTTATGCCAAAAAACTTAAATGATTGCTATACCTCATCAAATTTTTAATAATAACCTGTATAGTAAATATATATTAAGCATCTTAAATTATTTGAATTATTATCTAGTCATATTCAACATGAAATAAGTCAGTTTCTGTCCATTATAGCTGGTTTACTATGAACTTAAAGCCTATTAACATTAAATGTCCTGGACCTTGAAACTCTTACATTGGTACAGGTAAGAAGATTATAAAATTCAAAAAAAAAAATTATAAAATTAACATTCAGATTAAGTCATGTAAACATGTTTTGACCAAGATGAATTCATTTATTTTAGTAGAAATAATCTCTAATCATAATAGACTCTTCATATTGTATATTGACATGCAAAACATAAATGCCTGAAAATAAATATTTAGATGCACCATGCCTACGTTCCCCCCAAAACCAAGAGAGCCAGTTTTCCATTGATGTTTTTTGGAAGGCTAGCTGAAATTATGGAGTAATGAGAAGCTGTAATTTTTATTGACTGAAGAATCCATTGCACTCTTTTTTTAAAATTTTATTTTATTTTATTATGTTAAGTTAGTCACCATACAATACATCATTAGTTTTTGATGTAGTGTTCCATGATTGATTGTTTTCGTATAACACCCAGTGCTCCATGCAATACATGCCCTCCTTAATACCCATCACTGGGCTAACCCATCCCCCCAGCCCCCTCCCCTCTAAAACTCTCAGTTTGTTTCTCAGAGTCCATAGTCTGTCATGGTTCATCTCACCCTCCAATTTACCCCTCTTCATTTTTCCCTTCCTTCTCCTTATGTCCTCCATGCTATTCCTTATGTTCCACAAATGAGTGAAGCCATATGATAATTAACTTTCTCTGCTTGACTCATTTCACTTAGCATAATCTCCTCCAGTCCCAACCACATTGATGTTAAACTTGAGTATTCATCCTTTCTGATGGCTGAGTAATATTCCATTGTATATATGGACCATATCTTCTTTATCCATTCATCTGTTGAAGGGCATCTCGGCTCTTTCCACAGTTTGGCTATTGCGGACATTGCTGCTGTGAATTGGGGTGCATATGGCCCTTCTTTTCATTACATCTGTGTCTTTGAGGTAAATACCCAGTAATGCAATTGCTGGGTCATAGGGTAGCTCTATTTTTAATTTTTTGAGGCACCTCCACACTGTTTTCCAAAGTGGCTGTACCAACTTGCATTCCCACCAACAATATAAAAGGGTTCCCCTTTCTCCACAACCTCTCCAACATTTGTTGTTTCTTGCCTTGTCAATTTTGCCATTCTAACTGGTGTAAGGTGGTATCTCAATGTGGATTTGATTTGAATTTCCCTGATGGCTAAAAGGAATGAGATCTTGCCATTTGCAATGACGTAGATGGAACTGGAGGGTGTTATGCTGAGTGAAATAAGTCAATCAGAGAAAGACATGTATCATGTGACCTCACTCATATGAGGAATTCTTAATCTCAGGAAACAAACTGAGGGTTGCTGGAGTGGGGGTTGGGGTGGGAGGGATGGGGTGGCTGGGTGATAGACACTGGGGAGGATATGTGCTATGATGAGCGCTGTGAATTCTGCAAGACTGTTGAATCACAGATCTGTACCTCTGAAACATAATACATTATATGTTAAGAAAAAAAGAAAAAGAAGAAGATAGCAGGAGGGGAAGAATGAAGGGGGGGAAATCGGAGGAGGAGACGAACCATGAGAGACGATGGACTCTGAAAAACAAACTGAGGGTTCTAGAGGGGAATGGGGTGGGAGGATGGGTTAGCCTGGTGATGGGTATTAAAGAGGGCACGTTCTGCATGGAGCACTGGTTGTTATGCACAAACAATGAATCATGGAACACTACATCAAAAACTAATGATGTATGGTGATTAACATAACAATAAAAAATTTAAAAAAATAAAAATGAATTTCCCTGATGGCTAATCATGATGAACCTTTTTTCATGTGTCTGTTAGCCATTGGTATGTCTTCTCTGGAGAAGTGTCTGTTCATGTCTTCTGCCCATTTTTTAACTTGATTATTTGTCTTTTGGGTGTTGAGTTTGAGAAGTTCTTTACAGATCTTGATATCAGCCCTTTGTCTGTAGTGTCATTTGCAAATACCTTCTCCCATTCTGTGGGTTGCCTCTTTGTTTTGTTCATTGGTTCCTTTGCTGTGCAAAAGCTTTTTATCTTGATGAAGTCCCAAAAGTTCATTTTTGCTTTTGTTTCCCTTGCCTTTGGAGATCTATCTTGAAAAAAGTAGCTGTGGCCGATGTCAAAGAGGTTATTGCCTATGTTCTCCTCTAAGATTTTGATGGATTCCTGTCTCACATTGAGGTCTTTCATCCATTTTGAGTTTATCTTTGTGTATGGTGTTAGAGAATGGTCGAGTTTCATTCTTCTGTATTTAGCTGTCCAATTTTCCCAGCACCATTTATTGAAGAGACTGTTTTTTTTCCATTGCATATTTTTACCTGCTTTGTCGAAGATTAGTTGACCATACAGTTTTGAGGGTCCATATCTGGACTCTCTATTCTGTTCCATTGGTCTGTGTCTATTTTATGCCAGTACAATGCTGTCTTGGTGATCACTGCTTTGTACTATACCTTAAAATCAGGCACCGTGTTCCCCCCAGCTTTGTTTTTCTTTTTCAACATTTGATTGGCGATTTGGGGTCTTTTCTGATTCCATACAAATTTTAGGATTGTCTGTTCCAGCACTTTGAAAAATGTCATTGGAATTTTGATCGGGATGGTGTTGAAGGTATAGATTGTTCTGGGCAGCATAGACATTTTAACAATGTTTATTCTTCCAATTCATGAGCATAGAATGTCTTTCCATCTTTTTGTCTCTTCTTCAATTTCTTTTATGAGTGTTCTGTAGTTCCTAGTGTATAGATCCTTTACCTCTTTCGTTAGGTTTATTCCAAGGTATCTTAGGGTTTTTGGTGCTATTGTAAATGGAATCATTTCTCTAATTTCTCTTTCTATAGTTGCACTGTGAGTGTATAAGAAAGCAGCTGATTTCTGTGCATTGATTTTTGTATCCTGCCACATTACTGAATTGCTGAATGAGTTCTAGTAATTTGGGGGTGGAGTCTTTTGGATTTTCCACATAAAGTATCATGTCATCTGCAAAGAGAAAGAGTTTGACGTCTTCTTTGACAATTTGAATGCCTTTCATTTCTTTTTGTTGACTGATTGCTGTTGCTAGGACTTTAGTACTATGTTGAACAATAGTGGTGAGAGTGGGCATCCTTGACGTGTTCCTGATCTTAAGGGAAAGGCTCTCATCTTTTCCCCATTGAGGATGATATTTGCTGTGGGTTTTTCATAGATGGATTTTCTGAAATTGAGGAATGTTCCCTCTATTCCTATACTTTGAAGAGTTTTAATCAGGAAAGGATACTGTATTTTGTCAAATGCTTTTTCTGCATCAATTGAGAGGACCATATGATTCTTCTCTCTCCTCTTATTAATGTGTTCTATCACATTGATTTGCGAATGTTGAACTACCCTTACATCCCGGGGATAAATCCCATTTGGTCATTGTGGATGATTTGATTTGAATTTCTCTGATGGCTAATGATGATGAACATTTTTTCATGTGTCTGTTAGTCATTGGTATGTCTCCTTTGGAGACGTGTCTGTTCATGTCTTTTAATATATTGTTGGATCCTCTTAGCTAGTATTTTGTTGAGAATTTTGGAATCCATATTCATCAGGGATATCGGTCTGAAATTCTCCTTTTTGGTGGGGTCTTTGCCTGGTTTGGGGATTAAGGTAATTCTGGCCTCATAGAATGAGTCTGGAAGCTTTCCTTCTGTTTCTATTGTTTGAAATAGCTTCAGGAGAATAGGTATTATTTCTTCTTTGAATGTTTGGTAGAATTCCCCAAGAAATCCATCAGGCCCTGGACTCTTGTTTCTGGGAGGTTTTTGATCACTGATTCAATCTTGTTACTGGTTATTGGCCTATTCACGTTGTCAGTTTCTTCCCTTTTCAGTCTTGGTAGTTTATAGGTTTCCAGGAAGGCATGCATTTCTTCCGGGTTGCTTAATTTATTGGCATATAGTTGTTGATAATAATTTCTAATAATTGTTTCTATTTCGTTGGTGTTAGTCGTGATCTCTCCCCTTTCATTCATACTTTTATTAATTTTCTTTTGGATAAGCCTGGCCAGTGGTTTATCTTATTAATTCTTTTTTTTTTTTTTTTTAATTCTTTCAAAAACGACCTTCTAGTTTCGTTGATCTGATCTACTGTGTTTCTGGTTTCTAATTCATTGATCTCTGCTCTAATCTTAATTATTTCTCTTCTAATGCATGGCTCAGGCATTGTTTCTTGCTTTTTCTCTAGTTCTTTAAGGTATAAAGTTAGTTGGTGAATTTGGGATTTTTCCATTTTTTTGAGTGAGGTTTGGATGGCTATGTATTTCCCCCTTAGGACCGCCTTTGCAGTATCCCATAGGTTTTGCACCGATAAGTTTCGTTCTCATTGGTTTCCATGAATTGTTTAAGTTCTTCTTTGATTTCCTGGTTGACCCATTCTTGAGCAGAGTGGGCTTTAACTTCCAAGTGTTTGAATTTCTGCCAAATTTTTTCTTGTGATTGAGTTCCAGTTTTAAAGCGTATGGTCTGAGAATATGCAGGGAATAATGTCAATCTTTTGGTATCAGTTGAGACCTGATTTCTGACCCAGTATGTTGGAGAAAGTTCCATGTGCGCTCAAGAAGAATGAGTATTCTGTTGTTTTAGGGTAGATTGTTCTGTATATATCTGTGAGGTCCATCTGGTCCAGTGTGTCATTCAAAGCTATTGTTTCTTTGTTGATTTTCTGCTTAGATTATCTGTCCATTGCAGAGAGTGGAGTATTGAGGTCTCCTACAATTAACATATTATTATCAATATGACTCTTTATTTTGGTTAAGAGTTGTCTTACATAGATGGCTGCTCCCATGTTGTGGGTGTAGATATTTACAACTGTTAGATCTTCTTGTTGGATAGACCCTTTAAGAAAGATATAGTGTCCTTCTGTGTCTCTAATTACAATCTTTACTGTAAAATGTAATTTTTCTGATACGAGAATTACTACCCCAGCTTTCTTTTGAGTTCCGTTGTCATGGAAGATGGATCTCCATCCCTTCACTTTCAATCTGGATGTATCTTTAGGTTCAGAATGAGTCTCTTGTACACATCATATGGATGGGTCCTGTCTTTTTATCCAGTCTGCAACCCTTTGCTGTTTTATGGGAGCATTTAGGCCATTCACATTGAGAGTGATTATTGAAAGATATGATTTTATTGTCATAATGTTGCCTGTGAAGTCCTTGTTTCTATAGATTGTAAATGTCTGTTGTATATCACTCTTGGTGTCTTTCTCCTTTTATAGAACCCCCCCTTAATATTTCCTGCAGGGCCGGTTTAGTGGGCACATATTCTTTCAGTTTCTGCCGGTCTTGGAAGCTCTGCATCTCTCCATCCATTCTGAATGACAGCCTTGCCAGATAAAGTATTGTTGGCTGCATGTTCTTCTCATTTAGTACCCTGAATATGTCTTGCCAGGCCTTTCTGGCTTGCCAGGTCTCTGTGGATACGTCTGACGTTATTCTGACGTTCCTCCCTCTGTGCGTAAGGAATCTCTTCCCCCAACTGCCCTTAAGATGGTTTCCTAGGTTCTAAGATTTACGAGTTTTACTATTACATGCCAGGGTGTTCGCCTGTTTTCCTTCATCTTGGGAGGTGTCCTCTCTGCTTCTAGGACACGAATATTTGTTTCATTCCCCAGATTAGGGAAGTTCTCAGCTACAATATGCTCCAATATATCCTCTACTCCTCTCTCTCCACCCCTTCAGGGATCCCAGTAATTCTGACATTGGAACGTTTCATGGTGTCACTTATTTCTCTAATTCTGTTTTCATGGATTTTGAGCTGTTTCTCCCTGGCCTCCTCTTTTTCCTTCTTTTCTATCAGTTGGTCTTCTAGATCACTAATTCATTCTTCTGCCTCACTCACCCTAGCTGTTAGATTATCTAGATTAGATTGGATCTCATTAATAGCATTTTTAAGTTCTTCCCGTTCAGTTTTCATTTCTGCCCTTAGAGACTCTATGTTGCCATTAATCGATTTCTCCATTCTAGGTATCATCTTTATAACCGTTACCCTGAAGTCCATTTCCGACATCTTGGTTATATCTGTACCCATTTGTAAATCTATGGTAGAAGTCACAGTCTCTGAGTCTTTCCTATTTTGGGGGATCCTCCTCCTAGTCATTCTGTTGAGGGGTGGTTGAGGGAATGTACAGAGTCCAAATTATTGACCACAACCCAAGCAAGATGCACCTGTTTTATAGGGACCTTAGGGTTCTCGGCCTCTTGTTCTCCCAGCCTATCTTCTGGGGGAGGGGCCTGCTGCACTGTTACTCAGGCAACCCTGTTTGGGCAGAGTTGCCCTGCCCCCTGTGGGGGTGACTGACTCAGTGAAAACCGGTTTTCAGGGGCTTTTGTTCTCTGGCAGCTTTCTCTGGCGGCATTCTGCGTCTCTTCCTAGAGTCAGAGCAGAAGAGACCGTTTCCAACCCTCTGCTTCAGAGCAGAGAGATCGCAGTCTGTTCTTCAGTGAGCTCTCCAGGTCACACCATCTCCATTTTTGTCTGTGCTGCTATTAACGCTGCAGTTGATAGCAGCACTGTAGCGTCCTGGGTTGTGCGCCCCTCAGCAGCGCTCCCAGTCCTCGCCTCCAGGTCAGGGCACATCTCTGCTCTTTGTGTTTCTAAAACCGCCAGCCGCCCCCAGTTCGCACATGCGGCCCCGCAACTCCAGGTTTCAGTTCAGGGGGCTGCCCTAAGGTCCTTTCCCACCGCTACTGGTCTGCAAGTCTGTGCCCGGTCGCCAGCACGGGAGGCTTTTGCTTACCGGCGGTGCAGGATCCCCATGGCTCCCTCCCCCTTCTGTTTATCTTCCAATATCTGCCCATGGAATCACAGCTCCCCGCTTCATACCTCAGAACCAGCTGCCTGCAATATTCTGTTTGTAGAGATCCAGATATATCTTCTTACATCTCAGGCTAATTTCTTCGGTGTTCAGAGTGGTCTGGTAGATATCCAGCTCAATTCAGGGGACCGGTTGGAATAGGGTCCCCTACTCCTCTGCCATCTTTTCCTCCATCTTTTTTTTTTTTAAGATTTTATTTGTTTGACAGACAGTGAGAGAGGAAACACAAACAGGGGAAGTGGGAGAGGGAGAAGTAGGTTCCCTGCAGAGCAGGGAGCCTGATGTGGGACTCAATCCCAGGACCCTGAGATCATGACCTGAGCCGAAGGGAGATGCTTAACAACTGAGCCATCCAGGCAACTCTCCATTGCACTCTTTTTAGCACCAAGGATCTCAGGTATCAGTCATGCCAATGGGGTGCTTTGAGAATATTTGAGAATGCTTCCAGTATCCGTGTTTAGAAATGCAAAGTAACTAAAATACGTGGTAAAATGAGCTAAAAGTATATAGGATGACTTTTTACAAAGTAAGAGACCATCTTTTTTTTTTTTTTTTTTTTTTGAAATAACCTTCATTACACTACTTCTGACAAATAATAGGACATTAGCCCTTCCAGCCTAGGAAAGCACATAGTGCCTGGGACATGGCATCCTGTCAGCATTCTCAAGGACATTGTTATGTGTCGTTCCCTTCCCCCCACCCCCCCGTGGCCTTTACCTAAGGTAAAATAGAATTTTTATTTCTGAAATAAATTTAGAATTAGTATATGTCAGTGAGTCATGACAGATTTAAAACAAAGCTATTGGGAGGCCAGAGCAAACTGAGATGGAGGTACTTTTTACTCCTGAGAGTTGCAAACTATCAGCTGAATAAAAAATATATAGTATTTACAATCAATTTAAAAATGGTGATCAGTGGACGCCTCGGTGGCTCAGTCGGTTAAGCGTCTGCCTTCAGCTCAGGTCATGATCTTGGGGTCCTTGAATCGAGCCCCACATTGAGCCCGCATCGGGCTCCCTGCCCAGCAGAGAGCCTGCTTCTTACTCTCCCTCTGCCTGCCACTCTGCCTACTTGTGCTCTCTATTTCACTGTCAAATAAATAAATAAAATCTTTAAAAATAATAATAAAATAAAATAAAAATAAAAATGGTGATCAGTATGGAGCCCCTGGGTGGCTCAGTTGTTCAAGTGGCCAGCTCTTGATTTGGCTCAGGTCATGATCTGAGGGTCCTGGGATTGAGAACCCCATTATTGGGCTCTGTGCTCAGTGGGGAGTAGGCTTGAGGATTCTCTCTCCCTCTCCCTATGCCTTTCCCCCAGCTCGCACACACTCTCTCTAAAATAAATAAATCTCTAAAAAAAAAAAACTGATCAGTATGCCAAACACACACACACTTTTTTTCTTCAAAATATATCTGTGAAACAGCTCAGTTAGATCCAACTTTTAAGTGTTTCTGTCCTCTTAAACCAAAGTTAATTTGTGATCATTAAAAATATAATGCAGATGAAAGAAATGATGGGTTCTTTTATAAAAACATTTAGCATATGAACTACTAAACATAAAATGAGTTCTTAAAGCTTGCTGCTAGTGTTTAAATTCTTTCCTATTGCTCACACAAGCATTTCTAGTATGACTAATAGAATAAATAGTGATTCCAACATACATACCAAAGTATATAAAATGTTTAATATCCCAAAGAATGAATCCCAATCCATTTTGGTAATTGAGAATTCTGTTTACCTAAAGAGACTTAAATTAAAAGCTATATATATTAAATGACACTGAACTGTTAATGTGTTATGGTTGCCCATGGTTTTATTAATCCCCAAAACATAAGAGAGCCAAATGTTTCATGAAGTTTGTTATAATTCCATGGTCTTGTATTTAATAACTAACTTTATTTATTGTGACATGAACTCACTCTTTTGTAAGACTTTTTAGACGTTTGTATTTTATTTATACATATAAAATTTACCACCTACTTTTTAATTATACTTTTTTTTAACTTTTGTTCTTATGTTAATTACCATATATTACATCATTAGTTTTTGATACACTGTTCCATGATTCATTGTTTGTGCACAACACCCAGTGCTCCATGCAGAACATGCCCTCTTCAGTACCCATCACCAGGCTAACCCATCCTGCCAACCCCCTCCCCTCTAGAACCCTCAGTTTGTTTTTCAGAGTCCATCGTCTCTCATGGTTCGTGTCCCCCTCCAATTTCCCCCCCTTCATTCCTCCCCTCCTGCTATCTTCTTTTTTTTTCTTTTTTTTCTTAACGTATATTACATTATTTGTTTCAGAAGTACACATCTGTGATTCAACAGTCTTGCACAATTCACAGTACTCACCATAGCACATACCCTCCCCAATATCTATTACCCAGCCAACCCATCGCTCCCACCCCACAACCCACTCCAGCAACCCTCAGTTTGTTTCCTGAGATTAAGAATTCCTCATATCAGTGAGGTCATATGATACATGTCTTTCTCTGATTCACATATTTCACTCAGCATGACACCCTCCAGTTCCACGCACGTTGTTGCAAATGGCAAGATCTCATTCCTTTTGATGACTGCATAATATTCCATTGTACATATATACCACATCTTCTTTATCCATTCATCTGTCGATGGACATCTTGGCTCTTTCCACAGTTTGGCTATTGTGGACATTCCTGCTATACACATTGGGGTGCACATACCCCTTCGGATCCTTACATTTGTATCTTTGGGGTAAATACCCAGTAGTGCAATTGCTGGATCGTATGGTAGCTCTATTTTCAACTTTTTGATGAACCTCCATACTGTTTTCCAGAGTGGTTGCACCAGCTTGCATTCCCACCAACAGTGTAGGAGGGTTCCCCTTTCTCCGCATCCGCGCCAACATCTGTCGTTTTCTGACTTGATTTTAGCCATTCTGACTGGTGTGAGGTGGTATCTCATTGAGGTTTTGATTTGGATTTCCCTGATGCCGAGTGATGTTGAGCACTTTTTCATGTGTCTGTTGGCCATTTGGATGTCTTCTTTGGAAAAATGTCTGTTCATGTCTTCTGCCCATTTCTTGATTGGATTCTTTGTTCTTTGGGTGTTGAGTTTGATAAGTTCTTTATAGATTTTGGATACTAGCCCTTTATCTGATAGGTCATTTGCAAGTATCTTCTCCCATTCTGTCGGTTGTCTTTTGGTTTTGTTGACTGTTTCTTTTCCTATGCAAAAGGTTTTTGTCTTGATGATGTCCCAATAATTCATTTTTGCCCTTGCTTCCCTTGACTTTGGTGATGTTTCTAGGAAGAAGTTGCTGCGGCTGAGGTCGAAGAGGTTGCTGCCTGTGTTCTCCTTCAGGATTTTGATGGACTTCTATCTCACATTTAGGTCTTTCAAACATTTGGAGTCTATTTTTGTGTGTGGTGTAAGGAAATGGTCCAGTTTCATTCTTCTGCATGTGGCTGTCCCATTTTCCCAACACCATTTGTTGAAGAGACTGTCTTTTTCCATTAGACATTCTTTCCTGCTTTGTCGAATATTAGTTGACCATACACTTGGGGGTCCATTTCTGGGCTCTCTATTCTGTTCCATTGATCTATGTGTCTGTTTTTGTGCCAGTACCATACTGTCTTGATGATGACAGCTTAGTAATAGAGCTAGAAGTCCGGAATTGTGATGCCGACAGCTTTCCTTTTCTTTTTCAACATTCCTCTGGCTATTTGGGGTCTTTTCTGGTTCCATACAAATTTTAGGATTATTTGTTCCATTTCTTTGAAAAAAGTGGATGGTATTTTGAGGGGGATTGCATTGAATGTGTAGATTGCTCTAGGTAGCATTGACATCTTCACAATATTTGTTCTTCCAATCCATGAGCATGGAACGTTTTTCCATTTCTTTGTTTCTTCCTCAATTTCTTTCATGAGTGTTTTATAGTATTCTAAGTGCAGATCCTTTGCCTCTTTCATTAGATTTATTCCTAGGTATCTTATGGTCTTGGGTGCAATTATAAATGAGACCGACTCCTTAATTTCTCTTTCTTCTGTCTTGTTGTTGGTGTATAGGAATGCCACTGATTTCTGTGCATTGATTTTCTATCCTGCCACTTTACTGAATTCCTGTGTGAGTTCTAGCAGTTTTGGGGTGGAGTCTTTTGGGTTTTCCACATAAAGTATCATATCATCTGCAAAGAGTGAGAGTTTGACTTCTTCTTTGCCAATTTGGATGCCTTTGATTTCTTTTTGTTGTCTGATGGCTGTGGCTAGGACTTCTAATACTATGTTGAATAGCAGTGGTGATAGTGGACATCCCTGCCGTGTTCCTGACCTTAGGGGGAAAGCTCTCAGTTTTTCCCCATTTAGAATGATATTCGCTGTAGGTTTTTCATAGATGGCTTTTATACTACTGAGATATGTACCCTCTATCCCTATACTCTGAAGACTTTTGATCAAGAAAGGATGCTGTACTTTGTCAAATGCTTTTTCTGCATCTATTGACAGGATCATATGATCCTTGTTCTTTTTTTTTTTTGTTAATGTATTGTATCACATTGATTGATTTGCAGATGTTGAACCAACCTTGCAGCCCAGAGATAAATACCACTTGGTCATGGTGAATAATCCTTTTAATGTACTGTTGGATCCTATTGGCTAGTATTTTGGTGAGAATTTTTGCATCCATGTTCATCAGGGATATTGGTTTGTAATTCCCCTTTTTGATGGGGTCTTTGTCTAGTTTGGGGATCAAGATAATGTTGGCCTCATAAAACGAGTTTAGAAGTATTCCTTCCATTTCTATTTTTTGGAACAGTTTCAGAAGAATAGGTATTAATTCTTCTTTAAATGTTTGGTAGAATTCCCTTATGAAGCCATCTGGCCCTAGGCTTTTGTTTCTTGGGAGATTTTTGATGACTGCTTCAATTTCCTTAGTGGTTATAGGTCTGTTCAGGTTTTCTATTTCTTCCTGGTTCAGTTTTGGTAGTTGATACATCTCTAGGAATGCATCCATTTCTTCCAATTTATCTAATTTACTGGCATAGAGTTGCTCATAATGTGTTCTTATAATTGTTTGTATTTCTTTGGTGTTGATGGTGATCTCTCCTCTTTCATTCATGATTTTGTTGATTTGGGTCATTCCTCTTTTCTTTTTGATAAGTCTGGCCAGGGGTTTATCAATCTTGTTAATTTTTTCAAAGAACCAGCTCCTAGTTTCGTTGATCTGTTCTACTGTTCTTTTGGTTTCTATTTCATTGGTTTCTGCTCTGATCTTTATGATTTCTCTTCTCCTGCTGGGTTTAGGCTTTATTTGCTGTTTTTTATCTAACCCCTTTAGGTGTAGGGTTAGGTTGTGTACTTGAGACCTTTCTTGTTTCTTGAGAAAGGCTTGTATTGCTATATACTTTCCTCTTAGGACTGCCTTTGCTGCATCCCAAAGATTCTGAACAGTGTGTTTTCATTTTCATTAGTTTCCATGAATTTTTTTAATTCTTCTTTAATTTCCTGGTTGACCCATTCATTCTTTAATAGGATGCTCTTTAGCCTCCATGTATTTGAGTTCTTTCCGACTTTCCTCTTGTGATTGAGTTCTAGTTTCAAAGCATTGTGGTCTGAAAATAGGCAGGGAATGATCCCAATCTTTTGGTACCGGTTGAGACCTGATTTGTGACCTAGGATGTGATCTATTCTGGAGAATGTTCCGTGGGCACTAGAGAAGAATGTGTATTCCGTTGCTTTGGGATGGAATGTTCTGAATATGTGTGTGAAGTCCATTTGGTCCAGTGTGTCATTTAAAGTCTTTATTTCCTTGTTGATCTTTTGCTTAGATGATCTGTCCATTTCAGTGAGGGGGCTGTTAAAGTCCCCCACTATTACTGTGTTGTTGTTAATGTGTTTCTTTGCTTTTCTTATTAATTGCCTTATATAATTGGCTGCTCCCATGTTAGGGGCATAGATATTTACAATTGTTAGATCTTCTTGTTGGATAGACCCTTTACGTAGGATATAGTGTCCTTCCTCATCTCATATTACAGTCTTTGGTTTAAAATCTAATTTGTCTGATATAAGGATTGCCACCCCAGTTGTCTTTTGGTGTCCATTTGCATGGTAAATGGTTTTCCACCCCCTCACTTTCAATCTGGGGGCGTCTTTGGGTCTAAAATGAGTGTCTTGCACACAGCATATTGATGGGTCTTCTTTTTTAATCCAATCTGATAGCCTGTGTCTTTTGATTGGGGCATTTAGCCCATTTACATTCGGGGTAACTATTGAAAGATAGGAATTTAGTGCCATTCTGTTGCCTCTAAGGTGACTGTTACTGTATATTGTCTGTGTTCCTTTCTGGTCTATGTTGCTTTTAGGCTCTCTCTTTGCTTAGAGGACCCCTTTCAATATTTCTTGTAGGGCTGGTTTCGTGTTTGCAAAGTCCTTTAGTTTTTGTTTGTCCTGGAAGGTTTTTATTTCTCCTTCTGTTTTCAATGACAGCCTAGCTGGATATAGTATTCTTGGCTGTATGTTTTTCTCATTTAGTGCTCTCAATATATCCTGCCAGTCCTTTCTGACCTGCCAGGTCTCTGTCGATAGGTCTGTTGCCAATCTAATGTGTCTACCATTGTACGTTATATATCTCTTCTCCCGAGCTACTTTCCAGATTTTCTCTTTGTCTCTGAGACTCGTAAGTTTTCCTATTAGATGTCGGGGTGTTGACCTATTTTTATTGATTTTGAGAGGGCTTCTCTGTGCCTCCTGGATTTTGATGCCTGTTTCCTTCCCCAAATTAGGGAAGTTCTCTGCTCTAATTTGCTCCAATATACCTTCTGCCCCCCTCTCTCTTTCTTCTTCTTCTGGGATCCCAATTATTCTAATGTTGTTTCGTCTTATGGTATCGTTTAGCTCTTGAATTCTGCCCTCGTGATCCAGTAGTTGTTTATCTCTCTTTTTCTCAGCTTCTTTATTTTCCATCATTTGGTCTTCTATATCACTGATTCTCTCTTCTGCCTCATTTATCCTGGCAGTTAGTGCCCCCATTTTTGATTGCACCTCATTACTACCCTTTTTAATTTTGACTTGGTTAGATTTTAGTTCTTTTACTTCTCCAGAAAGGGTTTCTTTAATAACTTCCATGCTTTTTTCAAGCCCAGCTAGTATCTTTAAAGTTATGATTCTGAACTCTGGATCCGTCATCATACTAATGTCTGTATTGAATAGGTCCGTGACAGTCGGTACTACCTCTTGTTCTTTTTGTTGAGGTGATTTTTTCCATCTTGTTATTTTGTCCAGAGGAGAATAGGTGAATGAGAGAACAAAATGCTAACAGGGTAACAATGTCCCCAGAAAATATACTCTAAACAAATCAGAAAAGACCTGATGCCGGGGGAAAAGAAAGGGAAAGAAAGAAAAAAGAAAAAGATAAAAATAAACAATAACAGAACAAAACAAAAAAAAAACCAGAATATGATCAAATATGATCAGGCTGGTGCATAAATCAGTGCCACACACTAGATTCTGGGTGCATTTTGGTCTGTTAGAAGAAAGTGCCTCCCAAAATTTTAAAGAAAGAAAAACTTATTTATGTACAAATATAAGGGTTGATATGATGAAGGGATGGAATATGACTGTAAAGATGAAAATTATAAAAAATTTTGTAAAATGAATTGATAAGAATTTGTTTGAAAAAAGAAAGAAGAGGATTTAAAAAAAAAAAGAAAAGAAAAAAGAGAGAATGTGATCAGGCAGAAGACTAGAACAAAGCCATACACTAGAGATTTAGGGTATATTTTGATCTGTTAGAAGAAACTATCTCAAAATTTTAAAGAGAGAACAACTTACATATATATGCCAAAAATAAGGGTAACTACTATGAAGGGATAGAATATGACTCTAAAAATGAAAAATAAAAATGTTTTTTAAAAAAAGGATTGATAAGATGTTGGTCGAAAAAGGGAAAAGAAAAATTCAAAAAAAGAAAGAGACAGTAAAAAAAAAAATTAACTTTGAAAGACTAAAGAATCATGGTGAAAAAGCCATGGATTCTATGTTCATTATTCCCCTAGTGCTGGAGTTCTGCCGTTCTCATTGATCGGTAAACTTGGTCTTGGCTGGCTGTTCTCGCTGATCTACTGGGGGAGGGACCTGTTGCCGTGGTTCCCAAATGTCTTTGCTGGAGGCAGAATTGTCTGGCCCTTGCTGCTTCACGCTAAGTAATCTGCTTGGGTTTGCTCTTGGGAGCTTTTGTTCCCTGCAACCTTTCCGTTTGGCTTTGGAGGAGGAGAGTGAAAATGGCGGCCTCCCAATCTCCGCCCCAGAGGAGCCGAGAACTCGGGGCCCCGCTCCTCAGTGAGCCCCCAGAGAAAAGCAGTCAATCTCTCCCGTCTCCCCAGTCTCCAGCCGCACTCCGTGCTCACCCGGCCTTTGAGGAAGCGTTTCTATCTCTGGCGCACGACCCCGTGTGGAGTCTCCAAACCCAGCAGATCCCTGTGGAGCACTTCTGCGCTGCTCCTCCCGGGGGAGGAAGGGGAGTCTCCCCGGATCTGCCGCTTGTTGGGTCCCTGCTGGAGGAGCAGTGGCCCAACTGTGCCGCAGATCACGGTTTATGGCAACTCCGAGCTGAGAGCCCGCGCCTCGGCTCCATCTCTGCAGCCGGCTTCCCTACTCCGATACCTGGGAGCTCTGCCGCACTCAGGCACCCCCGGTCTTTCTGTGACCCTGAGGGTCCTGAGACCACACTGTCCCACGATGGTTCCACCCCCTGCTTAGCCACTGAAGCGATGTCCCTCAGCAGAGCCAACTTCTAAAAGTTCCAATTTTGTGCTCCGCTGCTCTATCACTTGCCAGAAGCGGCCGACAGAGGCCCCCTCCCCCGCCATCTATCCTCCCAAATATCGCCTCGGATTCACTTCTCCGCACGTCCTACCTTCCAGAAAGTGGTCACTTTTCTGTTCAGAGAGTTGTTGCTATTCTTTTCTTCAATCTCCTTTTGAGTTTGTATGTGTTCAGAGTGGTTTGATCCCTATCCAGCTGAATTCCTGAGACCAGACGAAATCCAGTTCTCCTACCCCTCCGCCATCTTGCTCCGCCCAATTATACTTCTTGATAATAAATTGATAATTTATTGATAATGCATTGATAATAAATCCATTCATAATCCAGACCTATCATCACTACAGTCCTCCTATAACTCTTATCATCTTGTAAAATAGAAACTCTAATCACTAACTTATTCTCCTCTTCCCCAAGCCCCTGGCAACTATATAAGGTATTCTCCTTAGGTGTCTTATGATTTTGACTACTGTAAGTCCCTCATGTAACTGGAATCTTAAAGTATTTGGCTTTTTGTGACTGGCTTATTTTATATACTGTTATATTCTTAAGATTCATCCGTGTTATAGCATATGTTAAAAATCCCATTCTTTTTCAGGCTACATAATAGTCCATTGCATGTATATACCACATTTATCTCTTGATTGATGATGCTTAGGTTGCTTCCATGTTTTTGGTATAATGAAAAATGCTATTATGAACATGGGTGTACAAACATCTCTTGGAATCCTTGTTTTTAATTCTTTTAGGTATATACCTAGGAGTGGAATTGCTGGATTCTGTGGTAATTCTATTTTTAATTTTTTGAGGACCTGCCCTCACACCACCTTTACCATTTTACATTCCCACCAACAGTGTACAAGGGTTCCAGTTTCTCCACATGCTTGCTGACATCTGTTTTGTTTTTCTCCACAGTAACCATCCTAATGTGTATAAAGATATTTTGTTATAGTTTTGATTTATATTTCTCTAATGTTTACTGATGTTAAGCATCTTTTTATGTACTTATTGGTCATTTGCATATTTTCTTTGGAGAATTGTCTATTCAGATCTTTTGCCCTTGTTTAATCAGGGTTTTTCCTTGTTGCTGTTAAGTTTTAGTTTTTTATGTGTTTCAGATATTTCTCCCTCATCAATACCCTGATTTGCCAACATTTTCTCCAATTCTGTGGGGTGCCTTTATACTCTGTTGATACTGTGTGATACAAAAATGTTTTTTAAATTTTTATGAAGTCCGATATGTCTGTTGTTTTGTTGTTGTTGTTGTTGTTGTAACATTATTTTCTTCCAATCCAGGAACATGATGTATGTTTCCATTTGTTCATCGTAATGATTTTTTTTCAGGATTGTTTTATGGTTTTCACTGCACAGGTCTTTTACCTCCTTGGTTAACTCCTGAGTATTATATTCTTTTGATTCAATTGTAAATGAAACTGTTTTCTTAATTTCGTTTTGGGATTGTTCCTTTTTAGTGTATGGTAATGCAACCAACTTTTGCGTGTTAATTTTGTATCCTGCTACTTTGCTAATTTATTAGTTCTAACTTTTTTTGTGGAATATTTAGGGTTTTGTACAAAAAAGATCATATAATCTGTAAAGAGAGATAATTTTACTTTTTCCTTTCCAATTTGAATGCCTTTTATTTCTTTTTCTTGCCTAATTGTTCTGGCTAGAACTTCTAGTACTTTGTCAAAAAGAAGTGGTGATAGTGATCATTCTTACTTTTTTCTTCATCTTAGAGAAAAAGCTTTCAGTCTTTCACCATTGAATATGATATTAACTGTGGCGTTTTCATATTAGGTTTTATTTATGTTGAAGTAGTTTCCTTCTATTTCTAGTTAAGTGTTTTTATCATGAAATGGTGTTGAATTTTGTCAAATGCTTTTTCTCCATCAGTTGAGAAGACCATGTGTGTTTTTCCTTCATTCTGTTAATATGATATAATATACTGATCAGTTTTCATATGTGGAACCATCCTTGTGTTCTAGAAATAAATCCCACTTGATCATGGTGTATAATCTCTTTAGTATGCTGCTGAATTTGATTTTCTGAATTTTCTTGAGGACTTTTCTATCAGTTTTCATGAAAGATATTGGCTTGCAGTTTGGTTTTTTTTTCCTTCCAATCTCTTCGTCCAGCTTTGGTACCAGGCTAATGCTGATCTCATAGAATGAGTTAGAAAATGTTCCCTCCTCTTCAATTTTTTGGAAACATTTGAGAAGGATTGGTATTAGTCCTTCTTTAAATGTTTAATAGAATTCACTAGTGGAGCCATCACATCAGGGATTTTCTTTGTTGGGAGATTTTTGATTACTGATTTCAATTTATTATTAGTTATAGGTCTGTGCAGATTTTCTACTTCTTCATGACTTAGGTTCATACTGCTCTCTTATAATTCTTTACTTTCATAGACATGGTAGTAATATTCTCATGATCATTTCTGATTTTAGTAATTTGTGCCTTCTCTCTTTTTTCTTGAAGTCCATCTAGATAAAGGTTTGTCAATTTTGTCCATCTTTTCCATGAACCAACTTTTGGATTCATTGATGTTTTTTCTAATTTTTGTTCCCTATTTTGTTTATCTCTACTCTGATCTATAGTATTTCCTTTCTTCTACTAGCTTTGGATTTAGTTTGTTTTTCTAGTGCTATAAGTTGTAAAGTTAGGTTATTGAGATTGTTTCTGTTTTTTAACATATTTATAGCTATAAATTTCTCCTGTAGCACTGCTTTCACTGTGTCCTATAAGTTTTATAATGTGTTTTTGTTTTCTTCTTCACAAATGTCTCTTTTGATTTCTCTTTTGATCCATTTTTTTAATACAGTGTGTTTAATTTCTACAAATATGTGAATTTTCTAATTTTAATTTTATTGTTGATTTCTAATTTCATGCCCTTGTATTCAGAGAAGATACTTTGTATGATAGCTGTCTTTTTAAATCTTAAAAGAGTTAATTTGCAGCATAACCTATAGTCTACTAAAAATGTCCCATTTGTACATAAGAAGAATATGCTGTAGTTGTTAGTAACATGTTCTGTACATGTGTTAGATCTAGTTGGTTTATTTTGTTGTTCAAGACCTTTATTTCATTATCTTCTGTCTGGATGTCCTGTCCATTATTATAATGAGATATTGAAGTCTCCCAACTATTATAGTAGAACTGGCTATTTCTCCCTTCAATTCTGTCAGGTTTTACTTCTTATTTTGAAATATGAAATACTTCATATTTATGGTAAATACCCCAAAGACACAGATGTAGTGTAAAGAAGTGTCATATGCACCCCAATATCCGTAAGCAATATCCACAATAGCCAAACTTTGGAAAGAGCCGAGATGCCCTTCAACAGATGAATGGATAAAGAAGATGTCGTCCACATATACAATGGAATATTACTCAGCCATCAGAAAGGATGAATACCCAACTTTTACATCAACATGGATGGGACTGGAGGAGATTATGCTAAGTGAAATAAGTCAAGCAGAGAAAGTCAATTATCATATGGTTTCACTTATTTGTGGAACATAAGGAATAGCATGGAGGACATTAGGAGAAGGAAGGGAAAAATGAAAGGGGGGAAATCAGAGGGAGAGACAAACCATGAGAGACTATGGACTCTGAGAAACAAACTGAGGGTTTTGGAGGGGAGGGGGTGGGGGGATGGGTTAGCCCAGTGTTGGGTATTTAGGAGGGCATACACTGCATGAAGCACTGAGTGTTATACGAAAACAATGAATCATGGAACACTACATCAAAAACTAATGATGTATTGTATGGTGACTAATATAACATAATAAAATAAAATTAAAAAAAAAAAAAAAGAGGGCACCTGGGTGGCCCAGTCGTTACGCATCTGCCTTCGGCTCAGGTCATGATCCCAGGGTCCTGGGATCGAGCCCCACATTGGGCTCACTGCTCCTCTCTCTCCCATACCCCTGCTTGTGTTCCCTCTCTCGCTGTGTCTCTCTCTGTCAAATAAATGAATAAAATCTTCAAAAAATAAAGAAATACTTCATATTTTATTTCACATTTTGCTGGTCCATTATAAGGTGTATAAATGTTACTGTTATATCCTCTTGCTGTATTGCACATTTTAAGAATAGATAATGTTCATGTTTATTTTTTTATTTTATTTTATTATGTTAGTCACCATACAATGCATCATTAGTTTTTGATGTAGTGATCACGATTCATTGTTTTCGTATAGCCATGTTTATTTTTTGAAACTTTTTTTGATGTAAAGTCTATTTTGTCTAATATTAGTATAACCACTCCTGCTCAGTTTTGGTTATTATTTGCATTGAATATGTTTTTCCATCCTTTTACTTTCAGTTGTTTTGTGACTTTGGCTGTAACGTGAGTCTCTTGTACAGCATATCATTGTGTCAAAATTTTATTCATTCTATGAATCTCTGCCTTTTGATTGGAAAGTTAATCTATTGACATTTAAAGTAATTACTGATAAAAAAGGGCTTAGTTCCGCCGTTTTACTGTTTGTTTTTTTATATGAGTTACAGCTTTTTTTGCCTCTCATTTCCTAAATTACTCTCTTCTTTTGTGTTCAGTTGATATTCTGTTGTGGAATATTTAAATTCATTTCTCTTTGTATACAGTTTGTATCTGTTTTTTTGTGGTTACCATGGTGATTACACTTAACATCCTAAAGTTATAATCCTCTAATTTGAATTTATATCAGTTTAACTTCAAAAACATAGAAAAACTCTGCTCCTTTACTGCTCTTTTCTTACCCCTTTAAGTTGTTGATCTCACAAAATTGCATCTTTATTTATTATGTGACCAAAAATATAAATTAATAGTTCTTGTAAATGCATTAGCCTCTTAAATTATATAGAAAATAAAATATGTTGTTATAAACCAAAGTTACGGTGGTACTAGCTCTTAGAAAGATGATTTTTTTAACAATGTAGTATTCTTTTATAACATGTAAAAAAAAGTGGAGTTACAAACCATTGTTTAAGGCACTAGCTTATTAAAAAATAAAAATGTTAAAAAATTAAACACTAGCTTGTATATAATTGCTTCTGTATTTGTATTTACTAATATCTTTATTTCAGTATATGGCTTCAGGTCACTGTCTAGTGTCCTCTCATTCCCCCCTGAAAGACTCCCTGAAACAGTTTTTTCAGAGTAGGTCTAATGTTCATGAACTTCCTTAGCTTTTATTTATCTGCATGTCTTAGTCCTCCCTCACTGTTGGACAGTTTTGCTGGATATAGGATTCTTGGTTGACAGGTTTTTTTCTTCTAGCATTTTGAATTTATCGGGTGTGCTGCCTCCAGTGTTTCTGATTAAAATATTTTAATATTATTTAGGATCCTATGTATGTGATTAATTGCTGTCAAGAGTCTCTCTTTAACTTTGTCTTAAGAGTTTTGATTATAATATCTTGGTGTGGCTCCTTTTGAATTCATCTTTTTGGGAGTTCATTGAACTTGGATATTTATATTCATGTATTTCATCAAATTAAGGAAGTTTTTGGCCATTAGTTCTTCAGATTTTCTCTCTGCCCCTTTTCCTTCTCTTTGTGAGACTTCCAGTGTCCCACAGGCCCCTTAGGGACTATGCCCTTTTCTTCGGTCTCTTACCTCTCTGTTCCAGACTCAATAGTTTCCAGTGTCCTTTCAAGTTCACTGCTTTATTTTTTCCTCTGTCTGCTAAAATCTGCCTTTAATTTCCTCTGGTGGATATTTCATTCATTTACTCTACTTTTTCACTCTAAAATTTTATTGTGGTTTCTTTTTAGGTTTTCTGTCTCTTTATTAATATTTCCATTTTGTTCAAACATTGTTTTATTGACTTTCTGCACATCTTCCTATAGTTCTTTGATCATCTTTAAGATGATTATTTTAAAGTCTTTGTCTACTAGATCTACCACCAGGTCTTTTTGAGGGACAGTTTCTGTTGACTTTATTTTCCTCTGAATGGGCTGTACTTTACTTTTTCTTTGTATGCATTGTGATTTCTTAGTGAACACTGGACATTGGAATCTAATAATGTTTTAACTCTTGAAATTAGATTCTCTCCCTTCCCCACAGCTTACTGGTTGTTGTTGTTGTTTATTGGTTTTAACTGTTTTGGCTCTGTCAGTGCCAAGAGTCAACATGAGGTATAAACTTAAGGTCTTCTCAAGTCTTTTATGGACCTGTGCCTTTTCCTGAGCATGTGTGGTCACTTTCTAATTTTTCCCATATATTCAGTTGCTCTTTAATGTCCTCATCTTTAATGTCTGGTTCCTAAATTGGGAAAAAGAGAAAAATGGGGGTTGGGAGACCAGCCCCTTAAATCCCTTGGAAGTTATTTCAGCTGGAAGTGGGGGGTGCAACAATGGAGAGGTGTGAGAACAATGGCTGCCCTCCTGTTTGCCTGTACCTCAGAAGCAGCAGTCAGTGATCAGAGAACAGATCCTCAGTATTTGGAGGACAAGGTCCCAGCTTCTTCACGCTGTGCTGATACTGCTTCAGAAGCAGGTGCACACTGCCTTCCATGGCGCTGGGGATGAGGGGTGGATGGCTGATACTAGGAGCTAGGAGCTGAAATAGACCAAAATTAACTGTAGTTTACCATCCATGCCTTCCTCTGGAAATTGTAAGGCCCTTGATAGACTACAGAATTCCAAAATATTTACATGAGGCAGATTCTGCCAGTGCAGTTGTTGTCTTGGTGGGAAGACAGATTCTTGGTGCTTCCTACTCCACCGTCTTCCCAGAATCCTCTCGTCTATAGTCACTCTTTTTTTTTTTAATATAGACTTTCATTTTTTTATTTTTTTTAATTTTATTTTATTATATTAATCACCATAGTCACTCTTAACTGTGAATACACTTGAAAAGATCAGTCCTATAAGCACTATAATAAATGAAACTTGCCTGTTTCCTCTTAGCCTCTCATTCTTGCAGGATCTCTCCAGTCTACCAAGGACCTTCTCTTGAGCTCTCAGAACATTTTGACATCAGCACAGCCCTTTGTATAGTGTATTGTGTGTGCTACATATTATTACACTATTAATTATCTAATTATGCTAGAGGAATAAAGGCTCAGGCAACCTGAAGTATGATGTAGTCAGAAAAGGAGCAGGTACATTAGATAGATGTGTCCTTGGCTGTTGTTAGAGATCCAGGGAACTCTGGGGACCAGGTGACCTTCCATATTACTTCCTGAGCATCTCAGCTCCAGTTGTCCTAAAATGACAGTGCCACTACTTTTATAGCTCTGCTTCTCTCTATGTATTGTTTATTTTCCCTCCACTGGTCAGCTGATGTTGTTCCTCAGAGGCTATGGCTTTGGATGTGTGCACAGTCACCCTGGATGACAGTAGTTTTAGTAAGGGCTCTTTTTGTCTCTTTCCCTGATCACACTCAACTGTTAGGCTAACTACCAGCTGATCGCTCTGTTATTTTCAACGATACCTTGGGCATAAATTGCTCCATAGTCTGATATAATTAAGTTGGACTCCTTTGCAGGTTAGTTTTTTAGGTCAGTGTTTTAGGTTATTTAGACCCCAGGCAGGTTCTTATTTCTTCTTTCCTTAGTTCTCTCTGCTAAGCTATCCAGTCTGTGGTTTAGGATATTTCTTTCATGAAGCTGACAGCCTCCTCTAATTGCTTTTCTTTCATTGGTTTTGAGTTTGCCCTTAGGCTTGAACTTCCAACTTTCTGTTTCAAATAGAGTCAGTTCCTTAGACAAGAGCTTGGGAGCTCTCTGTGTAGAGCCTCCCTCTCCTCCTGGGTAAAATCCTTGATCCATGGCTCCAAACCTGGGAGCCAGGACAGTGATGTACTTATTTGCGGGACACACCTGCTTTAGGAGCACAGGTTGAGGGTGGTAGCTTCTGATCATCTTGGCTTACCTCTCTAGCATGAACCAACAGCCTACAAATGAGCTAGGATGTTGATGATCAGAACACCACTATTTTAAATGTGTTGTGTCTAAGGAAGATCCTCCATCCTATGAGTGGGGGCTGAGTTGAAGAAGAGAATCCCTGATATCTCAGCTATACTCGCTTGAAATTTAGCCTCTGCAACACATTGCTGGGGGAGATGAAAAATGCTGGCACCTGCCTCTCCCAAGAACATGCCATAACCCTTAGTTACTCTAGAAGAATAGATTGCTATAGAGGAATATAGTTTGATTGGTAGCTGGGGAGAAAGGAACCCTCTGTTTTGGCTGTACCTGCCTAAAGCAGAGTTTCAATCACACTGAGCTAGGAGGAAAACAGAGAGAGCTGGTTGTGGTTCTTATGCCACAGATTCTCACTATTCTTACTGAGTTGTTTTTTTTTTTTTTTTTTTTTTTTTTGAAGGGATGTTTCTCCATGTACTATAGGCTTTTACAACAATGTCCAGAGACTTAAAGCGGGGTTTTTTAGATGATTTTTCCCAGTTATGCTTGTTTTCCTGGGGAGCAGGTCTGTGGCACTAACTCTTCATGCTGCCATCCAAAGATGGAACTTTCACATTTAGTAGGCATTTGCCAACCTAAAAGGAGCCCATGCTAATGCCAAATTGTGATTTTTATTTAAGTCTATGGGCTTGAATTTAGTTGTTCACATTTTCTGGTGGGGCTTTTTCAGGATGAAGTTTTATAATGGATGCTATATGGAATTATTCTGGCATGTTAGAGATTGTTCTGTAAGTAAATATGACAGATTTACAAAACATCATTAGAACTTCCCTATCTGGTTTAACAAGCCTTTCCTTTTTTATTTTTGGCACAGTGTTTTAATTGGGTTTTCAGTTTCAAATGATGAACTTCTGATTCTCATGTTAGGCCCTTTGACATTAAAAAAGAAAGGTTAAATCTCTTCTTATTGATGTGAGCACTCTTAACATGACCTATAAATAACATTCTGCTATTATAACAGGCAGAGAAGACAGATTTAAAAGAAGGCTAATTAGAGGTTTAATAGACACTATAAGGTTTACTATTTGCATTACAGCTGTCCACTTTCCATATCATTAAAGATGTACTTTTGGAGTTAACACTGTTTTTTAAATTATTTCATGTAGCTATTTGAAAGGAAGCTTTAATGCATTTAATATGCATTTAATTTTTACATTTAATCATACTGTACTTGTTTCTGCTTCATGAGAAATAATTTGTAATGTCACATCTGAGGTTTGGGGACTTTAATCAATTCCTTATTCTTGAGAAAATTATTTCCTTCTACAGAATTTTCTTTAACTTCAGATTTTGTATAGCTGGAATGGGTATATGAGCAGTTTTTATAATTGTCAAGTGTACTTGGTGTGTACATTACACCAGTAAGATAAGCTTTGCCTAATACTTGTTTCTGAGTGAGGAAGAGGCCATGAGTGTGTCTCATTATTTTAATCAGTTGCTTTAACCTGAAGTTTCTTAATGATTTCATTGTTTGGTTTTAACTTACTCTGTATATGTGGAGTTTTATGTGCTATAAAATATCATGTGTTGATAGTATTAGCAAGCCACTGATAAGAGTATTAAATAACTTCTGAAAGTAATTACCTGTTAAGATTCTGACCACACAAACATCATCTTCTTGTGAAGCCAACTCTGTCAACTCATTTCCCATCACACACGGTCATAATTCTAGCAGAGCCGTTGCCACATGGTATTTGTCCATTTCCACATCTGTCTCCCTCACAAAGTTCCTCAAAGGAAAGAAGCATGCCTCATTTGTGTTTATCTAATACCTAATTGAGTGCCAAGCACATAGGAGGTGCTCAAAAGATGTTGAACGAGTGGGTGGGTATGATATGGAAGAAATCTCAAAGATCATTTAGTTTAACCACATCATTTTATAGGCAAAGAAATGAAGCCCAGAGAGGTTAATGCTTTGCTTTACTTTTTCCAACTTATTGGAATTTATTACACTTGAAGCATTGTATCACTACATTGCTCTAGATTTAGCAAAAATATTCCATTCCAGGATGTTCCAGAAATGTGAGGCGTAGAAACCATATAGACAGATTCTCTTATTAAGGCCACTGTTATCCTAGTGTATAGGAAGTTCCTCTCTGGTGCTTAGGAGGAGACTGACACCAGGTAAGAAGAAAAGCAGCACACAAATCAAGAATTCCGAAACAGGATGGGGCATAACTGCCTACTGTTAGAAGTTTGCTTTTGAGTGACTATGAGTTTAAATCATTTTTAAAAACTTGTTTTGTATGCTAAACTGCCCTGCCCGTGGATTTACAGGAGGAATAATCTGCTAAACTTTTCTGACCATATATATTGCGTTTGCAGTTCAGTCTGACATAGCCATTGTCAGAGAGACCAACAGCTGCTACTCATAAATTTTAGAGCATTCATCACCTTGATTGAATCATGCCACTTGAGAAATAAATTACTTTCAGGTTGAATTTTATTTTAAATGTCTAGCCACTATTTTTGTGAGTAAAACTGAGGTTTCTTCTCTAACCCAAACCCCCTGAGTAGGAGCCCATCATGTAGTGAAAATTAAGAATTCTATTCAAAATGAAACAACTCAGGAGACAGAAATGCATAAAATATACAGTTAAGGTATGCCTCTCCCAATTGCTCAACAGCTGCCTACACAGCACTAACATGGCATGTTGGATTTTTGAATTCTTATTTCCTCTGGATAAAAAGATTGTTAACAGTCCTTTAACATCCTTAACAGTCCTTAACAGTCCTTTAACATCAGTGGAGAGTGACACACAATCTTTTTTTATTTCTGCTTCTACACATAAGTCTACACATAAGGTTGCTCTTTTTTTTTTTTTTTAAGTTTTTATTTAAATTCCACTTAGTTAATGGGATGCCTGGGTGGCTCAGTTGGTTAAGCATCTGCCTTCAGCTCAGGTCCTGGGATCGAGTCCCGCATCAGGCTCCTTGCTCAGTGAGGAGCCTGCTTCTGCCTCTGCCTCTGCTGCTCCCCCTGCTTGTTCCCCCTCTCTTTCTCTCTCTCTCTGACAAATAAATAAATAAAATCTTTAAAATAAATAAATAAAATTCCACTTAGTTAACATACAGTGTAATATTGGTTTCAGGAGTAGAATTTAGTGATTTTCACTTACATACAACACCCATTGCTCATCTCAACAAGTGCCCTCCTTAATACAAATCACCCATTTAACCCATCCCCCACCCACATCCCTCCAGTAACCCTCAGTTCATTCTCTTTAGTTAAGAGTCTGTTTCTTGGTTTGCCTCTCTTTTTTTTCCCCCATTGTTCATCTGTTTTGTTTCTTAAATCCACATATGCGTGAAATCATATGGTATGCTTAGCACAGTACACTCCACATCATTGCAAATGGCAAGATTTCATTCTTTTTTATGACTGAATAATATTCCATTGTATATATATACCACAACTTCATTATCCATTCATCAGTCGATGGACATCTAGGCTCTCTCCATAGTTTGGCTATTGTTGATAATGCTGCTATAAACATCAGGGTGCATGTGCCCCTTCAAATCAGTATGTTTGTATCCTTTGAGTAAATACCTAGTAGTGCAATTGCTAGTTTGTAGGGTAGTTCTATTTTTAACTTTTTGAGGAACCTACATACTGTTTTCCAGAGTGGCTACACCAGTTTGCATTCCCACCAACAGTGTAAGAGGGTTCCCCTTTCTCCACATCCTTGCCAACATCTGTTGTTTCCTGGACACACAATCTTTTTATCCAGAGGAAATAAGAATTCAAAAATCCAACATGCCATGTTAGTGCTGTGTAGGCAGCTGTTGAGCAATTGGCGAGTATGACATCTTTATAAATTTGTAAATAAGACATAAGTGGAAATAGTAATAAAGGATCAGAATTTTGGAATGAAAGGGACTAATGGAAGTAGGTAGCCTTATTGTATAAACCAAATGGATGCAGGCTGACTTGACTGCCCTGAGAAAAAAACATCAGGGCAAATGCAGTTCTAAAATCTGTGTTATAAAACCTTCATTCAAGTAAATTTACTTCGGAAAATATGAAAATCTTAGTGGTAATTAATGCCAAGTTCCTGTTCTCCAGTTCTTTCCATCGTTAAGTGTTATCATCTCTAATGAATTCTTTACCTTCTGGAACATAGAGGACTCTTCTAGAAGATGAAGGGTCTTCTCATATTGGAATTTTAAATCATAATGTTTGTTCACCCATCAAAACATTACAAGATTGATAACACTAAAACTGCAAATTCCCACAGGTTCCTTAAGACTCTGACCTCTTAGGAGTAGAGGAAATATGTGACTTCAATTGAAAAATATATATAAAACACTAGAATTCAAAATATTGCTGAGACTTTGAAGATCATTAACTTATAATTACCTTGATTACATTTCTCTTAAAAATTCAACATACAAGTTCTGAAAAATAAATTTCCCATAGTAAAAATGTCAGTGAAATACATCCATTCTTCATTTGTTAATAGTCCTCTTCAAATGGAAATTATAATCCCCTGAAACATTCAATTTTAGGGTCTTACTAGGCCTCCCTCATCATTTGCTGCCAGCAGCCTATTACTTAAAGTTTATTGTTTTCACCTAAGATTCTTGTGTTCCTACACAATCTGAAATAAATAAATCCAATCTTTTTTTTTCCCTTACAACAAAAGAACTTCTGATAATGATTTGACTGATGAGGGAAGGTGGATATGGGAGTTGTTTCTTGTTTACCCAGGATTGAGGGCTTTCAGTCTTATAATGTGTGCCTGTGTTCCAGAATATGGTGTCTAAGTCTCTCTGTATCTTGTGTACACTCTCTTAAGTTTGAGGTAGTCTGAGCTCTCTGCCGAGTATAGTGAATCTTCATTTGGGGCCCAGTGCTTCAGAATGAGAAAAAGAAAGGGAAGGGAAGTCTAGATAGAAGGGTATGAACTTAAAAAACGAAATATTTGAGGGGCACCTGGGTGGCTCAGGCCGTTGAGCATCCGACTCTTGATTTCAGCTCAGCTCATGATCTCAGGGTCGTGGGATAGAGCCCTGCATTGGGCTCCGCATCCAGCGCGGAGTCTGCTTGTCCCTCTTCCTCTGCTCCTCCCCCTGCTCATGTTCTCTCTCTCGGTCTATTAAATAAATAAATAAAAATCTTTAAAAACTGAAATTGAAAAATGATTCCTAGAAATTTATACGTCTTCCTTAAACATTGTTTTGTGAATGGAGACCCATTTAAACAGGTTCCTCATTTCTTATTAAATTTAGTGCATCTGTACAGAATATGATTTGGGAGTATTATTTGACGTAGGAATATAGGAAGTAGGGTTGGTTCTCTGCCCACAGATATGTAAGCAAAGCAGTAGCCTATCAGGTTTCAATCTAGTACCTGTGGCTAAAACTGGAGCCTGCAGAAATGTTTTTGGTGTTTTGCCCTTACTGCTTAACATATTTTGAATTAGATTTCAATATTTTTAAAATATAATTTTTCGTATTTAAAAACCGTATTTCCATAACAATAATTGCCTGGAGCTAATTAGTTGATGTCTTCTTTGGTCAGTGATAGGTTCTTGTTGCTTCATCCAGGTCACTACTCCCCACCATCTCATCCATCCTGAGATCCATGGTCAGTTTTTGCGCTCTGTGACTTTTTATTGTTTGATCATCTTGATTGTACCAGGACCCATTAACTTATTTATGTCGGAGCCTCATGCCTTACAGTATGTGAATTGATGACCTCTGAACTCTGAGTACTGGTGGGAAAGGGAAGAGCCCATTTTCTTCACAACTTCAGCTGTCATGTGGACTTCAGTGTCCTTTTCTATGAGCAAGTGGAAGCAGGGAAAAGATATTTTTATTCTACACACTTATGCTCATCTTTGCTAATATAACCAGACCTAAGAAAGACTGGACAGTACTATAGAACAGATGTAAACATGAGCTTGGCATGTCCTCCGGGCTCAAGATTAAAACAGCACAAACTGTGAGACTGCTTTGAACCATTCTTTGTGGAAATACCTGAAGCTTCCAGAAAATACTAAAAATGTCTTCTAAACTGTATTTTTCCAAATGAACCATAATATTTACTCCCTTGGAAATATAGTGACTTTCATCATTCAAGGAGAATTTCTTCATGCAGGAATTCTAAATGACATTATGAATACTTTTTAAAAACTTCCATCAGAATTTTTTTTTTTCAAACATCAGGACTTCACACTGAAAGGATACAGTGCTGGAAATTACAGTTTTTAACCTCTTCCTTCCTGCACAGCATATCGAAAGGGTGTTAGGTGCCCATTACCATCTAACTTTAAACTTTGATCACAATCATAAAGCTTTGTTTGGATTTTTCCTAACATGGTTTAGTTCGCATAGTCAAACTTCCAATTTTAGTTTTTAGGACTCCTAAGTGGGCTTCCTTTTGATGCCAACTTTAACCAGAAGGCTTTTCATTTGAAGGGAAGGCTGTGCAGCATTTGGCAGTGTTTAAAAATGCAGTAGCTTAATCCTTTCAAGCTATGAATGGAGATAATGGAAGCAATACCATTTAATGTTTTTGTATACACTTACTCAACTATGTGTCTGTATTTTCTGGGGAAGAAAGTGCATGTGCATTGAATAGTTTCACTATTTTACTTGTTACAAGACTCTAATGAAAAAGGATTTAATTGAGTTTGGGGTTTATATCCTAAATTTTTCACTAACTCATGATATGATCTTTTGTTAAGGATTATTTCTTCAGGTGAATACCAGTGATCTCAGCTATCATCATACTGCTTCTATTAGCATTTTAAAAATTTAGTTTTCAAGACAGGAAGAATAAACCCATATCCAGAGTATGGTCTACTCCTGTAAAGGGAATTGCTGCCTCTTCTAGGATGGAAGGGATCCAATGTAATCACCTTGCCAACCCCAGCTCTTTATTCTACCCCACCCCACATCTCATTCTCCCTGCCCCACCCCTTATCCCTATCTTGTTCAAGCACTCTCAGAATATAGTCTCATGCATACTCTCCTGGCTCCTGCCACTACATGTTAGCTAGGTCCTGGACTTAATTCAGGCTATAGTTCCTTTTTCCCTTATGTGTACATCACATTCCTGGCCAGGTTATTTTGTAACTTAACCCCACTTTGTGGCCTAGTGGCCAGGAGAGAAGATGAGACAAATTGTAGGAAATCTGGAGCATGTTGCCCAATGGTAGCAGAATCTTCTCCATCATCTTTAAACAAGAGAGAACACTAGCCTTTAGGGAAAACATCATTTTCAAACGGGAGTGAATATCAGCCTTTAACAGTGAAGAGTGGGCCACTTATGCAAGCTTTGATGGCTCAGGGGAATCTGAGGGTGAAAGACTTTCAGGTTCATCACCCAGATGTTCCTAATTTATGAGTCAAGTATCATTCTTTCCCAGTTAACATAGCAGACCGGCTTAGGCTGAGAATTTAACCTTCTTGGGAGATCTTCTATTCTTACCATTAAATCCTGGTCTTAGTCTTCAGCTCATTTTTGCCCTCCTACTGCAGGAGATGAGAACCTCTTTAGATGCTACCCAGGAGGCCCTCTGACTTTCACACATGGCTTTTACTTTCTCATCAGTTGTGCTCAGCGTTTGTGTCTCTCTGCTGTTTCTTCAAGCAAGCTTAGCAATAGCCATCTAATTCCATTGTGCTTATAGTTAGTGTTTATCTCATATTTCTCAAAAAGCCTGAAATACCACACCCACTAGTGCATTCCCTTCCACCAAAATAGCATCCCAATAATACCAGTAAAATATAGTATAGCTATCTGTGCACTGCTTAACCCCACTGAAAGAATCCTTATTAGCAGCCACTTTTGAGGTGATCCAACTCCAAAATCTTAGTATTTGCTTTCTCAGTCACTTTTGGTATCAACGGTTGTAGACGGCATTTCCTGGGAAACAGACTGAAATGGAAACTAGTGTGCAAGAATTTTAATTTTAGGGAGTGCTCTTGTAGTCAGTACTGCTGGAGGAAATGGGAAGGAAGCAGATTGGGCTATGATTTAGTGTCAAATAAAAGCCTTACCAGACCTTGGGCTTCTGAATGTGCTGTGGCCCTGCAGAGTTGTCCTGAGTGATGGTGGTGGGCTCTAGCCTTTATTTCTCTGAACTGACCAGTTATTGAATACAGGCTAGTGCAGAAAGGGATTAACCTTTGGCAGGGCAGCTCTTCTCACCCAAAGCTGTTTCAGAAAGGACAACTGCATAGGGCTGTCTGCCAGCTGCATTTCCAACAAGCTGAAGGAATAAGTCTTTCATGCAGAGGAGGTCTGGGTGGCATGTCACAGCATCTGTTACAGTTTCATTGGGTACATTTCCTTTCATTATATTGTGTGAATTACTCTTACCCATGTAGGAGGGTGAGAACTTGGTTGCTTTATTGACTAAATTTTTTTTTTCTAGCTGTTATTTCATTCTTATTTCATTCAAAGTCAGAGGCATGATTTCATCTTGAATTGTTATTAATTGTCTCTATTTCTCCACATAATGAACCATTTTTTTTCTATAATCTTTTTACATAATTGAATTGTGAAATGAATTTTTTAAATCTGTTATACAAGGTACTTCCAATCCCTCATCTCACTTTACTGTATTTCAGAATCTTAATAAATAGCTCGTGAAGCTATGAAAATAGAATCCGCAAACACTGTGGTTATAGTTGTTAAATTTTCTAACTATGAATGGAAAGAGCAGAAAGCTCATAATTTATCACCCTTTATGCAAACGTATTGAGACTAGTGCAATGCCAACAGAAAAAAACACTTTGTGTTGTTTTTCCAGGAATGGTGATAGATTGTTGGTAACCACCCTCCCCTCCCTTCTAACTATCCCTGCTTGGTCATTCGTGGTAACAAAATAGCTCTTCCAATCCTACAAAGCTAGCTGGCTTATCAGGGCAACGAGCCTGTGATCCCTTGTCGGAAAGATGCCTCCTCATTTATTCTCAAATGCGTTCAGAATTTCAACACTCTAATGTTTTCAGTTTGAACAAGTTCACCTGTGTTATATAATAATAGTGTAATTGTCTGTCTTCTTTCAAATACCTCAGAGCTTGCACTGACATGGCTCTAAGTGATTCTTAGAAATCTCTGTGGCTGTTAATCCCTAATCACTTTTTTATGCTGATTACCCACATTTTCAGATAAAAACTAACAGCTTTTGAACATTCCTAAGACAGAAGTCACTATAATCAGTCATACTTATTTTTAATGAAATGCTCTAACATAAAACCCTTCTTTTCCCAAGACACTTTTTAAAGATGTAATGGAGTAACTATCTGTAGACAGTCCAAGCAAAATTGTAAGAACCACCATATATATATTACATAACTAAATACCATATATATACACATACACTCTTATATATGTCTGTAGACGTGTATATGTGTATATATGTGGTGTGTGTGTGTATGGTATCATTTAGTTGTAAAACAGTCATTCAAGCACATTATTTCCAAGTGCATAGAAACCACAGAGATACAAAAACCAATTAGGAATGACTCCTCCCCTCAAGAAGCTCAGGAAAGACAGATATGAAACTGGAATATCATAGGATCTGTAATAACCATGTCGATTGAGATATCATAGTGGAATAACAATGGAGGGAAAGCTATGCCTAGGGAGAGGAAGGGCCTCAGGAACCGTGGGGACATCACACAGCTGTAACATAAAAGGGTACTACAGAGAGTCAATTTCTTGTGAGAGAGTAGCCGGAAATGAGCATGGAAACTTAGCTAAATAGGCTTCTTCACATGGGGAGAAGAGATCCTAGAAGAGAAGGAATGAGATCAAATTTGCATTTTTATTTTTTCATCATGCTGATGGCAGTGTGGAGGATACATGGGAGAAGGAGAGGATGTTGGCTGTAGGTACATCATCTCACAAATCTCAGGTATTGTTTGGGAGTTTTCCTAGATGAGTATGGAAGTAGACATTTCATTGGGAGTGTGTGTTTGACAGAGTAAAGAAATTACCTTCATAAAAGACTACATTTGTATATCCACAGGCAAAGCATCCTTAGTGTGGTAAAAATAAATGCAGAGATTTGATATATTGGCAGAAAGAATAGTTCCACTTACTTGGAATCAGGAGTTTGAGTACAACTAATTATAACAATGAAGAAATTACTTAGCTTTCTGGGGATTTCTGTGAAAATTACTATAATTATTACATAAATTAGCTTCATTAAACTCATATGAAAGCTCTACAAAAAACACATTAAAATGTGAAGGATAGTTTTCTTAAACATATTTAATGGGGCAAAAAAACCTTTTCTTTAAAATAGTCATCGTCTATATATCACTCTGAATAATTTCCATTTTTTAAAGCACAAAAGAATAATGTTATTTTAATATTCTTATGAGTCAGCTCATCATTTTGAAATTTTATGTATTTGCTAAGTAAAATTGCCATTATGCAAACATAATAAATACTGCTACTAGAATAGATTTGCAGTTCATCTGGCCTTTGTATTAATAGGATGTTAGATTTGACTGTCAACCTATTACTTTTCAACAAATTATATTAAAAATTTTGCACTTTCCAATAAAACAAATTTTGTTTAGTTGAACTATATGAAGATAATTCTACTATTCAAAATTTGAAATACAGTTTATTGATCATTTAACATGAGTACTAAAGATTTTGGATGCTATGATACTGTAATTTAAAATAATGCTTAAGCCCAACTATGATATATAGGGAAGCATAGCTTTTAGGTGAGAAAGCACAATGTGATTCTGATTTGAATATTTTGTTTAACATATAGTCTGCCTTAAAATACAAATGTGTAAGATAAAAAGGTTAGTACGCATAACTGCTCTTAAAAATAAAGAATGCTTTTGAGGGAGTAATACCAAATGCTCCCTTTAAATTCATTTTCCTTAATCGTACTAGTACAGGATCATCTGCTTTCTTTTCTTTGACAGGATCAAGCTCCTTAAAATATAATTTAAAATATGTTTAAGAACAACTCTATTAATAACTGTTTTTACATATTGCATTTCTTCCTGTTTTAAATGTATACATCAGTAACAAAACTTAACAATTCTATTATTTTCCTTCTAGATTTATTCCTCACGACATTGTCTGCCTCTAGTACCTTCCAGTTTGAGATATGGGAAAATGTGGTAAGAAATCTTTTCTTTGAAGCATTTTTAAATGATGGCTTTCAGTACAAGCACACAATTTTAGAATATAAAATGAAAGTAATCACTTGGTCGGTTGCTTTCAACAATAAATAAAACAACTTTAAGAGCCTTTGTTTGCATTGCTGCATTCAAACTGCTGAATATTGCTAAAGGAAATGATTCATTCAGCATCAATTCCTCTGCAGGTTTTTAGGCATGACTGCCAATTAAACCAATCAGTCTGCCCTAATGCGAATGTTAACAGGGCCCCTGCTAGGCTTGTCAGCTGTTGAGAGAGGTTACTGTCATTTAATTTGTCAGCATGATGGTTTATTGAAGAAAACCCTTTTTAAAAGACTAATTTTTCCTCCTTGCCTTCAGGCTTATATAAAAAAACAAGAACAACACACACTAAACTTACTGCCAACTTGACCAGGATTAAGGAGTCTTTCCCAATATATGTATTTTTTTAATTGCAAGGTGAAGAGTCCCAAACTGATGTCATGATTTATTTTATTTTACTTTTAGCTTGATGTAGACTATATGAAATATTAATTAATGAAGAATAGAACACTCCAGATCTTAAAGTTAAATTTCAGGCTACATAATAGAAGACAGAATTTGAGGACAGGCCAAATTGGCCAACTGACTGACATCCATCAAGTAATGGTCAAGTTTTAAACCTCACTTTCCTCATATGCAAAACAGGAATAAGAGTGCTTCATATAATGTTTGTGAAGATTAAATGAAATAATGTATGTAAATGTCAGGCACACAGTAGACACTTAACAAATTTTAATTTTAGATCTCTTGATTTCCCATCTATTTACTAATGATTGTATTTTATTCAATCCAAATTGAACCCATACCATTTTATAGGTTTTTATTAAAATACAGATGAAAAATAAGCAGATCCCAAAAAATGTACCGTACAGTTTGTGGAAGGAAATTCGTTATCAGCCATCTCTTAAAGCATAGTCAGTGATGTTGGTCATGACTCAAATTTTTTCATAGAAGAAAACTCGGATGAGTGGAAAAGCTATGTGTAGACAAGATCAGGGCTTCTAAATGCGACTTCTACAGTAAGCAATTTTATCCTTTTTTTTTTTTTTTAACATGAGAAAAGGGAGAAGGACAATGAAACCAGAAAGATTTAGTTTTGTTTACTCTACTTTTTAAAAAATGCAATTATATTTGTTTTACTGATGATAGAAATATGATTGTTATATACTCAATAATTACTGTAAATTAAATTTCCCCCTGCTGGGGACATTTGTTTTTAGGTGGCCTTGGAAACAATACCTAAAGTGAATCCTGAGGTATCAGAAATGAGAAAATCAATCATTTTGATTAATCTGTATCCATCTGGAGGATAAAAAACCTCATTACACATAAATATAAGGTGTATATAAAATTATTAAGTACTTTTAAGTGTCTGATGTCCTCTCAGCCTAGGCTGATTTTCTTTTTCCCTAGGTTAGATTTTTTTTTTTTAAGTATAATTAACATGCAGTGTTATATTAGTTTCAGGTGTACAATGTCATGAATCAGCAGCTCTATACACTTCTAAGTACTCATCAGTATAACTGTACTCTTAATACCCTTTATCTGTTTCACCCATCCCTTCACCCACCTCCCCTCTGGCAAATACTGTTTTCGTCTCTGTATATAAGAGGTTGTTTTTTCTTTTTTTTTTTTTTTTTTAAAGATTTTATTTATTTATTTGACAGAGAGAGAGACACAGCGAGAGAGGGAACACAAGCCGGGGGAGTGGGAGAGGGAGAAGCAGGCTTCCTGCGGAGCAGGGAGCCCAATGTGGGGCTCGATCCCAGGACCCTGGGATCATGACCTGAGCTGAAGGTAGACGCTTAACGATTGAGCCACCCAGGCACCCAAGAGGCTGTTTTTTCATTTGTCTCTGTTTTCTTTGTGTGTTTGTTCATTTTGTTCTTAAATTCCACGTATGAGTAAAATCATACAAAAGTTGTCTTTCTCTGACTTAACTTCACTTAGCCTTATACCCTCTAGAGTCATCCATGTCGTTGCAAATTGCAAGATCTCATTCATTTTTATGGCTGAGTAATATTCCATTGTGTATATATACCACAGCTTCTTTATCTCTCTATGAATGGACACTTGGGTTGCTTCCATATCTTGGCTATTGTAAATAATGCTGCAGTAAACATAGAGGTGTTTATATCTTCTCAAATTAGTGTTTTTGTTCTCTTTGGATTGATACCCAGTAATGGAATCATTGGATCATATGGTAATTCTATTTTTAATATTTTGAGGAACTTACATGCTATTTTCCACAGAGGCCCCACCAATTTGTATTACAATCAACACACAGAAGGTTCCTTTTTTCCACATCCTTGCCAACACTTGTTACACTTGTTATTTCTTATGTTTTTGATTTTAGGCATTCTGACAGGTATAAAGTGGTATCTAACAGCGGTTTTAATTTCCATGATGATTACTTATGTTGAACATCTTTCTAAGTGTCTGTTGGCCATCTATGTCTTCTTTGGAAAAATGTCCGTTCAGGCCCTCTGCCCATTTTTTAATCAAATTATTTGGGGTTTTGGTGTTGAGTTATATTAGTTATGTATATATTTTGGATATTAACCCCTTATTGGATATCATTTGCAAATACCTTCTCCCATTCAGTGGGTTGCCTTTTGTTTTGGTGATGGTTTCCTTTACTGTTCAAAGCTTTTTATTTTGGTATAGTCTCAATAGTTTAATTTTGCTTTTGTCTCTCTTGTCTCTCTCTTGCTTTTTCTCTAGACATATCTAGAAAAATGTTGCTACAGTCAATGTCAAAGCAATTACTGCCTATTTTCTTTTCAGGAGTTTTATGGTTTCATGTCTCACATTTAGGTCCTTATAATCTATTTTGAGTTTATTTTTCTGTATGGTGTAAGAAGGTGGTTCAGTTTCACTCTTTTTGCATGTAGCTGTGCAGTTTATGGAGTACCATTTGTTGAGGAGACTTTTTCCCATTGTATATTCTTGCCTCCTTTTTCATAGATTAATTGACCATATAAGTGTGGGTCTATTTCTGGACTGTATTCTGTTCCAAAGATCTATGTGCCTATTTTTGTACCAGTATCATACTGTTTTGATTACTACAGCTTTGTACTGTATCTTGAAATCTGCAATTATGATACCTCCAGCTTGCTTCTTCTTTCTCAAGATTGCTTTGGCTATTTGCGGTCTTTTGTGGTGCCATGCAAATTTTAGGATTGTTTGTTCTAGTCCTGTGAAAAATGTTTGTATTTTGATAGGAATTGCATTACATCTGTTAGATTTCTTTGGGTAGTATGGACATGATGACAATATTGGTTCTTCCAATCCATGAGCAAGGAGTATCTTTCCATTTGTTTGTGTCATCATCAGTTTTTTTCATCAGTGTTTTATAGTTTTCAGAGTGTGGGTCACTCACCTCCTTGGTTAAGTATATGCCTAGGTATTTTACTGTTTTTGGTGCAGTTGTAATTGGGATTGTTTTCTTAACTTCTCCTGCTGCTACTTCATTATTAGAGTATAGAAGTACAACAGATTTCTGTATATTAATTTTGTATCCTGTGACTTTACTGAATTCATTTATCAGTCCTAGTAGTTTTTTGGTTCATTTTTAGTTTTATATAGAAAGAGTGTTACGGCATCTGCAAATAGTGAAATTTTACTTCTTCCTTACCAATGGATACCTTATTCTTTTTCTTGTCATACTGCTGTGGCTAAGATTTCCAGTACTATGTTGAATAAAAGTGGTGAGTGGACATTCTTGTCTTGTTCCTGAGCTTAGAGAAAAAGCTCAGTGTTTCACCATTGCATATGATATTAGCCATGGGTTTTTCATATATGGCCTTTCTTATGTTGATGTATGTTCCCTCTAAAACTACTGTGTTGAGAGTTTTTATCATGAATAGATATTGTACATTCTCAAATGCTCTTTCTGCATTTGCTGATATGACTACTAGGTTTTTATCCTTTCTCTTGTTAATGTGATAATATCACAATGATTGATTTGCATGTATTGAACCACCTGCGCATCCCTGGAATAAATCCCCTTAATCAAGGTGAATGATTTTTTTTATGTATTGTTGGATTCAGGTTGCTAATATTTTGTTGAAGATTTTTGCATCTGTGTTCATCAGAGTTATTGTCCTATAATTTCCATTTTTTGTAGTGTCTGTCTGATTTTGTTATTAGTAATGCTGGCCTCATAGAATGAATTGAGTGGCTTTCCTTCCTCTTCTATTTTTTTAAAAAGTTTGAGGAGAATAGGTATTAACTCTTCTTTTAATGTTTGGTAGAATTTACCTGTGAGGTCATCTGGTCCTGGACTTTTGTTTATGGGAGTTTTTTGAATACTGATTAAATTTCACTACTGGTAATCAGTCTGGTCAATTTTTCTATTCCTGATTCAATTTTGGGATGTTACAGGTTTCTAGGAATTTATCCATTTCTTCTAGGTTGTCTAATTTGTTGGCATATAATTTTTCATAATGTTTTCTTATAACCCTTTGTATTTCTGTGCTGTTATTTCTCCTCTTTCATTTCTGATTTTGTTTATTTGAGTTCTCTCTCTTTCTTTGGGAGCGTTGCTTTTTGGATGAGTCTGGCTAAGGATTTTTCAATTTTTGTTGATCTTTTTAATAAACCAGCTTCTGAGTCATTGATCTGTTCTATTGTGGGTTTTGTTTTTTTTTATTCTCTATTTCACTTATTTCTGTTCAAATATTTGTTATTTCTTTCCTTCTACTGGTTTTGGGCTTTAGTTGTTCTTTTTTCTAGGTCCTTGATGTGTAAGGTTAGGTTGTTTATTTGAGATTTTTCTTGTTCCTTGAGGATTCTGTTGTTATAAACTTCCCTCTTGAGACAGACCGTAAGAGACTCTTAATCTCAGGAAATAAACTGAGGGTTGCTGGAGTGGAAGGGGGTGGGAGGGATGGGGTGGCTGGGTGATGGACATTGGGGAGGGTTATGTGTTTTGGTAAGCGCTGTGTATTGTGTAAGACTGATGAATCACAGACCTGTACCTGTGAAACAAGTAATACATTATATGTTAATAATATAAATTAAATAATAAATTAAATTAAATTAAAAAATAAACTTCCCTCTTAAAACCACTTTTGCAACATCCCAAAGATTTTGGACCATTGTGTTTTTATGTTCATTTGTCTGCATGTATTTTTTTATTTTCTCTTTGATTTCTTCCTTGACCCATTCATTGTTCAGTAGCATGTTATATAGCCTCCATGTATTTGTGTCCTTTTCAGATTCTTTCTTGTGACTTATTTCTAGTTTCATATTGTTGTGGTCAGAAGAGATACATGATATGATTTCAGTCTATTTGAATTTATTGAGACTTGTTTCATGGCCCAGTGCGTGATCTAATCTGGAGAATGTTCCATGTGCCCTTGAAAAGAATGAGTATTCCACTGCTTTTGGGTGAAATGTTCTGAATATATCTGTTAAATCTATCTAGTCCAACATATCATTCAAAGCTGTTGTTTCTTTGTTGGTTTTCTGTCTGGGTGATCTATCCATTGATGTAAGTAGGGTGTTAAAGTTCCCTATTATTGTATTCCTGTTGATTTTTCCTTTATGTCTGTCAGTAGTTGCTTTATGTATTTAGGTGCTAGAATGTTGGGTGCATAAATATTTACAATTGTTAGATCCTCTTTGGATTGTTTCCTTTATCATTACATAGTGTCCTTCTTTGTCTCTTGTTTTTTGTTTTTTTTTCACTTGCATTTACATGGTAAATGTTTTTCTATCCCTTCTCTTTCTGTCTACATGTGGATTTAGGTCTGAAATGATTATCCTATAGGCAACATATAGATACATCTTGCCTTTCTATCCATTCTGTCACCCTATGTCTTTTAGTTGGAGTATATAGTCAGCCCATTTACATTCAGTGTAATTATTGATAGGCACATACTTACTGCCATTTTGTTACTTGTTTTACAGTTGTTTTTGTTTTTCTTCTCTGTTCCTTTCTTTTATTGTCATCCCATGTGGTTTGATGGGGTTTTTTAGTGATATGCTTAGATTACTTCCTCTTTATTTTTTGTGTATCTATTATAAATTTTTGATTATGTGATTACCATTAGGTTCATATATAACATCTTATGCATACAATAATCTGTATTAAGTTGACGGTCACTTAAGTTTGAACCCATTCTAAAAACACTAAATTTTTACTCTGCTCCCCACCCCACGTTTTCTATATATGATGTCATACATTACATCCTTTTATTTTATGAATCCCTTGACTGGTTTTTATAGATATAATTGATTTTACTGCTTTTTTCCTTTAACCTTTGTACTGGTGTTATAAGTGATTAATCTAATGCTTTTATTTTGTTTGTATTTACCTGTGAAATCTTTACTCTCATAATTTGCTTACTCCTAATTGTGGCATTTTCTCTCCACTCATAAAACTCCCTTTTAACGTTTCTTAGAAGGCTGGGTTAGTGGTGATGAAAACTCCTTTAACTTTTGTTTGTCTAGGAAACTTTTCATCTCTCTCTGTCTTCTGAATGATAACCTTGTTGGGTAGAATATTCTTCATTGCAGGTTTTTCCTTTTCAGTACTTTGAATATATCATTCCACTCCCTTCTGACCTATGAACTTTCTGCTGAAAAATCAGCTGATAGCCTTATGTGGTTTCCCTTGAATGTAACTGGTTTGGTTTTTTTTTTTTTTTTTTTCTTTTTTTTTTTTTCTCTTGCTGCTTTTAAAATTCTCTCTTTATCAGTACTTTTTGCCATTTTAATTATGTGTATTGGTGTGGACTTCCTTGGGTTGATTTTGTTTGGGGGTCTCTGTGTCTTCTGGATCTGGATGTCTGTTTTCTTCCCTGAATTAGGGATGTTTTCAGCTATTATTCCTTTAAATAAATTTTCTGCCCCTTGGTCTCTTCTCCTTCTGGGATCCCTATAATGTAAATGTTATTACACTTGATGATGTCACTGAGTTCCCTAAGTCTATTCCAATTTTTTATTATTCTTTTTTTTATTTGCTGTTCAACTTGGTTGCTTCCCATTACTCTGTCTTCCAGGTTGCTAATCCATTCTTCTCCCTCTTCTAATCTTCTATTGATTCCCTCTAGTACATTTTTAATTTGTTATTGAGTTCTTCCTCTCTAATTGGTTTCATTTTATATTTTAATCTCTTGTCTCACTGAGATTCTATACTCTTTTCTCAAGCCCTGTAAGTATGATCATTACTTTGAATTCTTTATGCATACTGTTTATCTTCATTTCATTTAGCTCTTTTGCTGTGGTTTTGTTTTGTTCTTTCATTTGAAAAATATTACTCTGTTTCCCCAGTTTGTCTAACTCTCTGTTGTTATATATTAGGGAAGTTGGGTATGTCTCCTGATCTTGAAAGTAGTGGCAGCCTGCTGAATTAAACCTAGTAAAGCAATGTAGTAGGAGAAAAATCATCAAGAAGAGACTAGATTTTGATTTGGTCTTTTTTATTATTATTGTCTTTAAAGAAAGTTAATAAGTTGGCTGTTGGACAGTAGAGACTAAGTGTTGTTCTTCCTGTAAAACAGCTGGATCAGTAAGGTACCCATGTTAACAATTAATACGTCACTGGTACAAATTAAGAGAAATGTAGACTCAATATTAATTAGTTCAGATAAAGTATAGGTTTTGTAAAATAGAGGATTATTTTCATTTAGAGATTGGGCAAACAATTTGTAGTATTCACTAAGAGAAAAAAAACAAACCTTGAAATTATATTAGGTAGTAGAACTAGAGCTTCAGCAAATCTTGTTAGAATGTCAGTTGTGGGGCCGCCTGGGTGGCTCAGTCATTAAGCATCTGCCTTCAGCTCAGGTCATGATCTCAGGGTCCTGGGATCAAGCCCCGCATCGGGCTCCCTGCTCCATGGGAAGCCTGCTTCTCCCTCTCCCACTCCCCCTGCTGTGTTCCCTCTCTTGCTGTGTCTCTGTCTGTCAAATAAATAAATAAAATCTTTAAAAAAAAAAAAAGAATGTCAGTTGTGCACACAGTCCCATGTAGGTGCTCCAGGAGGCACAAAAGTTAAAGGAGCTTATAGGCCAAAAGGGCTAAGATGTGAGTGTAGGCAACTCTGGATGGTTTGATGAGACATACAAACCTCATGCTACAAGTAGCTCAGAGGCAGAGCAGTTGCTTCCATTTGGTCCCCCCAGGATCATCAGGGAAGACTTCCAGAAAGATGTGGTATTTGAAATGACCAGTACAGATGAGTGGGATATTAGTAGTTGGAAATGACAAAAAAGAAAGAGATGGACAAGGAAGTATAAAGGAAACTCAGGACATGTTCAGGGAATAGAACTTGGCTGGTTTGGGCCAGAGCATGAAAAGATACTAAAAGGTAAAATTAGAAGAGTTGGTTCAGATAAGATCAACAGAAGCCTTGACTTCTAAAGTAATTTGATCTTTTAAATATTTATTGAGAAGCTTTTAAATGTTTTAGGACTGAAGGTGAGATGAAAAGAGCTTTCATTATTGTAGTTATCTTGCTACTCCATATCAGATAAGCTTGCATGGAAAATCTGGAGGCGGGGAGATAACTGAGGTGGAATTTAATATAACCTGAGAAAGAGGTGAATGATTAAAGGACTAAAGTATTGGGAATGGCCTAGAAGAGATAAATATAAGAGAGAAAGACCATTAATGCAAGGTTAACTTGTGTTTTCTATTAGTGACTGGTAAAAGAAAAGACAAATGAAATATCTAATTTGAGGCAGGAAAAAAATTATTTCAGATAAGAGACATATCAAGGAGGTGACTAGAAATGTAAGGCTAGAACTCAAAGAAGAGACTAGGTAAGTGTCACAAAGGGGAACAGCTAGGACAAGAATGACAAAGTCATTGGGCTTTACCCATCACACTTTATGTCAGAAATTTTCCATCTTGGCATTATTACCTTTTGGGGCCAGATTGTAGAGTTCTGTCCTGTGCACTATAGATTGTTTAACAGTATCTCTGACTTCTACTCGCTTAGATGCTAGTAGCTGACCCCAGTTATGACAATCATAAAAATTTCCAGACATTGTCCAATGTCCCCTGGAGAACAAAATCACCCCCAGTTGAGAATCATTGCTTTATAAGAATAAAGATGTAGACACAAAATAGTCATCAGATATTGCTTCTTGATCATTTTTTCAAACATTGTAAATATAACAGTTTTAACATTAAATATTAAAACATGTGGGCTGGGGACAGTTGGTTAAGCACCCGCCTCTTGATTTCCGCTCAGGTCATGGTCTCAGGGCCATGAGATCGAGCCCTGCATCAGTCTCCACACTGGGCATGGAGCCTACCTACGATTCTCTCTCCCTCTGCCCCTCTCCTCCTTCTGCCCCTCTCCCCCTGCCCCTCCCTCTCTCTCTCTTTAAAAAAAAACAACAACAACAACAACAAAAACCCATGCAGGCCAAAGCATAGTCATCTACAAAATACTTGTTACAACATTGCACTTATGGTTGGCATTAAAGCAGAAAATGGCAGGTAGTTTCCTCTATCAATGTCAATAGGTTAGCTGTTTCAATGGTAGGTGGTAGTTTTGGTAGCAGAAATAGTGGTATTCCTACTAGTGTTCCTACTAGTGATAATAGTTAATGTTAACTAAACGCATACTACGTGCATATATTCTACTAAGCACTTTATATAGATTATCTCACTCATCCTCACAAAAACTTTGTAAAAATACATTTTCAAGATAAGTAAACAGATACTTAGAACAGCTTATTCAGGGGGCGCTTGGGTGGCTCAGTGGTTAAGCATCTGCCTTTGGCTCAGGTCACAATCCCAGGGTCCTGGGATCAAGCCCCGCATCAGGCTCCCTGCTCGGAGGGAAGCCTACTTCTCCCTCTCCCACTCCCCCCTGCTTGTGTTCCTGCTGTCATTGTCTCTCTATCAAATAAATAAATAAAATCTTAAAAAAAAAAATACTAACTTAATTCAGATCTGAATGCTAACAAATAGTGGAGCTAGAGATAGAACTAGGAAATCTGTCTCTAAAATTTCTACCCTTAAGTCATTCATTTGGTGAAAGGCAAAAGACATAACTGCAGCAGAACCCCTAGTGACTTAGCCCAACTTTGGATTGTAGGGATACAGTGAAGGCCAGTAAGAACAGCATGGTAAAGAATGGGAGAGAATGCAGTGTGTTAGTGTCAAATAGCAGCCTATGAAAAAAGTACTTGGAGCTCATAAGCACAGGACTGCCATTATAAAAATACCATGTACTTGCCTGATAACTTCACATTTTGCAGAATACTTTCTAATCTATCACTGCATTGATCCTCTCCAGAACCTTCAAGTAGACAGTACATTTATCCCCTACTAAACAATTAAGAACTGAGGCCCAGAGCAATAAGTGGCTGTTCCAAAGCGATACAACTTGCCAATGAAAGCAGGACTAGAACCCCTGTCATCTAACTCCCATGTCTAGTGCCCTTTCTACCAAACTATACCAAGAATATATTCTCTTTCTCCAGCGGTTGGAAGGAAGTATTGCTTTTCTTCTATTGAGGTTCAGGGCCATGTGGCATCTTAGACATGGAAGGCCATCACCTGGGAAGTACTCAGTGTTCCTTGATAGAGATACATTGTGAGGTTATATCCAGAAATATTTCTAAGTATATTTACTAAGTTTAACAGAGTTTCACTGGGGTAATTTGTTCACTTGAATTAGTATAATGGGTTGATATTCCACTTTATGTTACATGAAGCTGATATATTTTAAAAGAGATTTTTCCATTCATTCTAGAACCATTATGTCCCCTATGTATCCAATGCTATGATCTTTCTAAAATGCAAAAACACTTGACACTTCAGCCAGAACTTTGGCTCCTTTGATATATCTGTAATATAATTTCAGGTATCAGTAAGACTAGAGGGGATTCGTAAGGTTTAAGACACTACATAAATAAGATTTCTATAGGAAGAGCATTCAAAAAATATATCAGATACTTTAGTAATTGTAGGGGAAATATATTTCTGCATGCAGATAATGGAGTGTTAAAATGTTTGGAAAATTGCCTGTCACAAGACAAATCTTACCCACTTACTCATGTTCCTCAAGCATTTGGTCTTCATGTTTTCAATGCAGCAGTGCCATTCTCTGCAAATATCAGAAGGGATTTCCTAAGAAATTAACTTGCAAATCTGCGGTATCCTTAGGGGAAAAAAATTAATTTTTTAAAGTATTTTTCAACATGTAAATATCTATGTAAAACATGTAGTAATCAGAGTCAGTATGTCAAATAGTGAAGAGATATCAGTGATAAGAAGAGAGCTCTGAATAGAACTAAGTGCTTCAAATCCCAAATTCAGTGTTTTGGCTGATTTTTCTGGTGTTGTCATGTAAAATTATAGAAAGGAAAGAATAATTTAAAGAAATGCATATTTTTATAACTACGATGTGTTAACTCTCCATTGTTGAAAGAGTAACTGAAACAAATGATCTTTAATGGGTTTTCTTTCTTGTTTAGCTTAGCCACCCCTGGTTAGTATCTGCCAGTTGACTTAATCCTTTGCTCCCTTTTTTCAATGATACATAAACTTGAATTGCTAAGGAATTAGCTCTATAAGGATCAGTGGAATTCTCATCTCATTCGAATCTTAATTTTTTTCTTAATTGTGTCCAACAGAAATCTTCTTCCTTTGAAATCTCTACAACATAGTGTCTTTGCTACTTACTTGTACCATTTATATATATTACCTTCAGAAATTCTATTTTCCTGACATATCTTATCTCCCAACTGGACTATAAGCTCCCTCGAGGTAGGAACAATTTTTTTTTTTACTTCTTTATATTACCAAATATAAAGAATATACCAAATATACTATTTCCATGGTACTTGAAAGTAGAAGACACTCATTATGTCTGAAATTATAAAGAAGATTTAGTAAAGGATATAAAACTGGAAGGGACAGCAAGAAAAGCACTCCAGGCAATCTTTATCAACTCATAGCAGTTTCTTTTTTTTTTTTTATGATAAAGGTATTATAGGAAAGTGGAATGATTTTTGTGCAGCACAACAAAAGCCTTAAATTATTTATTTCCCTGCTTCAGTTTAAATGCTTTCTTTCACACTTGACGAATGAATTGATAGTCTAACCCAAAATTTTCTGCCATTAACAGGATGGAAATTTTTCTCTCAATACTATATTTGAAAAACCTCCAAATATGATGGTGGTCGGACAGTCCGCGTTTGCAGACTTTGGTAAGATTCTTTTCATTTTTCAAATTCTACCCCTCTCTCTAACCTAGTCATATTAATTTCCCATCCCTGATATAACTTTATTGCCTTCAGAACTATTAAAGATTTAAAAGATGCCTTTTCTAGTATTATACATGGTAGATAGTCAATTCCTTAACACAAGGAGCAATTTATGACATTTATGTTTAAAGTATAATTTGAACTTAAGGGACTCCTGTTTGCAGGAGTAACATGCAAAACAAGGAGGTCTGTTGAGGCTTTTCTAGAGAATACCAAATAGTAATTATTGTGAAAAAATCTTCATATATATCTAGATTATGGAACCAAAAAAAAAAAAAATTGGAGTTAACCTGACCTCTTGAAACTTGGATACTAAAAACCATTTTTATTTACATCTTAATTCCAAAGAAGAATAACATCTATTAGGAATTTGTCACATGAGAACACATGAATCTCTGTTTTCCATGAGATTCTACACCATAAATCAAGTTCACATTGGTTAGGAACTTCTAAAACATGTATGGCTCTTTCACCATTTGTCAATTATTATTAAAAAGGATTTTGGTATTAGATGGGAAACTAGTCTAAATGACCACCATCTAAGAGTTTGAAGCTCACTCCCCTCCTACTTTTCCTTCATTCTGCCAATAAACACCTCAGCCTGTTCCTCAGAATCCAGATGACATGTCACCATGTCCAGAGGCCTCAGTTTCCTCATTCATAAAATGACAGTGACGATCATATCCACCTCACAAGACTACAGTGAATAACACAATGTGAGTAAAGCACAGTGTCGGGCAAACAGTAAGATCACAAGAAAATACTGTATAATATGAGTCTTTTCATCAGACTTACCTGGTTTTATTGTTGTTACTGCTCTTTGCTCAGTTGACTAAATCAATTAATCGATCAATGTCATAGAGATGAATCCTAAGGCAGCTAAAGCAGGTTTAATAGTGTTATTTGATGGAAACATCAACATACATCTCTATATTGTACTGTATTTTAGTTTCATTATGTTGAATATTACTTTGATTTTGAGCAGATTTCTGGTGCCTGATTTATAGTCTTTAGTAAGCAAATAGTCAAGTTACAGAATATATGAAATTATTTTTTTTAATTTGCTGACTGACTTGATTAGCTGGATTAATGACAAATACTTTTCCAAGTCTCTCTCTAGAAAAGAAAGTATATATGCATCATGTAATTTTCAGAGGGCACATATACCTCCCTTAATCTCTGGCTAAGAATCTCCAAATTGGCGGGGGTGGGGGGGTGAAAAGTCCAAATTGAAATTACTTGTTTTATAATTGTGTGTTTTGTATGATAAAGTGCCTTGTTTTAACAAAATTATTAGTAGCTTTACTTAAATTTTTTTTTTAATTCTTCTAACCATAAACTTAGACATTTACATGTTGGTATTTTTTAAATGTGCAAAATATAGGATACAGTCCATTAAGAAACATAACTATATATCCCCCCTATTTTTAATGACTTTAGGTAACATATCAGTAAACACTTTTAATATATCAGTAAGCTTTAAGTAAATATCCCACAATGTCTTTTTAAAAGTCCATGTATTTTTAGTTGGGTATTATCAAAAAACAAGACTGCTAATGAGTCCAAAAAAGCAGATGACATCAAATAAGGTTACAAATATTAATATATACAAAATATACATTTTCTATACATTTGCATACATCTGTGAATTTCATCCTGCCCTCCATCCTCAACTCCCCCTGAAATGCGCGCGCACACCCACACACACTCTTGCTCTCTCTCTCTCACTCTCTCTTAGAACCAAGTCAAGAGAAGAGACTGACAGCCAGGAAGTCAGCATGATTTCAGAAATTCACCATTTACCAAATGGGTAACAATGGGTTAAAAAAAAGCACTGGCTTGAATAAATAATCGAGCTTACAGGAAGAATCCTATACCAGAAAGGAGGGTTTAAATGCCTCCCAACTCACTTAAGTTGTCTAGGAACAGAAGTTGTTTTACAGCTATGATGAAATTTTTAGCTGCTAACATAAAATATTTTATTAAAGATTTTTAAAAATCTACTTTAAATTTAAGGCTATTCTGGTATAGCCAAAGGGAGGTGGGTAGGGTGGTTTAACATACAAATCAGGAGCCTTTACCAAAAAAAACCCAGAATAATTACTCAAGCTAAATATAATGTTATTTATTTCCTTAATAAGACAAAGAAATACTATTCCAGAAATCAGCTAAATAAAACTCCATGGAATATTATATAGCCAGTGAAAATGATGGCTATGAAGATTCTGTTAGAAGAAAGGAGCAGAACAATATGTTACACAATGTAATCATCTTTAAAAAAAAACAGATTAGAAAAAAATATATCAAACTGATAGTAATGGCTATGTGAAAGCAGGTTAATAGGTTATCTTACTCCCTGTTTTTCAGATTTTCTGTTATGTGGTTAGATTAATATATTAATTTAATTATTAAAAAGTAAACTATGGAAGAGTAATAGTCAGCAAGGGCAAGAAAGAAACCAAAGTATGCACCTAAAGTGTCATTAGATTTTTTGGGCATAGTACTTCTAAGTTCATATATAATTGATCCTATCCTCTGAGTTAGATGAACTTCTTTAGAGTACTTTAACAAGAACTTTAATTTTAATAAGATCTTTAACTCCTGCAAATAAAATGCAAAAGTTAGACCTCTTATGTTTCAAATATTGTACTGAATGCCATGTAAGAAAGCACAGATTTTAATGTAAGGTCCTTGCCTTTAAGAAATGTATAATTGGGAAAACAAAAGACAGATTTGTAAAAAACACAAGAATAGAGTAACAACTGCCACAATCTATGAGAAACTAGACTATATTTCACTGTTAATTACGGAATTAATGCCACAGACAAGATGCAAAGTATTGTGGCAAATCGAATCACTTTAGGCTGAGAAAGGATAGGAAGACTCATGGAAGAGGTGAGATTTTGGACTGGACTTTGAAACAACTCTGAGGTTTGGCTAAAAATATATAGAGTTATAAAAACACGGTGTGGTTAGTGACTAGTGAGTAAACCACTTAGGCTTGAATAGATTTTCTGTAAAAAATGTAAAAACATGTAAAAATGGACTGAGAACACATTGAATTACCAAATGATAGCAGATGAACAAATGTTAATTTTATTCTGTGAAAGCAGTGGGAAGTAGTAGAACAATTTTGAACATCTTTTTGTTATTACCTTTTTAAATTAACTTCAGAAAGTAAAAATCTTCTGGTCTGGTGGGATATGCAGAAGGTATTGCTTCTTGGACATGGAAAAGGAATTCAGGGGAAAATCATTAGAATCTCTGATATGCCTGAGATTTTTATATCAAAAGAGAGGCAGATTTAAAGTCTTAAGATACTGGATTTTCTAGGGATAGAAACCAGTCAGAAGACAGGTCAGGTCTGAAATAGTAAGAGCATGCACTAACTACATCAATAAATGGGAGGGACAAGTGTGAGAAACATTGCAAAGAAAGAATCAGTAAATTTAGTGATTGGTTTGACACTAGAGAGTTTAAAAAAAAAAAAAAAGCCTCTGAATGACTAAAAGAATTATTTTCTCTACCGTCCTTCATAGAGATAGGTAATTAGAAGAGAAAGCTGGTGTGAATACTTGAGAGATACTTTAGAGTCAACATGTTAATTATACTAGTAAGACAACAAAGCTGGAACATATAGGTAACCTAGGTTCAGGAATAAAGCAAAGCAAGTTTAAAAGTCTTGCAAGAGATAAGAAGTCAAGACCCAAATGAGCCCTCTAAGGAAGAGAGTATAAATAACTTGACAGAGAAAGAAGGAATAAAAGGTGGTGGAAAACCACTGACGATATTATGACAAGAAAAGGCCTTTGCATTTACAGGTTACAAGGGCACAAGTGACCCAAAAGGCATTGTTTGTAGAATTCTTTAGCAGTCTCTGAGCCTTAGAAATCAGCTCATAAATAGTGGCTGCTACTGGTTAGTGTCAGATGAGGTACTTGGGAGATCTGCAACCCATAGATGCCTCTAATAGTTAAGCAGTCATCTTCTAGAAAACATATTTTGTGTCTTATCATACTGTATAACTCTTTTAAACTATATGTTAGAGTTCGGTCAGAATATCATATTCTAGGGTCAGAATATCCTGGGTGGCTCAGTCAGTTAAGCGGCTGCCTTCAGCTCAGGTCATGATCCCAGGATCCTGGGATCGAGCCCCGCAGCTGGCTCCCTGCTCAGCGGGGAGCCTGCTTCTCCCTCTCCCTCTGCCTGCCGCTCTGCCTACTTTTTGCTCTCTCTCTCTTTGTCAAATAAATAAATAAAATCTTAAAAAAAAAAAAATACCGTATTCTAGAATTTCTACAGACAAGGTGGTATCTCTTTATTAAATTACATAGGAGACAAAAAAGTCAAGAAAAATAAGATACGTTTTTTTCCTATCAAATAGAATTTTAACCAGATTTAGAGAAAACATTAATTTTGTATGCAATGCCAGATATAGGAGAAATCAATAAAAAGCCTCAAAACTAAAGGGATAATTGAAAGCTTAATAGAATGTTAGCGTTTTCTATAAATTGAATCATTTTAAATCTCATAATACATAATAAATTTGTATATCCAAATCTGATGCTAACTCATGTATATCAGATCATCATAAGAAGATCACACTTTATTCTTCAAGTGAAGGGAGAAGACCTAGCATGTTGGTGAAGCCTGGGAATTGTCAATCAGGTCATCTAAATAATTTTATAAGCTATAAAGGGGCTGAGGGGTGCCTGGGTGGCTCAGTCATTAAGTGTCTGCCTTCGGCTCAGGCCATGATCCCAGGGTTCTGGGATCGAGCCCCGCATTGGGATCCCTGCTCGGTGGGAAGCCTGCTTCTCCCTCTCCCACTCCCCCTGCTTGTGTTCCTTCTCTCGCTGTCTCTCTGTCAAATAAATAAATAAAATCTTTAAAAAAAAAAAAAGAAAGGGGCTGATGAAAATACAAAACTTGGTCATCCTTGAATGTTATTAACATAGATGGTGTCACTGATGGTTGAGACCCAGTCTTATTAAATTGAGTATCCCCATTGCCTAGCCCAGTAAATAATCAATGATGTTTATTAAAGTGAAGGGGGAAAAGAGGGAAACCCCAAAATCAAATTATTTCATGAAGGCTATATGCTGCTTGGTAGAAACTCAGGTTTTAATTCCAAATTAACCATGGTAGAGCTGAAATGCTTAGTTCAAAATAACATGGCATTTATACTTGTTTTACAGTTAGGTATATTCAATAACAATCTGTCAAATGAAAATTGTTTCTTATTAGTGCTTGATCTGGTAATAAAAGTAAATCAGATGAGCCATGTATGGAAATTTAAATGTCATATTTAGCCTGAATGCTAATAGAGAATTGAATGTTCATATTCTCTTTTACAAAAGAATTTTGAAAATCAAATGCTTTCAAATAGAGGACAATTATATTATAAAAGAGATCGTATAGGGGAAAGTCCTGGGTGTTATGTTTTCTGGGCATGGTCTCATTATGAGTCATTTAAGGCAGCCTTTTATTCCAAAGACTTAATAGTGGAGTCTATTGTTTGTTTCTTATACTTGGAAATTGGCTGCTCTTTGTTAAGTAGCTTTATTTGTTTTTTCATCAAAAAGTAACACGGAATTCCAAGTGAATTCAGAGAAATGTTTGAGGTTTCAGATACTCTCTCTTAAATGTACTACCATAGCACCTTCATCACCAGTCAAAATGTATTAAGTAGATACAAATACAGAATACTTTAATATATGGAGTATGGACAAATTAGATGTAATTCCTGAATTCAAGGAATTTGAAATATAATACTTATATTCTCCTTTGAATTTTATGATACAGACATATCAGTTCATTCAAATAGTTTATTCTTTAAAATTGTATAGTGATCAGTCGTTTTCCCATTCCGTTCTCTTCCTGTTTTATACTGAAAGATGTACAAGATATTACTTTATTCAAAAAATATTTTTTGAGTGCCTACTATTTGGATTGCTCTATTCTAGCTGCTTGGCATATACCACAAGTGAAGCATACAAGAACCCTGCTCTCATGAAGTTAAAATTCAATCAAGGGGGAAATGACAAGAAGAATTAAATTAGTAAGGTATTTTTAGAAAGTGGTAAGAGCTTTGAGGAAATAAAGTACTGTAATAGGAAGTAAGAAGGGCTGTTTCCCATAACTGATTGGAGGTCATATTTGACCCAAGACTTGAGTGAAGTCACAGGAGGTCTTGGGAGAGTGTTCCATGTTAGAGATAACACCGGAGTGAATGTTGAAGGAACAAAAAGAAGGCCGACACTTGGCCAGGTCTTTGGGGCCTTGTGGACCTAGGTAAAGAGTTTGGATTTTATTGTAGATGTAATTGGAAGCTTCAAGGAGACTTGTTAAGAGGAACTAACCAGGCAAGGAATATGAGGACTTAGATCAGGGCAATCATTAGGAGATAAGAGAAGCAGTCATATTTAGATGTTGGAGACTAAGTTGACAGGACTTGCTGATGGATTGGATGTTGGAGGGAAGAGAAGAAGAAGAAAGGGTGACTTCTAGGTTTTGGGCTTGAATAACTGGATGGTGAAAACATTCACTAAGGTAGAAAAGGAGTAGGAAGAGTAAATTTGGAGTTTGTTAATTAATAGTTCTGTTTTGGACACGTTAAGCTTGAGATGTCTGTCAGACACTAAAACAAGATACAAATGGGAGATACAAACTCTAGAGAGACACAGAGTTGGGTATCAGTATATCCTTGTTTAAAATGCCTTTTAGAAGATGGATGATGGGTAAATGAAGGAGTACCTGCCCAAAGTATCCCACCTTTCTTCCTAGTAGTGTAAATGTAACCGTATTCCAGCCATACTGGCCTCTTTGTGTTCTTCGAACAGGCCAGGCACAGTTTCTCCTGAGGGCTTCTGCCTCTGCTCATTCTTCTCTGTAGAATGCTCTTCCTCCTGATATTTTTCATGGGTCACTCCCTGATAACCTTCTAGTCTTGCTGAAATATCTCCCTATCCAGAGACCTTCCCTGATCACTCTGTGTAAATTCTGCCCCCCCCCCCCAGCCCAGCACACCTATCTCCTTTCCTTTATTTTTCTCCATGGCATTTATCACTATCTGACATAGTGTGCATTTTACTCATGTACTGTCACTAGAATATACTCCATTGGTGTGTTTTGTTCACTGTTATATTTCATGCCTGGAGCAGTGCCAGTTACACTGTAAATACTCAATGAATAATTTTGAATGAATAATTCAATTAAATGAAAATATATTCTAGTTTATTTAAGTAATTGGTTTTTAAGAATTGAGCCCAAATTTAGGACCTGTCTTAAGTATCTTTAACTATAATCCTACTAAACCACAACGTCTAAGTGTCATTTATATGATGAGAACTGATCTAACATTACTTTTGCTCATTTTGATTAAAGTTAAGTGCTTCAACTAAAAAGTGTTCTAAATCTCTAAAATAGATGGGTGCTGATTTCTGGAGACATCCTGGGTCCTTATAAATTTTTATTCTTAGTCCTCATATTTCTGTTTTTCTAATTCCTGAATTCTGACAACATGTGTTATCTACAGTATTTATTATTTAACATTGAAACAAACTACAGTATTTGCATAGCTTCTCAATATTTTCTGGGTCTTTCTAGTGCCAATTTATTCTGACATGATCAAAGTAAAAGCAACCAGTTTAAACAGTTGCCTCTCTAACCTGCTGAATCTTTGTTTCCCTCCTCTTGACCTGCCCCTATCCTACTGAAGACTACCGTTAAAAAATTTTTGGTAAAATTGAAATAATTTATATATTTACACATTGCCATGCGGAACATAAAGTGATTAGATGTTCTTAGAATATTTTAAGTCCAGTTTGTTCCATTCCATGTCACTGTGGCGCTTGCCCTGCAATGGTTGCCATAGCAAAAGTGATTACTCTCTGAGTTCCTACTTTCTAGCAAAGACTGAGGCATCTATCTTGGTGAGTCATGGATGCCAGATGTGATTCTGATAAAATATTTTGAATGCTTTTTGATTGGAAATGGTAATTTATATACAAATTATAAAATTGCTGCTTCAGAGTCCTGATTTTATACATACTCAGCATTTAAAGCAGCATTAAAGCCGTATTCATTTCTTTTAAGACACACAAGCAGGAAAAACTAGGACCCGAAATCCCTGAAGCCTTTATGTACAGGTTTGTATATATATTAGATTCTTGCCTTTCTAGGTCAGAGGTTTTTTTAGTAAAGCTGTACCTCTGATGACATTCTGTATTCTCAAAACTACACTGTTATTTTTTTTTTAATATGTAAGGTATTAGAATATATAATTGAACCATTGGATACTAAATTTAAAGTACTTAAAAATTCTGTAGGATGATTGTTTTTACATTATTACATTGCTATTTTGTGATTTAACAGGTGATATTTTTACTACTTTAGCTAATATAACCCACAATTTAATTGGGGCACTTGTCTCTCTAAACCTGCTGCAATTGGTAGAACGGATCTGTGATATGTGGAGCAACCCATATAACTGCCCTGTGATGTTCACCAGGCATTTCTCTCTTCCTTATTTGATTGCCACAGGACTAGGAAAGTGATTATTCCAGGATCTTGCCTGTTCTTAGGCCTTCTAGATACATACAGCCTAGGAGAGGAAAATCAGTAAATGTATTCCTCTTTGGTATATTACACTGGAGTGGAATTCCCTGCTATCAGTCAGAGCAATAAAGAAGCATGAGAATAAATTATGAAGGTCCCAGTGCCACCCCTCTTTTAAATGTCCTATTCCATTTTCAAACACCTTAGGCTTTCATTTCAACCCCATTTTCTTCCATCTGCAATACTGCCTTTTCATTCTGTGTAAATGCCCCATCCATTGATAAGCAAAAGCAAAGATGTACTTCTTGGATATAGGTAGGTACACAGACAGCTCTTCTGTGCTTAATTAACCCTCACTCACTAAAGAGTTGACTTATGGATTGGACAGATGGATACGTAGTTAGGTAGATGGTGGTGCCGTTTGCTACTTATCCTTTGTCCAGAGCACTCCATTCCCATAGCAGCTCACAAAGCAATCCCATTTTCCTGTTCTGTTCCACGATAAGTCAGTTCTTTTTATTCCCTATTACACACAGAGATGAATGGACATTATCTGTACTCAACCTGCCCCTGCCTATCATCATATTACCTCACATAACTAATGTATTCTTAATTTAATCATAGGAAAGTTTCAAATTTTTGTTACTCAGCAACATTTAAGGATTTAAGAGTTTAGTATTTTCCAAATGTTTGTTTACTTCTTTTTCATAATACTTAACAGTACTTATTATTTGGCAGGAACTCTTTTACATTTATCTCAGTCCTCCCAAATCTCCCTGAGGTGAGCAGTATTGTTTATCCTCATTATACAGATGTAGTAACAGGGGTTCAGAGCAGTTAAGAAACTTGCCCGAGGGCACAGAGATAGTAAGTGGCAGAGCTGGGACATGCTCCTTGGCTCTCTCACTAACTGTGTTGTTTTGTTTTTTTTTTAAGGGGGGGGGAGGGCAAAGGGAGAGGGAGGGAGAGAATTTTTTTTTTTTAAAGATTTTATTTATTTATTTCACAGAGAGAGACACAGCAAGAGAGGGAACACAAGCAGGGGGAGTGGGAAAGGGAGAAGCAGGCTTCCCGCAGAGCAGGGAGCCCAATGCGGGGCTCGATCCCAGGACCCTGGGATCATGACCTGAGCCGAAGGCAGACGCTCAACGACTGAGCCACCCAGGTGCCCATTAGAGAGAATCTTAAGTAGGTTCCACGCCCAGCGCAGCAGAGCCCAATGCAGGGCTCTACCCAGGGTTCCATCTCATGACCCTGAAGATGACACTTAACCGATTGAGCCACCCAGGCACCCCTCACAAGCTGTGTTCTTAAGCACTATATGCCACTTCTTCTGAATTACTTATTAAAATATGTGACCATACTTGTTGATGGCCACCAACTATGACCTCCTAGTATGCACTGTTTCAGTTTTATAAAACTGTGCAATATGTTAATGGTGAATCTTTTCCTTATCTGACCACTTTGCCAAGTAATTATCCATCTCAAAAATACGATTAAGTATATCAGTGATTCTACACTATATAATGCTTATTATGGATTCCAGAAAAAACATAAGAATTGGTGATTTTGATTTAAAAACTCACTATACATTAATATCTCTTGAATTAACACAGCTTTTCAGATATCTCTATCAAGTATAATAAATTTCTACTTATTAGTGTAAATCCATTTCACCATTAATTTTCTGAGTACTTGTGGGAGGTCATTTCCTAGAAATAAGCTCCTTGCTCTCCCTTTAATTTTGATTGTTCCCCTTACTACAGTTGTTTTTGGTTCTCAGCCACATACCCATATTATTTAGTCAGTGTTTGAAACTGTGACTCACTTCTAAATTGTGACTCATCCTTTGAGAACAAGATTTCTCTAAATTTATTCAAACGCATTCTTTCTTATATAAATTATTTATGTTCTCTCCTAGTTCATATTTTTTAAATCAAGAATTTTTTGCTTCATATTATTCAAGTGATTTTTCTGTTTTTCTCCTTTGATTTAGTAGTCTTCATTTGAAACATTTGCTTATATCTGTCATGTATTAAGAATGTCCATTAAGTCTGTATTTCATATAATCTTTTCAAAATAAGCTGCCATTTTAAAAAATTTAATTCATTATTATTTATTTATTTTAATTAATTATTTTTACAGTTGCAGGTCTCCATTAGAGGGAGTATGCTGCTTTTGTTTTTATTGACACATAATTGACATACAATGTTATATTAGCTTCAGGTAGATGACATAGATTGAAAAATTCTATACTTCATTGAACATTTACCATAAGTGTGGTCACCATCTGTCATTGTACATTATTATAATATTATTGAATATATTCCCTGTGCTGTACTTTTCATCTCTCTTTACATTATAACTGGGAATTTGTACCCCTTAATCCCCTTTATCTTTTTCACTGTCCTCCCACTCACCTCCCTTCTGGCAACCAATTTATTCTCTCCCCCCTCTCTTCTCTCTGTCTCTCTGTCTCTGTCTCTCTCTGTCTCTCTGTCTCTCTCTCTCTCTCTATATATATATATATTTTTTTTTTTTTAAAGAGTCAGACACTTAACCTACTGAGCCACCCAGGTGCCCCTCTTCTATATATTAAAGAGTCCGAGTTTTTCTGTTGGTTTGTTCATTTAGATTCCACATATAAGTGAAATCCTACAGTATTTGTCTTTCTCTATCTGACTTAACTTCACTCAGCATAATACCCTCTAGGTCCATCTATACACAAATGGCAAGATCTCATTCTTTTTTATGGATGAATAATATTGCTTTGTGTGTGTCTGTACACCAGATCTCTTCATCTATTCATCTATCATGGACACCTGGGTTGCTTCCCTATCTTAACTATTATAATAATGCGGTAATAAACATAGGGGTGTATATATCTTTTTGAATTGGTGTTTTTGTTTTCTTCGGGTAAATAACCAGTAGTGGAATTAATGGATCATGTAGTATTTCTATTTTAAATTTTTTTGAGGATCCCCCATACTGTTTTCCACATGGTTGCACCAATTTACATTACCACCAATAGTAAAAAGGTTCCTTTTTCTCCACATCCTTGCCAACACTTGCTATTTCTTGTTTTTTTAATACTAGCCTTTCTGACTGGTGTAAGGTGATACCTCTTTGTTGTTTTGATTTGCCTGATAGTGATGTTGAGCATCTTTTCATGTGTCTGTTAGCCATCTGGATATCTTCTTTGGAAAAATGTCCATTCAGGTCCTCTGCCCATTTTTAATTGGATTATTTATTTATATGGTGTTGAGTTGTATAAGTTATTTAGATATTTTGGATACTAATCCCTTATCAGATTTATCATTTGCAAATATCTTCTCCCATTCAGTTGGTTGCCCTTTTGTTTTATTGATGGTTTCCATTGTTTTGCAAAACCTTTTTATTTTGGTATAGTCTCAATAGTTTATGTTTGCCTTTGTTCCCCTACCTGCGGAGACATATCCATAAATAGGTAGCTAAGGCCAATGTCCCAGAGATTACTGTCTAACATGTTTTTTTTTTAGGAGATTTATGGTTTCACGTCTCACATTTAGGTCTTTAATCCATTTTGAGTTTATTCTTTTTGTATGTATATGTTGCAAGAAAATGTTCCAGGTTCATTTACTTGTATGTAGCTATCAGATTTTCCCAATACCATTTATTGAAAAGACTTTTTTCCATTATATATTCTTGCCTCCTTTGTCATAGATTAATTGACCATGTAGGTGTGGGTTTATTTCTGGACTCTCTATCCTGTTCCATTGATTTGTGTCTATTTTTGTGCCAGTACCATACTATTTTGATTACTATAGTTTTCTTTTTTTTTTTCTTAAGATTTAATTTATTTATTTGACAGAGAGAGACACAATGAGAGAGGGAACACAAGCAGGGGGAGTGGGAGAGGGAGAAGCAGGCTTCCCACTGAGCAGGGAGCCCAATATGGGGCTTGATCCCAGGACCCTGGGATCATGACCTGAGCCGAAGGCAGATGCTTAATGACTGAGCCACCCAGGCGCCCCTGATTACTATAGTTTTCTAGTATATCCTGAAATCTGAGATTGTGATACCTCCAGCTTTGTTGTTCTTTCTCAAGATTGATTTGGCTGTTTGGCTTTTCTGATTCCATACAAATTTTAGGATTGTACCCTCTAGTTCTGTGAAAAATGTTGTTTGTATTTTGATAGGGATTGCATTGAATCTGTAAGTTGCTTTGGGTAGTGTTGCAATTTTAATGATACTAATTTTTCCAATCCATGAGTTGGAATATCTTTCCATTTGTTTCTGTTGTCTACAATTTCTTTCATCAGTGTCTTAGTTTTCACAGTATAGGTCGTTCACTTCCTTGGTTAACTTTGTTCCTAGGTATTTTATTCTTTCAGTGCATTTGTAAATGGGATTGATTTTTTTTTTTTTAAAGATTTTATTTACTTATTTGAAAGAGAGAGACACAGCGAGAGAGGGAACACAAGCAGGGGGAGAGGGAGAGGGAGAAGCAGGCTCCCCGCGGAGCAGGGAGTCCGATGCAGGGCTTGATCCCAGGACCCTGGGATCACGACCCCAGCTGAAGGCAGACGCTTAACCGACTGAGCCACCCAGGCGCCCTGGGATTGATTTCTTAATAACTGCTTTTGCTACTTCATTATTAGTGTATAGAAATGTAACATATTTCTGTATTTTAGTTTTTATTCCACAACTTTGCTGAATTGATTTATCATTTCTAATAGGTTTTTCATGGCGTCTTTAGGGTTTTCCATACATAGAATAATGTCATTTGCAAATAGTGACAGTTTTCCTTCTTCCTTACCAATTTGGATGCCTTTTATATCTTGTCTGATTGTTACAGCTAGGACTTCCAGTATTATGTTGAGTAAAAATGGTGAGAATGCACATCCTTGTCTTATTCCTGATCTTAAAGGAAAAGCTTTCAGTTTTTCACCCTTAAGTATGAAGTTAGCTGGGGGGTTTTCATATATGGCCTTTACTGTGTTGAGGAATGTTCCCTCTACACCCACTTTGTTCAGAGTGTTTATCATTAATGTATTTTATATTTTGTAACATGCATTTTATGCATCTATTGAGTTAATCATGTGGCTTTTATTTTTGCTCTTGTTAATGTAATATATCACATTGATTGATTTGCAAATATTGAACCACCCTTTATCCCTGGAATAAATCCAACTTGATTGTGATGAATGATTTTCTTTTAATGTATTGCTGAATTCAGTTGCTAATATTTTGTTGAGGATTTTTGTATCTATGTTCATCAGAGATACTGGCCTATACTTTTCTTCCTTTCTAGTGTCTTTGTCTGGTTTTGGTATCAGGGTAATGCTGGACTCATAAGTTTTCCTTCCTTTTCTATTTTTTGGAGTAGTTTGAGAGAAAGAGGTATAATTTTTCTTTAAATGTTTGGTATAATTCACCTGGACTTTCGTTTGTTGGGAGTTTTGTGATTAGTGATTCAATTTTATTACTAGTAATCCGTCTGTTAAATTTTCTATTTCTTCTTGGTTGTCCAACTTGTTGGCATATAATTTTTCATGATATTATTTTATAATTCTTTGTATTTCTGTAGTGTTAGGGGTTTTTTTTCTTCTTCTTCATTTCTTATTTTATTTATTTGAGTCCTCTCTTTTTTTCTTGATGAGTCTGACTAAGGTTTATCGATTTTTTCTTTTCAAAGAGCCATCTCGGTTTCATTTTCTCTTGCTTTTTTAGTCTCTATTTCATTTATTTCTGCTCTAATCTTTATTATTTCCTTCCTTCTACTAGCTATAGCTTCATTTGTTCTTTTTCTAGCTCCTTTAGGTATAAGATTAGATAGTTTACTTGACATTTTTCTTGTTTCTTGAGGTAAACCTCTATTGGCTATAAACATCCCTCTTACAACTACTTTTGCGGAGTCCAAAAGACTTTGGACCATTGTATTTTTATTTTCATTTGTCTCCCAGGTATTTTTTTATTTCCTCTTTGATTTCATCTTTGACCCATTCATTGTTTAATAACATGTTATTTAGCCTCCATGTGTTTGTATTTTTTCTACATTTTTTTCTTGTGATTGATTTCTAGTTTCATACTGTCATGGTCAGAAAAGATGCTCGATATGATTTAATTCTTAAATTTATTGAGACTTGTTTTGTGGTCTAACATGATCTATCTTGGAGAATGTTCCATGTGCACTTTAAAACAATGTGTATTATGCTGGTTTTGAATGGAATGTTCTATTTATATACCTGTTAGGTCCATCCTGCCTAATGTGTCATTTAAAGCCACTGTTTCCTTGATTTTCTGTCTGGATGATCTATCCATTGATGTAGATGGGATGTTAAAATCCCCTGTTATTATTGCATTACTGTCAGTTTCTCCCTTAAGCTCGGTAATATTTGCTTTATGTGTTTAGGTGCTCCAGTTTGGGGTACATAATCCTTATAATGTTCTATCCTCTTGTTGGATTGTTCCCTTTATCATTATGTAGTGCCCTTTGTCTCTTGCTACTGTCTTTGTTTTAAAGTCTATTTTGTCTGCTATAATATTGATGCCCTGGCTTTTTTTTTTTTTTTCTTTTCTGATTCCATTTGTGTGGAATATCTTTTTCTATCCCTTCACTTTCAGTTTCTATGTGTCTTTAGGACTGAAATGACTCTATTTAAGCAATATAAGCTGCAAGTTTTAAAACAATGGTATATTTTATGATAAATAGCAGCAGCAGAGAATAGGAATGTAATAGATTGTATGTAAGACACTTTTTAAAATCAAGCACGAACCTATTAAAAGTGACTAAAGATTTATAAAGTATAATATGTATTTTATCTTAAATCTATTACAAATCAGTTATAGCAGTATTATTTATTAAAGATTTGTCTTAGGCTTTAGATTCACATAGATCTAGATTCAAATTTCAGTTCTGGGAAGTTATTCAAACTCTTTATAACAAACAATTTCCTCATTATAATATGGGATTATAACTAAATTTGTGAGAAACATAAAATAAAATGAAATTTTAGTTGCTTTAGTGCCTTGTACATGATTCATACTGAATACCTGTGAGCTGCAATAATAATGATATTTTAGACCATTTATTTATAGTTTAATATCCTCTTTATTCAATATGTCCTCCAAAAGATACAAGAGAGGAGTTCCTAGTACAAAATCATTCTTTAAAGCCTTTCTCTTTTCTCCTCTCCTGCTCCCAGAATATCTACCTAAGGTTTTACTTCCTATTCACTGCCCCATATTTCTCAAACCACCAAAGTACATGGATCTTACTTCCTTCATACTTCTTTAAACTGGATACACTTTTTTATTGTTAATGTTAATCCCCATACATTACATCATTAGTTTTAGATATAGTGTTCCATGATTCGTTCTTTGTGCATAACACCCAGTGCTCCATGCAGAATGTGCCCTCCCCAATATCCATCACCAGGCTAACCCATCCTCCCACCCCCGTCCCCTCTAGAACCCTCAGTTTGTTTTTCAGAGTCCATCGTCTCTCATGGTTCTTCTCCCCCTCCGATTTCCCCCCCTTCATTCTTCCCCTCCTGCTACATTCTTCTTCTTCTTTTTTTCTTTCTTAACATATATTGCATTATTTGTTTCAGAGGTACATTTCTGAGATTCAACAGTCTTGCACAGTTCACAGCGCTTACCAGAGCACATACCCTCCCCACTGTCCATCACCCAGTCACCCCATCCCTCCCACCCCCCCCCACTCCAGCAACCCTCAGTTTGTTTCCTGAGATTAAGAATTCCTCCTATCAGTGAGGTCATATGATACATGTCTTTCTCTGTTTGACTTATTTCGCTCAGCATAATACCCTCCAGTTCCAAACACGTCGTTGCAAATGGCAAGATCTCATTCCTTTTGATGGCTGCATAATATTCCATTGTATATATATACCACATCTTCTTTATCCATTCATCTGTCGATGGACATCTTGGCTCTTTCCACAGTTTGGCTATTGTGGACATTGCTGCTATAAACATCGGGATGCACGTACCCTTTCGGATCCCCACTTTTGTATCTTTCGGGTAAATACCCAGAAGTGCAATTGCTGGATCATAGGGTAGCTCTATTTTCAACTTTTTGAGGAACCTCCATACTGTTTTCCAGAGTGGCTGCACCAGCTTGCATTCCCACCAACAGTGTAGGAGGGTTCCCCTTTCTCCGCATCCCCACCAACATCTGTCATTTCCTGACTTGTTAATTTTGGCCATTCTGACTGGTGTGAGGTGGTATCTCATTGAGGTTTTGATTTGGATTTCCCTGATGCCGAGCGATATTGAACACTTTTTCATGTGTCTGTTGGCCATTTGGATGTCTTCTTTGGAAAACTGTCTGTTCATGTCTTCTGCCCATTTCTTGATTGGATTCTTTGTTCTTTTGGTGTTGAGTTTGATGAGTTCTTTATAGATTTTGGATACTAGCCCTTTATCTGATATATCATTTGCAAATATCTTCTCCCATTCTGTCGGTTGTCTTTTGGTTTTGTTGACTGTTTCCTTTGCTTTGCAAAACCTTTTTATCTTGATGAAGTCCCAATAGTTCATTTTTGCCCTTGCTTCCCTTGCCTTTGGCGATGTTTCTAGGAAGAAGTTGCTGCGGCTGAGGTCAAAGAGGTTGCTGCCTGTATTCTCCTTTAGGATTTTGATGTAGTCCTGTCTCACATTGAGGTCTTTCAACCATTTGGAGTCTATTTTTGTGTATGGTGTAAGGAAATGGTCCAGTTTCATTCTTCTGCATGTGGCTGTCCCATTTTCCCAACACCATTTGTGGAAGAGACTGTCTTTTTTCCATTGGACATTCTTTCCTGCTTTGTCAAAGATGAGTTGACCATAGAGTTGAGGGTCCATTTCTGGGCTCTCTATTCTGTTCCATTGATCTATGTGCCTGTTTTTGTGCCAGTACCATACTGTCTTGTTGATGACAGCTTTGTAGTAGAGCTGGAAGTCCGGAATTGTGATGCCGACAGCTTTGCTTTTCTTTTTCAACGTTCCTCTGGCTATGCGGGGTCTTTTCTGGTTCCATACAAATTTTAGGATTATTTGTTCCATTTCTTTGAAAAGTGGATGGTATTTTGATGGGGATTGCATTGAATGTGTAGATTGCTCTAGGTAGCATTGACATCTTCACAATATTTGTTTTTCCAATCCATGAGCATGGAACGTTTTTCCATTTCTTTGTGTCTTCCTCAATTTCTTTCATGAGTATTTTATAGTTTTCTGAGTACAGATCCTTTGCCTCTTTGGTTAGATTTATTCCTAGGTATCTTATGGTTTTGGGTGCAATTGTAAATGGGATTGACTCCTTAATTTCTCTTTCTTCTGACTTGTTGTTGGTGTATAGGAATGCCACTGACTTCTGTGCATTGATTTTATATCCTGCCAATTGACTGAATTCCTGTATGAGTTCTAGCAGTTTTGGGGTGGAGTCTTTGGAATTTTCCACATAAAGTATCATATCATCTGCAAAGAGTGAGAGTTTGACTTCTTCTTTGCCAATTTGGATGCCTTTGATTTCTTTTTGTTGTGTGATTGCTGTGGCTAGGACTTCCAATACTATGTTGAATAGCAGTGGTGATAGTGGACATCCCTGGCGCCTTCCTGACCTCAGGGGGAAAGCTCTCAGTTTTTCCCCATTGAGAATGATATTCGCTGTAGGTTTTTCATAGATGGCTTTTAGGATATTGAGGTATGTACCCTCTATGCCTATACTCTGAAGAGTTTTGATCAAGGAAGGATGCTGTACTTTGTCAAATGCTTTTTCTGCATCTATTGAGAGGATCATATGATTCTTGTTCTTTCTTTTGTTAATGTATTGTATCACGTTGATTGATTTGCGGATGTTAAACCAACCTTGCAGCCCAGGGATAAATCCCACTTGGTCGTGGTGAATAATCCTTTTAATGTACTGTTGGATCCTTTTGGCTAGTATTTTGGTGAGAATTTTTGCATCCATGTTGATCAGGGATATTGGTCTTTAATTCTCCGTTTTGATGGGGTCTTTGTCTGGTTTTGGGATCAAGGTAATGCTGGCCTCATAAAATGAGTTTGGAAGTTTTCCTTCCATTTCTATTTTTTGGAACAGTTTCAGAAGAATAGGTATTAATTCTTCTTGAAATGTTTGGTAGACTTCCCCTGGGAAGACATCTGGCGCTGGGCTTTTGTGTTTTGGGAGACTTTTGATGACTGCTTCAATTTCCTTAGTAGTTATAGGTCTGTTCAGGTTTTCTATTTCTTCCTGGTTCAGTTTTGGTAGTTGATACATCTCTAGGAATGCATCCATTTCTTCCAGGTTATCTAATTTGCTGGCATACAGTTGCTCATAATATGTTCTTATGATTGTTTGTATTTCTTTGGTGTTGGTTGTGATCTCTCCTCTTTCATTCATGATTTTGTTGATTTGGGTCCTTTCTCTTTTCTTTTTGATAAGTCTGGCCAGGGGTTTATCAATCTTGTTAATTCTTTCAAAGAACCAGCTGCTAGTTTCGTTGATCTGTTCTACTGTTCTTTTGGTTTCTATTTCATGGATTTCTGCTCTGATCTTTATTATTTCTCTTCTCCTGCTGGGTTGAGGCTTTATTTGCTGTTCTTTCTCCAGCTCCTTTAGGTGTAGCGTTAGGTTGTGTACTTGAGACCTTTCTTGTTCCTTGAGAAAGGCTTGTATTGCTATATACTTTCCTCTTAGGACTGCCTTTGCTGTATCCCAAAGATTTTGAATAGTTGTGTTTTCATTTTCATTGGTTTCCATGAATTTTTTTAATTCTTCTTTAATTTCCTGGTTGACCCATTCATTCTTCGGTAGGATGCTCTTTAGCCTCCATATATTTGAGTTCTTTCCGACTTTTCTCTTGTGATTGAGTTCTAGTTTCAAAGCATTGTGGTCTGAAAATAGACAGGGAATGATCCCAATCTTTTGGTACCAGTTAAGACCTGCTTTATGACCTAGGATGTGATCTATTCTGGAGAATGTTCCATGGGCACTAGAGAAAAATGTGTATTCCGTTGCTTTGGGATGGAATGTTCTGAAAATGTCTGTGAAGTCCATTTGGTCCAGTGTGTCATTTAAAGTCTTTATTTCCTTTTTGATCTTTTGCTTAGACGATCTGTCCATTTCAGTGAGGGGGGTGTTAAAGTCCCCCACTATTATTGTATTGTTGTCCATGTGTTTCTTTGCTTTTGTTCTTAATTGCCTTATATAATTGGCTGCTCCCATGTTAGGGGCATAGATATTTACAATTGTTAGATCTTCTTGTTGGATAGACCCTTTAAGTATGATATAGTGTCCTTCCTCATCTCTTATTACAGTCTTTGGTTTAAAATCTAATTTGTCTGATATAAGGATTGCCACACCAGCTTTCTTTTGGTGTCCATTAGCATGGTAAATGGTTTTCCACCCCCTCACTTTAAATCCTGGGATGTCTTTGGGTCTAAAATGAGTCTCTTGCAGACAGCATATCGATGGGTCTTGTTTTTTAATCCAATCTGATAGCCTGTGTCTTTTGATTGGGGCATTTAGCCCATTTACATTCAGGGTAACTATTGAAAGATAGGAATTTAGTGCCATTGTATTGCCTGTTAAGTGACTGTTACTGTATATTGTTTGTGTTCCTTTCTTGTCTATGTTGCTTTTAGGCTCTCTCTTTGCTTAGAGGACCCCTTTCAAGATTTCTTGTAGGGCTGGTTTCGTGTTTGCAAATTCCTTTAGTTTTTGTTTGTCCTGGAAGCTTTTTATCTCTCCTTCTATTTTCAATGACAGCCTAGCTGGATATAGTATTCTTGGCTGCATATTTTTCTCATTTAGTGCTCTGAATATGTCCTGCCAGTCCTTTCTGGCCTGCCAGGTCTCTGTGGATAAGTCTGTTGCCAATCTAATGTTTCTACCATTGTAGGTTACATATCTCTTCTCCCGAGCTGCTTTCAGGATTTTCTCTTTGTCTCTGAGACTCGTAAGTTTTACTATTAGATGTCGGGGTGTTGACCTATTTTTATTGATTTTGAGAGGGGTTCTCTGTGCTTCCTGGATTTTGATGCCTGTTTCCTTCCCCAAATTAGGGAAGTTCTCTGCTCTAATTTGCTCCAATATACCTTGTGCCCCTCTCTCTCTTTCTTCTTCTTCTGGGATCCCAATTATTCTAATGTTGTTTCGTCTTATGGTATCGCTTATCTCTCGAATTCTGCCTTCGTGATCCAGTAGTTGTTTATCTCTCTTTTTCTCAGCTTCTTTATTTTCCATCATTTGGTCTTCTATATCACTGATTCTTTCTTCTGCCTCATTTATCCTAGCAGTTAGCACCCCCATATTTGATTGCACCTCATTAATAGCCTTTTTGATTTCTACTTGGTTAGATTTTAGTTCTTTTACTTCTCCAGAAAGGGTTTCTCTAATAACTTCCATGTTTTTTTCAAGCCCAGCTAGTATCTTTAAAGTGATGATTCTGAACTCTAGATCTGACATCGTACTAATGTCCGTATTGAGTAGGTCCCTGGCAGTCGGTACTACCTCTTGTTCTTTTTGTTGAGGTGATTTTTTCCGTCTTGTCATTTTGTGCAGAGGAGAATAGATGAATGAGAGAACAAAATGCTAGCAGGGTAACAACGTCCCCAGAAAATATACTCTAAACAAATCAGAAAAGACCTTCCAGAAAGTGGTCGCTTTTCTGTTCAGAGAGTTGTTGCTATTCTTTTCTTCGATCTCCTGTTGAGTTTGTAGGTGTTCAGAATGGTTTGATCCCTATCCAGCTGAATTCCTGAGAGCAGACGAAATCCAGGTCTCCTACTCCTCCGCCATCTTGCTCCGCCCCCCTGGATACACTTTTTTAACTTATCTCTCACCTAGCTTACTGAAAGATTACTGATCTTCCAACTCTATTCTTGTGCCTCTCCAAACCATTCTCCACCCTGTAGTGCTACTTCTACACAAAATAAATCTGAAATCCTTATATAAATAAAATAGATAAATTATTTATTTATTAGAGAGAGCACACACAAGCAGGGAGTGAGGGGTCAGAGGAAGAGGGAGAAAGAGAATCTCAAACAGGCTCGATGCTGGGCATGAAGCCTGACACAGGGCTCGATCTCACAACCCTGAGATCATGACCTGAGCCAAAATCAAGGTTCAGATGCTTAACTGATCCACCCAGGTGCCCCAAAATAAATAAATTTTATAACATAGAATAAATAAAACTAAAATCCTTAAAAAACTCCCTGTGCCCTTAGGGTAAGGTCCACTGTTCACTGTGGCACACCAGACTCTTTTAGGTCTCGTTTCTCTTTACTTAACTACAGGAAGACTTTACAGACATGCTGATATATGTATAGTTCCCTGAATATATCATACTCCTTTTCCTATTTAATTTCCAAGCCTCTGTATGTAGGCTTTACTTTGCCTGGAATCCCCTTCCTCCTCTTTCACCCTCCTAATCCCTACTCACTTTTCAGGTCTTAATAGTTATTCTCAACACACTAATCACCATACCTGACACATAATAGGCTCTCTGAAAGTGTTTGTTGGATGGAAAAATAAGGTGCTTACTTATACTTGATTGATGAGGTGATTATATTAGATGGAGTTTCAAGTTAGAGTGACTTGCCAATTCCAGGTTGCTCCTGCTGTACCTTCTCTGTTTTAGCACCTGCTCTACTCTTGGAATTATTTATTTACTTGTGTTTCCCCTACTTATCTAGGAATATTTTTGGAGACAGAGAATAACTTTTCATATTTATATTTCAGTGTCTAGAATAGTGGTTGCCACACAATAAACACTTAGTAAATATTTAATGAATAATTCGTTTGAGAGGAGTCTGCTTAAATAAATTCTTTTACATTTTTAAAAATTTGATTGCAGTTTAACTGCATGCCATGAAAGTCTTCCATTTTAATTATAAGTGTAGAATTCAGTGAGTTTTAGTAAAGTGTGATACAGTTGTGCAAGCATGATCACAGTCCCAATATTGGAATACTTCCTTTAACCCACAGTTTCCTCATGCCTATACGTAGTCTGCACTCATACCCCCATCCCCAGACAACCACTAATCTACTTTTGTTTTAATTGGTGGTTGAATATGACTTACAAATTTTTTTTTTTTCTGTCTGCTGCATTTTCATTTTGGTGATGGTTTCCTTTGCTATACAGAAGCTTCTTAATTTGATGTAGTCCCACTTACTTATTTCTGCTTTTGTTGTCTATTATTATTATTATTATTATATTATTATTATTGATTGTTGATATATAGAAACACAACCAGTTTTTCTGAGTTGTTCTTGTGCCCTTCCGCTTCCCTAAATTTATTCATTGTTATATCCAGTAGCTTTCTTGTGGATCCTTTGGGGTTTTCTCCATATAGTTTCATAACTGGAAATAGAGATAGTTTTATTTCTTCCTTTTGAATTTGAATACCATTAATTACTTTTCTTATCTAATTGCTCTGCCTAAAAGTTCCAGTACAATGTTGAATAGCAGTGGTGAAAGTGGTCATCCTTGTCTTGTTCCTGAACTTAGGGGAAAAGTTTTCACCATCGAGTATGATGTTAGCTCTGGGTTTTCTTAAATGCCCTTTATCAAGTTAAGAAAGTTCCCTTCGATTCATAGATTTTTGAGAAATTTTATCAAGAGTGTTGGATTTTATAAAATGCCTTTTCTGTGTCACATGAGATGATCATGTCGGTCTTCATTCTTTATCACTATGCTGTATTACCTTAATTAATTTTCTTATATTTTGTCACCCTTTCATTCCTGGCATAAATCCCATTTACTCATGGTGTGTAATCATTTTAATATGTTGTTGGATTATGTTTCTTAGTAGTTTGTTGAGGAATTTTGCAACAGTAATCATAAGGAACATTGATCTGTAACGTTCCTTTGATGTCTTTATCTGACTTTGGTATCAGGGTAATTCTGGCCTCATACAATGAGCTAGAAAGTGTTCCCTCTTCTTTTATTGTTTTGGAGAGTTTGAGAACTTGGTGTTAATTCTGTAAATATTAATAAAATTCACCAGAGAAGCCATCTGCTTTGACTTTTCTTTACTTGGAAAGTTTTTGATTGATGATTCAGTCTCTACTTATTATAGGTTTGATGAGATTTTCTATTTGTTCTTGGGTCAGTTTAGGTAATTTGTGTGTTTCTCAGAATTTGTTCATTTCATCTAGATTATCAGATTTTGTTCAAACTATTTTCTTACACTGCTTTCTATTTCTCTGAAGGCAGAAGCCATGTACTCACTTTCATATCTGATTTTAGTGATTTGCATCTTCTCTTTTTTTCGCTCAGTGTCACTAAAGTTTTCTCAGTTTCTTTTGATCCTCTCGAAAAGCAACTTTTAGGGCGCCTGGGTGGCTCAGTCGTTGAGCGTCTGCCTTCGGCTCAGGTCATGGTCCCGGGGTCCTGGGATCAAGCCCCGCATCGGGCTCCCTGCTCCGCGGGAGGCCTGCTTCTCCCTCTCCCACTACCCCCCAGCTTGTGTTCCCTCTCTTGCTGTCTCTCTCTGTCAAATAAATAAATAGATAAATCCAAAAAGCAACTTTTAGTTTCATTGATTTTTATTTTCTGTCCTCTATTTTCTTTCTCTCTTTATTATTTTCTTTCTTTTTCTTCTTTGGGGGTAGTTTGCTTTTTTTTCTTATTCCTCAAAGTATATACTTAAGCTATTGAATTGAGATCTTTATTCGTTTTTAAGGCAGATATATTTACAGATATAAATTACCTCTGAACACTGCCTTCACTGTATCCCATAGTTTGGTTATGTTGTGTTTTCATTTTCATTCATGTCTTAAGTATTTTCTAATTTCCTTAGTGATTCTCCTTTGACCCATTGGTTGTTTAAAAATATGTTGTTTAATTTTCACATATTTGTGAATATTTGTTTTCCGTCTGCTGTTGATTGCTGCCTTCATTCCTTTGTGGTCAGAGAAGATACTCTATATGATTTGTCTTTTCAAATTTATCGAGCTTTGTTTTGTGGCCTAACACATGGTCTGTCCTGGAGAATGTTCCATATGCACTTGCGAATATATACTCTTCAGTTGTTGGTTAGAGTGTTTTATACATTTCTCTTAGGTCTAGTTGGTTTTTTACCGTTGATTAACTCCCCCTTTTCATTTTTAATCTTCTGTCTAGATGTTCTGTTCATTGCAGAAAGTAGAGTATTGAAGTTTCCAACTATTGTAGAATTATCTTTCTTTTTTCAGTTCTTTCAATGATTGTTCCATATATTTTGGGGCTCTGTAGTTTGGTGGATGTATGTTTACATTTATCATATCTTTTTGGTGTACTAACCTTTTTGTCAATATATAATGACTTCTTGGGGGTGCCTGGGTGTCTCAGTCAGTTAAGAATCCAACTCTTGGATTTCAGCTGAGGTCATGATCTCAGGGTGGAGCTGAGTGTGTAGCTTGCTTAAGATTCTCTCTCTCCTTCTCCCTCTGTCCCTCCCTGCTCACTCACTCTCTCACTCTCTCTCATCATATATATATATATATATATATATATATATATATGATGTCTTCATTTGTCTCTTTCAACCATTTTTGACCTAAAGGCTATTTACTCTGATACTAATGTATCTTCCCCAGCTTACTTTGGTTACTCTTTGCATGGAATATCTTTCTCAACCCTTTCACTTTCAACTTCTTTGTGTCTTTGAATGTATACTGTCTCTTATATAGCATATAGTTAGATGATGGTTTTTTGTTATTGTTTCTTGTTGTTTGTTTTGTTTTTTTAATCCATTTTGTCAGTCTCTGCCTTTTGATTGGAAGTTTATTCCATGTACATTTAAAGTCATTACTCATAAAGGACTTCTACAATTATGCTTTTTGTTTTGTATGTATCATTTAGCTTTTTTGTTCTCTTTTCTTTTGTGTTTCGTTGTAGTGAACTCTTTTGATTCCCTTATTTCCTTCTATCTAGATTCTGTAGATTTTTGTGTGTTTATGTTACCGTGGTGATTACATTTAAGAACTGAAAGTTATAGTATATAATTTGAATTGAAATCAATCTAACATTATAGCATACAAAAACTCTACCCCTATACAGCTCTGTTCCTCCCTTTATTTTGCTGTCCCAAATTACATAGTTGTATAATTATTTTAATGTATTTGTCCTTTAAATCATGTAGGAAATAAAAACTGGAGTTACCAAAAAAATTCACAAATACTGGCCTTTGTATTTGTCCAGGTATTTATCTTTACCAACAATCTGTTTTCTTCATACACCTTCAAGTTACTGTCTAATGTTCTTTCATTTCTCTCATAAGGCAGGTCTAATGTAATCAAACTCACTCAGCTTTTATTTATCTGGGAGTATCTTAAATTCCCCTCACTTTTGAAGGATAGTTTTACCAAATATAGAATTCATGGGTGACAGTGATTTTTTTTTTCTAGTGTTTTTATTTTCCTTTTCCTTTTTTTTTTTTTAAGAGAGAGAGAGAGCGTGAGCGGTGGTGGGTGGAGGAGCAGAGGGAGAGGGAGAGAGAGAATCTTAAGCAGGCTCCATGCTCAGTGTGGAGCCTGACATGGGGCTCTATCTCATGACACTAAAATCATGACCTGAGCCAAAATCAAGAGTTGGATGCTTAACTGACTGAGCCACCCAGGTGCCTCTCTAGTGTTTTAAATATGTTATCCCACTACCCTCTGGCCTCCATGGTTTCTGATGAGAAATTGTTAATTTTAATAAGTCTCCCTTCTTCATAATGAGTTGCTTTTCTCTTCCTGCTTTTAAGATTTTCCCTTTATCATTGGCTTTTGACAATTTTATTATAATGTATCTTGGTTTGGGTCTTCTTGAGAGTATTGTAGTTGGAATTTGTTAAGCTTCAGATTCATGTCTACTCTTCCCCATCTCTCTCTTCTGACACTTCCATAATACTGATGTTGATCCAGTGATGGTATCCCACTTGTCCCTTTGGATCTGTTCATTTTCTTCATCTTTTATTTTTCTATTTTTCAGACTCTGATGTCAGTTTTGCTGTCTTGTAGTTGACTATTTCTTCTTCCTAATCACATCTGATGTTGAGCTCCTCTAGTGGACTTTTCATTTCAATCATTGTACTTTTCAGTACTAAAATACCTATTTGGTTCCTTTCTATAATCTTTTTATTGATATCCTCAACTTATTTTCACATCATTTTTCTAATTTCTTTTACTTCTTTCTTGTTTTTTTTTATTTTTTATTTTTTTGGGTTTGGATTTGTTTTTTAGGCCTTTGAGCATATTTAAGACATTTATTTTTTTAAAGATTTTATTTATTTATTGACAGCGAGACAGGAAACACAAGCGGGGGAGCAGGAGAGGGAGAAGCAGGCTTCCCGCGGAGCAGGGAGCCTGATGAGGGGCTCCATCCCAGGATCCTGGGATCATGACCTGAGCGGAAGGCAGATGTTTAACGACTGAGCCACCCAGTCACCCCGAGACATTTATTTTAAAGTGTTTGTCTACTGAGTCTGTCTGGGCTTCCTTCAGAATGATTTCTGTCCAATACTTCTATTTCTTGAAATGGGCTGTCCTTTCCTGTTTCTTTGTATGCTCTGTGATTTTTTTGTTGTAAACTGGATATTGGAATATTATAATGTGCTAACTCTGGAAATCAGATTACCCTTTCCCAGTTCTAGTTGAAGCACTACATTTATTTAGGTACTTTTCCAAACTTTCCACAAATACTGTATTCCTTGTCCTGTACACTCACTGAAGTCCCTTTATCTTCAGCTCATGTTCTTCTAATGTTTGACAGAGATGTCCTTGAATACCAGGAGTTTAAAAAAAAAAAAAACAGTCCTTGCATACTGACCCTGTGCTGGGTCATTCTTTCAAAATTTAGCCAGGCTTCTATGGAGCAACCCAAGGTAAAAACTTTGCATTATTTCAGATCTTTCTAAGGTATGTGGCTTTCTAAATCAATCACCTTTCCCATCCCTAACTCAGATACTTTTAAATTTCACAAAGAATGTGCTATGACTTTGGCAGCAATTTATGTCTTACCCCACACATCTGTGGGCCTTGCAGTGTTTTTGAGCAGTGCCCACTGTTTTCTGGCATGAGTTTCATGTTAAACAAAAAAAACACAAGCACCTTGCATCCATCTCTCAGGGTAGCCCTAGACAGATTAAAATAGACACATACAATAATTTGCAAATCAGATCTGTTCTTGACACTGGATTCAGGGTCTCACACTGGGAATACAAACCATCACTATTTCAGCACTGCTGTCACACTGAGAGGGGTGGGGCAGGGGAAGTAGAAATGCCACAGATTTTTGCTGCCATTTTCAACTTCCCTTTTTTTTTTTTTCATTTTTTTATTGTTATGTTAATCACCATACATTACATCATTAGTTTTTGATGTAGTGTTCCATGATTCATTGTTTGTGCATAACACCCAATGCTCCATGCAGAACGTGCCCTCTTTAATACCCATCACCAGGTTAACCCATTGTCCCACCCCCCTCCCCTCTAGAACCCTCAGTTTGTTTTTCAGAGTCTATCGTCTCTCATGATTCGTCTCCCCTCCAATTTCCCCCCTTCATTCTTCCCCTCCTGCTATCATCTTCTTTTTTTTTTTTTTCTTAACATATAATGTATTATTTGCTTCAGAGGTACAGATCTGTGATTCAACAGTCTTGCACAATTCACAGTGCTCACCATAGCACATACCGTCCCCAGTGTCTATCACCCAGCCATCCCATCCCTCCCACCCCAACCCCCACTCCAGCAACCCTCAGTTTGTTTCCTGAGATTAAGAATTCCTCATATCAGTGAGGTCATATGATACATGTCTTTCTCTGATTGACTTATTTCGCTCAGCATAACACCCTCCAGTTTCATCCACATCGTTGCAAATGGCAAGATCTCATTCCTTTTGATGGCTGCATAATATTCCATTGTATATATATACCACATCTTCTTTATCCATTCATCTGTCGATGGACATCTTGGCTCTTTCCACAGTTTGGCCATTGTGGACATTGCTGCTATAAACATCGGGGTGCACGTACCCCTTCGGATCCCTACATTTGTACCTTTGGGGTAAATACCCAGGAGTGCAATTGCTGGATCATATGGTAGCTCTACCTTCAACTTTTTGAGGAACCTCCATACTGTTTTCCAGAGTGGCTGCACCAGCTTGCATTCTCACTAACAGTGTAGGAGGGTTCCCCTTTCTCCGCATCCCCGCCAACATCTGTCATTTCCTGACTTGTTAATTTTGGCCATTCTGACTGGTGTGAGGTGGTATCTCATTGAGGTTTTGATTTGGATTTCCCTGATGCCGAGTGATGTTGAGCACTTTTTCATGTGTCTGTTGGCCATTTGGATGTCTTCTTTGGAAAAATGTTCATGCCTTCTGCCCATTTCTTGATTAGATTCTTTGTTGTTTGGGTGTTGAGTTTCATAAGTTCTTTATAGATTTTGGATACTAGCCCTTTATCTGATATGTCATTTGCAAATATCTTCTCCCATTCTGTCGGTTGTCTTTTGGTTTTGTTGACTGTTTCTTCTGCTATGCAAAAGCTTTTTATCTTGATGAAGTCCCAATAGTTCATTTTTGCCCTTGCTTCCCTTGCCTTTGGCGATGTGTCTAGGAAGAGGTTGCTGCGGCTGAGGTCGAAGAGGTTGCTGCCTGTGTTGTCCTTTAGGATTTTGATGGAGTCCTGTCTCACATTGAGGTCTTTCAACCATTTGGAGTCTATTTTTGTGTGTGGTGTAAGGAAATGGTCCAGTTTCATTCTTCTGCATGTGGCTGTCCAATTTTCCCAACACCATTTGTTGAAGAGACTGTGTTTTTTCCATTGGACATTCTTTCCTGCTTTGACAAAGATTAGTTGACCATAGAGTTGAGGGTCCATTTCTGGGCTCTCTATTCTGTTCCACTGATCTATGTGTCTGTTTTTTGTGCCAGTACCATACTGTCTTGATGATGACAGCTTTGTGATAGACCTGGAAGTCCAGAATTGTGATGCCACCAGCTTTGCTTTTCTTTTTCAACATTCCTCTGGCTATGCGGGGTCTTTTCTGGTTCGATACAAATTTTAGGATTATTTGTTCCATTTCTTTGAAAAAAGTGGATGGTATTTTGATGGGGATTGCATTGAATGTGTAGATTGCTCTAGGTAGCATTGACATCTTCACAATATTTGTTTTTCCAATCCATGAGCATGGAACGTTTTTCCATTTCTTTGTGTCTTCCTCAATTTCTTTCATGAGTGTTTTATAGTTTTCTGAGTACAGATCCTTTGCCTCTTTGGTTAGATTTATTCCCAGGTATCTTATGGTTTTGGGTGCAGTTGTAAATGGGATCGACTCCTTAATTTCTCTTTCTTCTGTCTTGTTGGTGTATAGGAATGCCACTGATTTCTGTGCATTGATTTTATATCCTGCCACTTGACTGAATTCCTGTATGAGTTCTAGCAGTTTTGGGGTGGAGTCTTTAGGGTTTTCCACATAAAGTATCATATCATCTGCAAAGAGTGAGAGTTTGACTTCTTCTTTGCCGATTCGGATGCCTTTTGTTTCTTTTTGTTGTCTGATTGCTGTGGCTAGGACTTCTAATACTATGTTGAATAGCGGTGGTGATAGTGGACATCCCTGACGCGTTCCTGACCTCACGGGGAAACTCTCAGTTTTTCCCCATTGAGAATGATATTCGCTGTAGGTTTTTCATAGATGGCTTTTAGGATATTGAGGTATGTACCCTCTATGCCTATACTCTGAAGAGTTTTGATCAAGAAAGGTTGCTGTACTTTGTCAAATGCTTTTTCTGCATCTATTGAGAGGATCATATGATTCTTGTTCTTTCTTTTGTTAATGTATTGTATCACGTTGATTGATTTGCGAATGTTGAACCAACCTTGCAGCCCAGGGATAAATCCCACTTGGTTGTGGTGAATAATCCTTTTAATGTACTGTTGGATCCTGTTGTCTAGTATTTTGGCGAGAATTTTTGCATCCATGTTCATCAAGGATATTGGTCTGTAATTCTCCTTTTTGATGGGGTCTTTGTCTGGTTTTGGGATCAAGGTAATGGTAGCCTCATAAAACGAGTTTGGAAGTTTTCCTTCCATTTCTATTTTTTGGAACAGTTTCAGAAGAATAGATATTCCTTCTTCTTTAGAATTTTGGTAGAATTCCTCTGGGAAGCCATCTGGCCCTGGGCTTTTGTTTGTTAGGAGATTTTTGATGACTGCTTCAATTTCCTTAGTGGTTATATGTCTGTTCAGGTTTTCTATTTCTTCCTGGTTCAGTTTTGGTAGTTGATACATCTCTAGGAATGCATCCATTTCTTCCAGGTTATCTAATTTGCTGGCATAGAGTTGCTCATAATATGTTCTTATGATTGTTTGTATTTCTTTGGTGTTGGTTGTGATCTCTCCTCTTTCATTCATGATTTTGTTGATTTGGGTCCTTTCTCTTTTCTTTTTGATAAGTCTGGCCAGGGGTTTATCAATCTTGTTAATTCTTTCAAAGAACCAGCTCCTAGTTTCGTTGATCTGTTCTACTGTTCTTTTGGTTTCTATTTCATGGATTTCTGCTCTGATCTTTATTATTTCTCTTTTCCTGCTGGTTTAGGCTTTATTTGCTGTTCTTTTTCCAGCTCCTTTAGGTGTAGGGTTAGGTTGTGTACTTGAGACCTTTCTTATTTCTTGAGAAAGGCTTGTATTGCTATATACTTGCCTCTTAGGACTCCTTTTGCTGCATCCCAAAGATTTTGAACAGTTGTGTTTTCATTTTCATTGGTTTCCATGAATTTTTTTAATTCTTCTTTAATTTCCTGGTTGACCCATTCATTCTTTAGTAGGATGCTCTTTAGCCTCCATGTATTTGACTTCTTTCCAACTTTCCTCTTGTGATTGAGTTCTAGTTTCAAAGCATTGTGGTCTGAAAATAGGCAGGGAATGATCCCAGTCTTTTGGTACTGGTTGAGATCTGATGTATGACCTAGGATGTGATCTATTCTGCAGAATATTGCATGGGCACTAGAGAAGAGTGTGTATTCTGTGGCTTTGGGATCGAATGTTCTGAATATGTCTGTGAAGTCCATTTGGTCTAGTGTGTCATTTAAAGTCTTTATTTCCTTGTTGATCTTTTGCTTAGATGATCTGTCCATTTCAGTGAGGGGGGTGTTAAAGTCCCCCACTATTATTGTATTGTTGTCAATGTTTTTCTTTGCTTTTGTTATTAATTGCCTTATATAATTGGCTGCTCCCATGTTAGGGGCATAGATATTTACAATTGTTAGATCTTCTTGTTGGATAGACCCTTTAAGTAGGATATAGTGTCCTTCCTCATCTCTTATTACAGTCTTTGGTTTAAAATCTAATTTGTCTGATATAAGGATTGCCACACCAGCTTTCTTTTGATGTCCATTAGCATGGTAAATGGTTTTCCACCCCCTCACTTTCAATCTGGGGGTGTCTTTGGTGTAAAATGAGTCTCTTGCAGACAGCATATCGATGGGTCTTGTTTTTTAATCCAATCTGATAGCCTTTGTCTTTTGATTGGGGCATTTAGCCCATTTACATTCAGGGTAACTATTGAAAGATAGGAATTTAGTGCCATTGTATTGCCTGTAAGGTGACTGTTACTGTATATTGTCTGTGTTCCTTTCTGGTCTATGTTGCTTTTAGGCTCTCTCTTTGCTTAGAGGACCCCTTTCAATATTTCTTGTAGGGCTGGTTTCGTGTTTGCAAATTTCTTTAGTTTTTGTTTGTCCTGGAAGCTTTTTATCTCTCCTTCTATTTTCAGTGACAGCCTAGCTGGATATAGTATTCTTGGCTGCATATTTTTCTCATTTAGTGCTCTGAATATATCATGCCAGTCCTTTCTGGCCTGGCAGGTCTCTCTGGATAGGTCTGTTGCCAATCTAATGTTTCTACCTTTGTAGGTTACAGATCTCTTCTCCCGAGCTGCTTTCAGGATTTTCTCTTTGTCTCTGAGACTCGTAAGTTTTACTATTAGATGTCGGGGTGTTGACCTATTTTTATTGATTTTGATTTGGGTTCTCTGTGCCTCCTGGATTTTGATGCCTGTTTCCTTCCCCAAATTAGGGAAGTTCTCTGCTCTAATTTGCTCCAATATACCTTCTGCCCCTCTCTCTCTTTCTTCTTCTTCTGGGATCCCAATTATTCTAATGTTGTTTCGTCTTATGATATCGCTTAGCTCTCGAATTCTGCCTTCGTGATCCAGTAGTTGTTTATCTCTCTTTTTCTCAGCTTCTTTATTTTCCATCATTTGGTCTTCTGTATCACTGATTCTTTCTTCTGCCTCATTTATCTTAGCAGTTAGCACCCCCATTTTTGATTGCACCTCATTAATAGCCTTTTTGATTTCGACTTGGTTAGATTTTAGTTCTTTTACTTCTCCAGAAAGGGTTTCTCTAATAACTTCCATGCTTTTTCAAGCCCTGCTAGTATCTTTAAAGTCATGATTCTGAACTCTAGATCCGACATCGTACTAATGTCCATATTGAGTAGGTCCCTGGCAGTCGGTACTACCTCTTGTTCTTTTTGTTGAGGTGATTTTTTCTGTCTTGTCATTTTGTCCAGAGGAGAATAGATTAATGAGAGAACAAAATGCTAACAGGGTAACAACATCCCCAGAAAATATACTCTAAACAAATCAGAAAAGACCTGAAGCCGGGGGAAAAAGAAAGGGAAAGAAAGAAAAAAGAAAAAGAAAAAAAAAAGAAAAAGAAAAAGATAAAAACAGGAAAAAAAAACAACAAAACAAAAAAACCAGAATATGATCAAATATGATCAGGCTGGTACATAGATCAGTGCCACACACTAGATTTTGGGTGTATTTTGGTCTGTTAGAAGATAGTGCCTCCCAAAATTTTAAAGAAAGAGAAACTTCTTTATGTACAAAAATAAGGGTTGATATGGTGAAGGGATGGAATATGACTGTAAAGATGAAAATTATAAAATATTTTATAAAAGGAATTGATAAGAACTTGTTTGAGAAAAGAAAAGAGGATTTAAAAAAAAAAGGGAGAGAATGTGATCAGGCAGAAGACTAGAACAAAGCCATACACTAGAGATTTAGGGTATATTTTGATCTGTTAGAAGAAATTATCTCAAAATTTTAAAGAGCGAACAACTTACATATATATGCCAAAAATAAGGGTAACTACTATGAAGGGATAGAATATGACTCTAAAAATGAAAAATAAAAATGTTTTTTAAAAAAGGGATTGATAAGATGTTGGTTGAAAAAGGGAAAAAGAAAAATTTAAAAAAAAAAAAGACAGTTAAAAAAAAAAATTAACTTTGAAAGACTAAAGAATCATGGTAAAGAAGCCATGGATTCTATATGCATTATTCCCCTAGCACTGGAGTTCTGCCGTTCTCATTGATCGGTAAACTTGGTCTTGGCTGGCTGTTCTCGCTGATCTTCTGGGGAGGGGCCTGTTGCCGTGGTTCCTAAATGTCTTTGCTGGAGGTGGAATTGCCCTGCCCTTGCCTGGTCCGGGCTAAGTAATCTGCTCGGGTTTGCTCTCTGGAGCTTTTGTTCCCTGCAACCTTTCCGTACTGCTTTGGAGGCCAAGAGTGAAAATGGCAGCCTCCCAATCTCCACCCCGGAGGAGCCGAGAACTCGGGGCACCGCTCCTCAGTGCGCCCCCAGAGAAAAGCAGTCAGTCACTCCCGTCTCCCCAGTCTCCGGCCACACTCCGTGCTCACCCGGCCTGTGACAGAGTGTTTCTGTCTCTGGCACCCAACTCGGTGTGGAGTCTCCAAACCCAGCAGATCCCTGCGGTGCACTCCCGCGCCGCTCCTCCCAGGGAAGGAAGGTGAGTCTCCCTGGATCTGCTGCTTGTTGGGTCCCTGCTTCCAGAAAGTGGTCGCTTTTCTGTTCAGAGTGTTGTTGCTATTCTTTTCTTCGATCTCCTATTGAGTTTGTAGGTGTTCAGAATGTTTTCATCCCTATCCAGCTGAATTCCTGAGACCAGACGAAATCCAGGTCTCCTACTCCTCCACCATCTTGCTCTGCCCCCCTCAACTTGCCTTTTTTTAAAATCAGAGTTTGCAAGGCACTTCAGTGGCCCAGTCAGTTAAGCGTCCAACTCTTGAATTTGGCTTGGGTCATGATCTCAGGGTCATGAGATTGGACCCCAGGCCGGACTCCTGCTTAAGATTCTCTCTCTCCCTCTCCTTTCCCCCCTGCCCTCCCTCTATCTCTCTAAAATAAATAAACAAAGAAACAAACAATCAAATAAATCAGTTTGCTTGGTTGCTGTCAGCCTTTGTTTCAGAGTTCTGACAAAGTTGTTTCTGTAAGTTTCTGCTTGTGGTTATTTTGTTTCTTTGGTTGGTTAGTTGGTTGGTTAGAGTTTCTTATTTGGTTTTAAGTATATCTGTGAGGGAACAAAAGCCTGGAGTTGCCTACCCTGCCATTTTGCTGATGTCACTTGATCTACTTTGTCTTGATAGTTTTCCTATTTTAGAAGTTGTATATAAATGGAATCATACATATTTCTGGCTTTTTACGGTTAGCATCATGTTTCCAAAGTTCATTCATGTTGTAGTATATATCGGTAACTTGATCCTTTTTATCGCTTAGTGGGATTCCATTGCCTGAGTACACCATACTTTGTCACCAGTTGTCAAGCATTTTAGAATGTTTTCAGTTTGGAGCTATTATGAATAATACTGCTATGAAAATTTGATTAAAAGACTGTATAGACATTTGGCTTCATTTTTCCATAGTTATTAACTGAGAGTAAAATTACTAGGTCTGTATGGTAAGTATATGCATAACTTTTATGAAGTTGCTTAACTGTTCTCCAAAGTGGTTATATCTTATTAACTTATTACCAACAGTGTATGGGGGTTCCAATTTCTCCACATCCTTGTCAACATTTAGTATTGTGATTGTTTTTTGTTATAATCATTCTGTTGAGTGTATAATAGTATCTTATTTTGCCTTTTATTTGCATTTCCCATATGACTAATGATGCTGAGCATTTTTGTGTGTGTTTATTTGCCATTTGTATATTTTCTCTAATGAAATACCTATTCCAGTTCTTTGTCCATTTTTTTTAAAAATTGGTTGTCTGGAAAAAAAAAAAATTAGTTGTCTGGGGGCACCTGGGTGGCTCAGTCGTTAAGCGTCTGCCTTCAGTTCAGGTCATGATCCCGGGGTCCTGGGATCGATCCCCGCATCAGGCTCCCTGCTCGGCGGGAAGCCTGCTTCTCCCTCTCCCACTCCCCCTTCTTATGTTCCCTCTCTCGCTGTGTCTTTCTCTGTCAAATAAATAAATAAAATCTTTCTTTAAAAAAAGTGGTTTTATTAAGTTGTAGGACTTCTTTGAATATTATCAACACAAGTCTTGTTTCTGATACAAGATTTAAAAATCTTTTCTCTCAATCTGTGGCCTGTCTTTTCATTTTCCTAATAGAGTCCTTTGAAGAGCACAAGTTTTAAAATTTTCTGAAGTTCAGTTTATCAGATTTTGCTTTCATTCATCGTGCTTTTAGTGTCATATCTAAGAAATCTTTGCCTAAGCCAAGGACAGAACAATTTTCTCCTGTGTTTTCTTCTATAAGTTTTCTAATTTTACCTGTTACGTATAGGTCTATGATTCATTTCAAGTTAATTTTAAATAAGTTCCTGAGTGTTATATGTAATCAACATGTATTTTTTTTCATCTCAGAACAGTGGATTATTTAGAATATTTTCTAATCATATTTGTGTGTAAGGAGAGTAGTATCATAGTATCATAAAATACAACCTGTTTGAGAGATTATACTCATATTGACTGATGATTATTGCTATAGATCAGGGTGAGGAGGAAGCTGCAGAAATTCTTGGTTGTCAGAGTTGAAATTACATTGACCCAAGTGTCAGCATTGTAATCTAACTGACATTTCTTAACCCACATATAGATATATAATTTGCCTGGAAACATGGTTTCAAGAAATGAATCATATGCTTTAAAAAAATCTCTGAAATTACTTGGTCTGAGATATTTTTTAAGTTCATTGCCCCTAGATTCAAGTGTTTATTTAATATAGTATGAAATATATTTCCTATAACCATAAATCCTCATACAGGGAAATAACATCATTTATCAAGAAACTAAGAAAAAATATACTCCTGTGTTAAGGAGAGGGTCTTTGGATGGGAGTAACATTAGTGGATTTCATTGTCTTAGTAAAATTAGAAATTAACCAAATTAAAGGGAACACAATTGAAATCCTCTTCACATTCTAACACTGTTCTTTTACAATACCTACTAGTGGGCCAGTATAACAATATGGTGAATGCTATGTCTTAAATGCTACTGGAAATATCTAATAAGATACTGTTTAATCTACAGTGAAGTCATGCAGATGTGGGTTTCACAACTGGTGACTTTTAAAATCTCAATTTCAGCCATTGGGATTTTCAAGGTTTAATATTGCTTAATAAAATACCCAGTCAATGGTGAAGAATACATCTGTTTTCTTGTTCCAGGAGCAAAGTAAAGAGGGCCAATCCCTTAAAGCAATAAGGAGCTCTCATGTCCATTCAGCATGTTTTGTGGATTAGAAAATTGAGTATATAAACTAAAGTAACTTGCCTATGGTTCTGAAGTCAGACAGTTTTTAGTATGAATCTCTCCTCCTCCCCTAACTAACTATATAAAACTTATGAAAGTTACTTGACCACTTTATATTGAGGTTAATATATACAGCGTTAATATGCTTTGAAGTGAAATATTTTAGAACACATGTTCATATTTCTTACACCAGTACTGAAAAACTCACAATAAGGTAAAGTCGTATTCGAGAATGTATTCTTCATTACTGTCCACTCCCTTAAAATCCAGAGAAAAACCATATTCCCCAGCTATTTGCCAGGTCTCTAATTATGATTGAACCTTTGAAAAATGTCAGTTTCAGTAAGGGAAGGAGACAGTCGTGGATAATAAACGTAGACCTAATTTCAAAACAGGTTTACCTGCTACTTACTAGCTTTTTGCCTGGGTGACTAATCTCACCAAGGATCATTGTCCTCAACTGTAAAATGAAAATAATATTTTTTTTATTTTTTTTTTTTTTTTTCAGAATTAAACATGATAATATATATAAAAAAACCTCTACTAGGACTTAGCAGATGTTAAGGGATTATCTGTTCTCTTCCCCCATCCACTCCAGGGCATACCCTTCCTTTGTATCAGAGTGGGAAAAAAGTTGAGAACTGCAGGTTTAGGCTTGATGTTTTTATTTTTTTCAATGTTTATGAACATAATTGAAATAATTGTAAATGTGATAATAAATGATGTTTTAGTTGTTTCACAGATGACTAACCCTTTCCAATCACTCTGGTACCTTTAAATAAACGGTGTTCTTATGGAGAAGGTAGTTGGAAAGACGACGTCAATATTCTGATGTTGTACAGTGACTAATGCCTACCAAATTGAATAATTAGCTGGTTCTGACTATTTCCAAATAGAGCCTGCATGGTTGAAGGAACATGTGACTGGAGTCAGGTCTTGGTACTTCCTCTCCATGTACTACTGGAAAAACAATTTAATCTTTCTGAGTCTTAATTTTCCCATCTGTAAATGATAGAGATAAAAGACATAATTTCTATGGCCCTTTGTATTTGTAACATTATATATAATTTTAAATCGGTGAGAAATTAATCTAGTCAAGCTGATTGTTATATTCTGTTGACTGATTATTTAAAATAAAGGGATTAATAATTAGGAAAATATGTGAATTAAATACCAGTGTTATGAGGGCTCTTTATACCTCTTATTAGGTAGAATATTTTACTTTTAATTAATGCCCAGGACATAAATAGAGAATACTTGTAGAAAATTGTAGGATTCTTCATTCAGTTCATTCACTTTGCTTATGAACTTGGCGACTTCATAAAGTTTGATTTCCTATTTCTCCCTTGAAAAGGATGGATAATAAAGATTTCAATTTCAAAAATGAGTATCTTGTGAGAGTAATGATATTATCACTATTACCAGTGTTTATTTCATCTATCCCCATCCTTCTGACAAGAAGTTCACAGCCAACCAGTGAAACAAAATTCAACCAGAACCAGAACAAGCCAGCACTCTTTGAGACCTTCCATATAGAAGAATCTTTTATTAATATGATAAGGTAGGAAAATTAACTTCTTAAAGATAGGGAGCCAAGACATGAAAGCTTGATGTCCTAATAACTTCTTCAGTATTAATAAAGATGCATATTTCGTTGCTTAATAGCTGTCCTAAATAAATTGTGGTACTCAATGGAAATTATAACTATTCCATGGTTGTGAAGGGAATTAAACATGTTTATCTTCTGAGAAAAGTGCTAATTTAATTAGCTTATTGATGATAGAACCAAATGACTAAAATCCTCTAAAATACTTTTTCATGAAAATTTAAAATTAGCATGACTAGAGTTTATTTTTCAAAAGAATATTTCATATTAGTCTACATATTTCTGAAATTTATCCTTTATTAATACTTCTAAGCCACCCATGTCTAATTAAAATATTGCCAGTTATAAAAGGATCTCAAATGTGAATCTCCCAAAGATACATATTTCAATGAAAGACAAGTCTAGGCAGAAGTTGTAAGATAACCCTAATTAGTGGTTATTATCAACGTTCATCTTAACAGAAGCCATCTTCTATCTTTCTTGGAGGTAACACCCTCATTCATTCTCTCCAGAAGAAATGAAATAGCCATAGTCTTTCCCTGTTTTTTGGGAGTGGTGGCTCTTGGTTTATGTAAAAGCAATAGTCTTTGACATTTTTAGTGTCATCATTTTACCCCTTTGAGTGTTCATCATACGAACAATAACTATCATTTATTAAGCTTCTATGTGCCAAACATTTTACAAAGGGCAGTGACTAGGAATAGGGGCTCCAGAGTCAGTCTGCCTGGGTTTTATGTATTCTGGTTCTGCCTCTTACTAACTGACTCTTTATGAGCAAGTTACTTAATCTTGATACCTTTGTTTCTTCCTCTGTTAAGTGGAGGTAGCAATTTAGGATAATAACACAGTAAGATTTGTTATGAACATTAAAGGAAATACTATATGTATAAAATTTATAACTCTTTTGAACATTGTAAACACGCAGTGAGTGCTTACTAATGTCATGATTATCATCATTTAATATTTACAAGGAAATGTTCAGGTAGTGTGCATAAAGAAACTAAGGCTAAGAAATGGTAAGTAAATTGCCCACGGTTGCACAGCTACCAAGTGATACCTAAGTTTTGAACCCAGGTCCTTGTAACACCTGAGCCTATGCTACTAAACTATACTGCGGCCTTAGTGAACGTGGACTGTGGATGGCACTTTTTTTAAAGATTCTATTTATTTATTTGACAGAGAGAACAAGCAGGGAGAGCAGCAGGCAGAGGGAGAAGCAGGCTCCCTGCCTCAGGATGTGGGGCTCGATCCCAGGACCCTGGGATCATGACCTGAACCAAAGACAGAGGCTTAACTGACTGAGCCACCCAGGTGCCCCTATGCATGGCATTTTATTTCAATTTTTTTTCTATAAAATAACACCATGTAGAAAACATCTTTCTTTTTTTTTAGATATATTTAAATTCATTTTAGTTAACATATAGTGTATTATTACTTTCAACACTAGAATTTAGTGATTCACCAGAGCATATAACATCCAGTGCTCATTACATCAAGTGCTCTCCTTAATGCCCATCACCCAATTACTCCATCCCCCCACCCACCTCCCCTCCAGCAACCCTCTGTTTATTCCCTGTATTTAAAAGTCTTATGGTTTGCCTCCCTCTGTCTTTATCTTATTTTTCTTTCCCTTCCCCTGTGTTCATCTGTTTTATTTCTTAAATTCCACATATGAGTGAACTCATATGGAATTTGTCTTTCTCTGACTGACTTACTTCACTTAACATAATACACTCTAGTTTCATCCACATCCTTGCAAATAACAAGATTTCATTCTTTTTGATGGCTAAGTAATATTCGATTGTATATCTCTATCACACCTTCTCCATTCATTGCACCATGGACATCTGGGCTCTTTCCATATTTTGGCTATTGTGGACAATAGATAGGTATTGATTCTTCTTTAAATGTTTGGTAGAATTTTCCTGAGAAGCCGTCTTGCCCTGGACTCTTGTTTGTTGGGAGATTTTTGATTACTTATTAAATTTCTTTGCTGGTTATGGGTCTGTTCAGGTTTTCTATTTCTTCTGGTTTCAGTTTTGGTAGTTTATATGTTTCTAGGAATTTATCCATTTCCTCCAGATTGTCCAATTTGTTGGCATATAATTGCTAATAATATTCTCTTATAATTGTATTTCTGTGGTGTTGGTTGTGATCTCACCTGTTTTATTAGTGATGGTAAGTCTGGCTAGAGGTTTATCAATCTTTTTAATTCTTTCAGTATACCAGCTCCTAGTTTCATTGATCTCTTCTCCTGGAGGGTTTTTTATTTCTATACCATTGATTTCTGCTCTAATCTTTATTATTTCCCTTCTACTGGTTTTAGGCTTCATTGGCTGTTCTTTTTCCAGCTCCTCTTGGTGTAAGGTTAGGTTGTATATTTGAGACATTTCTTGCTTCTTGAGAAAGGCCTGTATTGCTATGTACTTCCCTGTTAGGACTGCCTTTGTTGCATCCCAAAGGTTTTGAAATGTCATGTTTTCATTTTCATTTGCTTCCGTATATTTTTTAACTCCTTAATCCTTATTTTCCTGATTGATGCATTCAGTCTTTAGCAGGATGTTGTTTAACCTCCATTTATTTGTGGTCTTTCCAAATTTTTTCTTTTGGTTGTCTTAAAGTTTCATAACATTTTGGTCTGAAAATATGCATGGTGTGATCTCAGTCTTTTTGTACCAGTTCAGTCCTGATTTGTGACCCAGTATGTGATTTACTCTGGAGAATATTCCATGTGCATTCAAAAAAAAAAGTGTATTCTTCCGCTTTAGGATGGAATGCTCTGAATATATCTGTTAAGTCCATCTTCTGCTTACATGATCTGTCCTTTGCTGTGACTGGGGTGATAACGTCCCCTACTATTATTGTATCGTTATCAATGAGTTGCTTTAAGTTATTAATTGATGTATATGTTTGGCTGCTCCCAAGTTAGAGGCATAAATATTTACAAGTGTTAGAACTTTTTGATGGATAGACCCCGTTATCATGGTATAGTGTCCTTCTTTATCTCTTATTATACTCTTCAGTTTAAAATCTAGTTTGTCTAATATAAATATGGCTACTCCACATTTCTTTTGATGTCCATTAGCATGAAAAATGGTTCTCCACCCCTCCTCTTTCAATCTGGACATGTCTTTGGGTCTAAAATGAGTCTCTTGTAAGCAGCATATAGATGGGTCTTGTTTGTTAATCCATTCTGATACCCTACGTCTTTTGACTGGAGCATAGAGTCCATTTACATTCAGAGTAATATTTTTTGCAGAGCTGGTTTACTGTTCATGAACTCCTTTAGTTTTTACTTGTCTTGGAAACTCTTTATCTCTCCTTCTATTCTGAATGACAGCCTTGCTGGATAGAGTATTCATGGCTGCATATTTTTCCCATTTAGTCTGTTGAACATATCATGACACTTTCTTCTAGCCTGCCGAGTTTCTGTGGACAAGTCTGCTGCTAACATTATGTGTCCACCCTTGTAGGTTGTATGGACAGCCCTTTTATCCCTAGCTGCCTTCAGAATTCTCTCTTTATATTTCTATCTTGCAGATTTCACTATGATATGCCATTGTGTTGACCTGTTTTTGTTGATTTTGAGGGGAGTTCTTTCTGCCTCTTGGATTGGTATGCCCATATCCTTCCCCAGATTAGGGAAGTTCTCAGCTATAATTTGTTCAAATAAACCTTCTGCCCTTTTTTCTTGCTCTTCTCCTTCTAGGACTCCTATGATACAAATATTATTTCACTTTATGGAATTGCTGAGTTCCGTGACTCTATATTCGTGATCTAATAGTTTTGTTTCCCTCTCTCTTCTTTTCAGCTTCATGATTTTCCATAATTTTAACTTCTATATCACCTATTCTCTCCTCTGCTACTTCAGTCCTCATTGTGATTATATCCAGTCAGTTTTGCATCTCAGTTATAGCATTTTTATTTCACCCTGTCTAGTTTTTAGGTCTTTTATATTTGCAGCAAGAATTTCTCTGGTGTCTTCTATGCTTTTTTCAAGTCCAGCTACTATTCTTATGACCATTGTCCTAAATTCTTGTTCAGATATATTGTTTATATCTGTTTTGCACAAGTCCCTGAATTTGATACTCTCCTCACCTTTCTTTTGGGGAGAATTCCTCTGTCTTGTTATTTTGGCTAAGTTTCTGTCTATTGCGTGTATGGAAGCTTGTTATGTTTCCTGCACCTCAGAGTACTGCAATATTTAAAAGAAGTCATATGCTGTCGAGGGCCCAGACTTTCAGGAAATGTTTCTGATGCTGTGTTGTTTGCACTGTGCTGTTGTTTTGGCTGCTCTTTCCCACAGGTCAGTCCTCTGCTGAGTTCCTCCTTCCTTGCAGTGGGGAGTATTTGGACCGTTATGTATGTGTTCTTTAATCTGTTTGTTAGAATAAGCCCGGGGTGGGGGGGAAGCCTGATCCACAATAAAGACTAAAGGAAAAGGAATGAACAACAAAAAAATAAATAAAAGGCAAAAACTATAAGCCTGATTCCAAAAAAAAAAAGAAAGAAAGAAAGAAAAAGAAAAACAGAAGCTCTATTCACATAAGAGAATAAGGAAAACTCAGAAAAGAAAGTAGAATAGGTCATGACTTTTATAAAATTCTTAATAAGGAAAAATAACCACTAAGACATAGTCGTCAAAGAATCAGTATATTCAGCAAAGCAGAAAACATCAGCAGATAAGTATCCTGGAGACATTAAAGCCTAATAGATATTTAGATATTGAAATGACAAGAAAAAATATTTTACCATCAGTAAAAACAAATAATAGAATTGACAAGAGAAATCTTTCATTATGAAAGTCTTATTTCATGAGTATCTACTTACAAAGCCTAAACATATATTAAAGCAAATTTGGTTCACTTTGTATATTTTTGGTCCTATCTCATGCTTTCCAGCATTACCATGTCTGATAGTAACTAGCAGTATCTTAATTATTTTTCTGTTTTGATCATATTCATATTCTTTGACAATATGTGTTTCTTATTGGTGAAATTATTAAGGCCCTGGCACTTTGGAGACTCGACTTTAATCACATAACTGTATTAATACTATGTGTATATGAACACAATTAAAAATCAAGCTGTATGTGAAAGGGAGGAGCAAGCTGGCGGAGGAGTAGAAGACTTAAATTTCATCTGGTCCCAGGAATTCAGCTAGATAGTTATCAAACCATTCTGAACACCTACAAACTCAACAGGAGATCAAAGAAAAGATTAGCAGCAATACTATGAACAGAAAAGCTACCACTTTCTGGAAGGTAGGATGTGCGAAGAAGTGAATCCAAGGCGATATTCGGGAAGATAGACAGCGGAGGAGGGGGCCTCCGTCGGCCTCTTCTGGCAAGTGATAGAGCCACGGAGCACAAAATCGGAACTTTTAGAAGTCAGCTCTGCTGAGGGATGTCGCTCCAGTGGCTAAGCAGGGGTTGGAACCCTCGCTGGGACAGTGTGGTCTCAGCACCCTCAGGGTCACAGAAAGACCAGGGGTGCCTGATTGCCACAGAGCTCCAAGGTAACCTACAATGGTAGAAATATTAGATTGGCAGCAGACATATCCACAGAGACCTGGCAGGCCAGAAAGGACTGGCATGATATATTCAGGGTACTAAATGAGAAAAATATGCAGCCAAGAATATTATATCCAGCTACGCTGTCATTGAAAATAGAAGGGGAGATAAAAAGCTTCCAGGACAAACAAAAACTAAAAGAATTTGCGAACACCAAACCAGCCCTACAGGAAATACTGAAAGGGGTCCTCTAAGCAAAGAGAGAGCCTATAAGTAACATAGACCAAAAAGGAACAGAGACAATATACAGTAACAGTCACCTTACAGGCAATACAATGGCACTAAATTCATATCTTTCAGTAGTTATCCTGAATGTAAATGGACTAAATGTCCCAATCAAAAGACACAGGGTATCAGATTGGATAAAAAAAACATGACCCATTGATATGCTGTCTGCAAGAGACTCATTTTAGACCCAAAGACACCTCCAGATTTAAATGAGGGGTTGGAAAACCATTTACCATGCGAATGGACGTCAAAAGAAAGCTGGGGTGGCAATCCTTATATCAGACAAATTAGATTTTAAAACAAAGACTATAATAAGAGATTAGGAAGGACACTATATCATACTTAAAGGGTCTATCCAACAAGAAGATCCAGCAATTGAAAATATCTATGCCCCTGACGTGGGAGCAGCCACTTATATAAGCCAATAAATAACAAAATCAAAGAAACACATTGACAACAATACAATAATAGTAGGGGACATTAACACCCCTCTCACTGAAATGGACAGATCATCTAAGCAAAAGATCAACAAGGAAATAAAGGCTTTAAATGACACACTGGACCAGAAAGACTTCACAGATATATTCAGAACATTCCATCCCAAAGCAACAGAGTACACATTCTTCTCTAGTGCCCATGGAACATTCTCCAGAATAGATCACGTTCTGGGTCACAAATCAGGTCTCAACCAGTACCAAAAGATTGGGATTATTCCCTGCATATTTTCGGACCACAGTGCTTTGAAACTAGAACTCAATCACAAGAGGAAAATCAGAAAGAACTCAAATACATGGAAGCTAAAGAGCGTCCTACTAAAGAATGAATGGGTCAACCAGGAAATTAAAGAAGAATTTAAAAAATTCATGGAAACCAATGAAAATGAAAACACAACTGTTCAAAATCTTTGGGATGCAGCAAAGACAGTCGTAAGAGGAAAGTATATAGCAATACAAGCCTTCCTCAAGAAACAAGAAAGGTCTCAAATACACAACCTAACCCTACACCTGAACGAGCTGGAGAAAGAACAGCAAATAAAGCCTAAACCCAGCAGGAAAAGAGAAATAAGAAAGATCAGAGCAGAAATCAATGAAATAGAAACTAAAAGAACAGTAGAACAGATCATCGAAACTAGGAGCTGTTCTTTGAAAGAATAAGTAAGATTGATAAAACCCTGGCCATACATATCAGAAAAGAGAAAGGACCCAAATAAATAAAATCACTACTGAAAGAGGAGAGATCACAACCAACACCAAAGAAATACAAACAATTATAAGAACATATTATGAGCAACTACATGCCAGCAAATTAGACAATCTAGAAGAAATGGATGCATTCCTAGAGACGTATAAACTACCAAAACTGAACCAGGAAGAAATAGAAAACCTGAACAGACCCATAACCAGTAAGCAAATGGAAGCAGTAATCAAAAATCTCCCAACAAACAAGAACTCAGGGCCAGATGGCTTCCCAGGGGAATTCTAATTCTTTAAAGAATGAATACCTATTCTTCTGAAACTGTTCCAAAAAATAGAAATGGAAGGAAAATTTCCAAACTCATTTTATGAGGCCAGAATTACATTGATCCCAAAACCAGACAAAGACCCCATCAAAAAAGGAGAATTACACTCATGAAAGAAATGGAAGAAGGCACAAAAAGATGGAAAAATATTCCTTGCTTATGGATCGGAAGAATAAACATTGTTAAAATGTCTATGCTACCCAGAGCAATCTATACCTTCAATGCCATCCCATTCAAAATTCCAATGACATTTTTCAAAGTGCTGGAACAAACAATCCTAAAATTAATATGGAATCAGAAAAGACCCCAAATCGCCAAGGAAATGTTGAAAAAGAAAAACAAAGCTGGGGGCATCACGTTGCCCAATTTCAAGCTATATTACAAAGCTGTGATCACCAAGACAGCATGATACTGGCACAAAAACAGACATACAGACCAATGGAACAGAATAGAGAACCCAGATATGGACCCTCAACTCTATGGTCAAATAATCTTTGACAAAGCAGGAAAAAACATGCAATGGAAAAAAGACAGTCTCTTCAATAAATGGTGCTGGGAAAATTGGACAGCCACATGCAGAAGAATGAAACTCGACCATTCTCTAACACCATTCACAAAGATAAACTCAAAATGGATGAAAGACCTCAATGTGAGACAGGAATCCATCAAAATCCTAGAGGAGAACATAGGCAGTAACCTCTTTGACATCGCCCACAGCAACTTCTTTCAAGATACATCTCCAAAAGCTAGTGAAACAAAAGCAAAAATGAACTTTTGGGACTTCATCAAGATAAAAAGCTTCTGCACAGCCAAGGAAACAGTCAACAAAACAAAGAGGCAACCCACAGAATGGGAGAAAATACTTGCAAATGACACTACAGATAAAGGGCTGATATCAAGATCTGTAAAGAGCTTCTCAAACTCACCACCCAGAAAACAAATAATCAAGTCAAAAAGTGGGCAGAAGATATGAAAAGACACTTCTCTGAAGAAGACATACAAATGGCTAACAGACATATAAAAAAATGTTCATCATCATTAGCCATCAGGGAAATTCAAATCAAAACCACATTGAGATACCACCTTACACCAGTTAGAATGGCAAAAATGGACAGGGAAAGAAACAACAAATGTTGGAGAGGTTGTGGAGAAAGGGGAACCCTCTTACACTGTTGGTGGGAATGCAAGCCACTTTGGAAATAGCCACTTTGGAAAACAGTGTGGAGGTTCCTCAAAAATTTAAAAATAGAGCTACCCTATGACCCAGCAATTGCACTCCTGGGTATTTACCCCAAAGACACAGATGTAGTGAAAACAAGGGCCATATGCACCCCAATGTTCATAGCAGCAATGTCCACAATAGCCAAACTGTGGAAAGAGCCGAGATGCCCTTCAACAGATGAATGGATAGAGAAGATGTGGTCCATATATACAATGGAATATTACTCAGCCATCAGAAAGGATGAATACCCAACTTTTACATCAACATGGATGGGACTGGAGGAGATTATGCTAAGTGAAATAAGTCAAGCAGAGAAAGTCAATTATCATATGGTTTCACTTATTTGTGGAACATAAGGAATAGCATGGAGGACATTAGGAGAAGGAAGGGAAAAATGGGGGGGGGGAATTGGAGGGAGAGATGAACCATGAGAGACTATGGACTCTGAGAAACAAGCAGGGTTTTAGAGGGGAGGGGGGAGGGGGGATTGGTTAGCCCGGTGATGGGTATTAAGGAGGCCACATACTGCATGGAGCACTGGGTGTTTTACGAAAACAACGGATCGTGGATCACCACATCAAAAACTAATGATGTATTGTATGGTGACTAACATAACATAATAAAATTAAAAAAAAAAAAAAACAGATTGAGTACAAAAGCAGCATGAAAATCCAGCTTTTTTCTGTTAAGCCAGATAATGCCACTCTTCTTGTAAAACGTTTTTGTTTTGGAAAATAGTCATTTTTCATGAAAATGTTACTTGTGCTTATATGTAGATTTATGGTTGTTATTTTAATAATAATATAACTTTTATGCCTAGGGAAGAAAATAGTTTCAGAAAAATAAATTTCACATGAATCAAAGGCCCAAGGCTAGGAAATAGTATTCTTTTAAACAAATTCTCTAAGAAATAATGTGACCTTGAATAGACTATGAAGAAGTCATGCTGATGGAGGGACCAGTCTGTGAACTTGGACACATTCCTTAAAGAAGTCCCAGGAATTAATAACTTTGTATTTAAAATTTCCTTTGGGCATGAAGTTGGACTATCAGACAGCTTTTCTATTACTTCCCTTAAATATCAAAAAACAGCATGTAGAAAGGGCACAAGGAAGACATTCTCTGATAAAGTTCTCCATTTCTTTGACCATATCTATAAAATATTGTTGCTAACTTATACTAAAAGGCGTGATTATGAGTTATCACATGAGTTTGTTGTATGTTTATTAGATGGTTATTTGCCAGCATTAAATATCAGCTAAGTCATAGTTGAAATACTTGTAGGAAATAGGAAGCTACTTGGAATAAAGGAACTAGGAGAAAATAAAAGTGTAAATTAGAATCTAATCTGAGTATTTTGTCATTGGGTAAAAATGAAGGGTAGAGACTTAGTAATGGTCTTCTAATTGGTCCCCCCTTTAATTTGCAATAAAATGGTTTGGCTTTTAATGAGGTCTATGATATTCCTAGAGCCCGCTTATAAATCACATTTTGCATTTAATTCATTCTTACTTGGCTAGCTCTTTTTTTATTTATCTTTAACCATAATATATGTTTATGCCCTTGAAAAGCCTTTTCCTTTCCAAGTATTCCTGCCTAGAGTTGCATCTATCTCTCTTCTTTCTCAGTAGTCCAAATCTATATATACTGTCAAATCACAGATGTTCTCCATACTTTCCATTATTAATTCAACTATGTTATTTAATGTTTTACTCCTCTGTGTAAGGGTTTCTTGTCACAAATGATATTAATCATAAAGCTCATAAGTAATTAAACCATGAAATTAAATGAAAGAAATTTATTTTTCACTAGGCTGCACCTTTTATTTTTCCTTGCTGGGGTCAGCTTCCATTGGCTAGATTTTCAGCCCACTCAGCCTAAAATTATTTTTTTCCCTTTTGAATATATTACTGAAGACTTGATAGGCTTGTTAAAATTCTGTATTTTCTTAATATGTAAGCCTAAACATGGAAGAATATTTCTCTATTGCTAATCCTTGTTATCTCCTTCAAACTGAAGGCACTTGCCTCAGACACACATTATATGTTAAAACATAGAAAATAAATCAGTGAATAAAGCAACACAAAATTTAAAATCTAAATGACTATTCCACTGTGCATGTCACTGTAGAGATTTATAGGACATCAAAATCTGTAAACCCCATCAGGTAAGGGGCAGTAGGAAGGAGAGACCATTAGAGGAATTGATTCCAGGTTCTTCAGCAACCTCACTTCTGAAGGTCTTTGCAAAACATTGTGCAGCTTTTTTTTTAAGATTTTATTTATTTGATGGGGTGCCTGGGTGGCTCAGTCGTTAAGCATCTGCTTTGGCTCAGGTCATGATCCCAGGGTCCTGGAATCGAGCCCCGCATCAGGCTCCCTGCTCCGCGGGAAGCCTGCTTCTGCCTCTCCCACTCCCCATGCTTGTGTTCCTGCTCTCTCTGTGTCTCTCTCTGTCAAATAAATAAATAAAATCTTAAAAAAAAAAAAAAAGATTTTATTTATTTGAGAGAGAGCATGAGTGTGGGGGGTGGGGACAGAGGGACAAAGCAGACTCCACATTGAGCACAGAGCCTGATGCAGGGCTCAATCCCAAGACCCTGAGATCATGACCTGAACCAAAATCAGATGCTTAACCAACTGAACAACCCAAGCGCCCTCATTGTGTAGCTTTTTAAAAAACCAGTCAGCTGAAAATGACATCTGTATTCTCTTCATTTGCCTTTTTATTGATAAAAATTGTTGTTGCTTTTTAAAAGCCAGGGTGCTGAGAGCTTTAGAACTCTTGAAGTTCAAACTATTTAAAAGAGACTTAAGAGCATGTGTAAAGATAAATTATATGTAAAGACACATTTAAAATAAGCCATATAATAATGAGTTACTATTGACATGCTTGTTTTTCTCTTGCGGCAGCAATGATAACTATGTAAATAAGTCAAAAGCCACATTGTTTAAGAATTGATGATCTTAATATTAAAGCCTGAAATGGGGGTTTTTTTCCAACACTGGATAAATATTTACAGAAAAGTGAGCAATTTAAAACAAGACACAATCCAGGTAATAGATGGCAAGGGCCAGAGTAATTGTTTTAATTGAATCACATTTATTACAAAGTCATATGTCAGTTTCTTCCATTTACCCAGATTGATGCAGACTTTGAACAAATAAGAAATGTAATCTGCCATACAAGAACACTTTATTTTGTAACTGTTAATGGACTCTTGAAGTTTCTTTTGGCAGATGGAGATGGACACATGGATCACTTACTGCCAGGCTGTGAAGATAAAAACTGCCAGAAAAGCATCATTTACTTAGCAAAATCTGGAACGAAACAGGTATATCCAGCTTGTTTTTTAATGTCAGTAGAGTTACCTTCTTGAAGAAAATCTTCAGAGATTAGAAAAAGTATCTGAAGAATCAGAACACAGAGAAACCCTATATAAATTATTGACATCCTCATTTTAATTTAATGAAATGCATTTAAATCTTTTTGTGTTTGTTTATTGAGGGGGAAGACACTGTTATAATCATTTCTGGTGAAGAAGACCTATTCTTGGTCCTGTAATTAAATGATCCGTTAGCATTTTATAGCCTAGGATTATTGCAAAAGGCACTGTAACTATGATAAAAGGTTATAGAGAAGGACATCACATCTATTGTCAAGGCTAATCTTGTCTTTATTTGTGCTATCTAGATCTGTTTCATTCTCTCAAGCTGACTTTTTACCTGTAGCTTGTAGGTAAACAGTTTAGAATCCAATAGTTTTAGCAGATTAATGTGGCAATGATATGTTGTAACATTGAGAATTTTTCCATATTGATAGCACTAGACAAGAAAGCCAGTATTATAGTACTAGAATTAATCAGTTTTGTTTTCTATCTTAGGGTAAGAAATGATAGAATAACCTACTGACTTCTACTGCCTTTGTAGGAAACTACATTTTATACTAAGACACTAAAGAAAAATCTTCATACAATCAACAGTCTAAAAACATTTAACTTCTGTACCCATAAATTATATTATCTTAAGCTTTTTTAAGTTTTGAATCAACGAAAACATGAGGTCAAGTAATACCTAATCATTGTTTCATAGGTATAAGTAAACATAGTAATTATAACCTGGCTTCAAGAAACAGACTACTGTAAGAGTGTTTCAAATTATATAGTCATCTCTCTCTGGGAAGATAAATGTCACAGTTCTTTGGTGACTGTTAAGGATGTCATATTAATAAAATATCTTTTTACTTTTTAGACCTTAATACATTTACCTTAATAAGAATACTTTATCCTCATTAATAAATGGTCAACCTTTTCAGAAATTTGTGATAACTTAGCATTTTGTGAAATTTCCCATCTTCTTCCAAAACAAAACCAACAGTTTTTTTCAAAGTCAAGTAAATCATTAAAACATTTTGATGATAATATTTTTTTTGCTTTTAAGAAAGATTGAAAAATTAATCTAAGATTTAACAAGTATTTTTTTAAAAACAGCTTGTATCTGCGTTGGTGGTATAAGGTGAGCATAGCTGCCTTTTTTTAGCTGGTATAGTGGTGAGCATAGCTGTTTATAGAAAACAGCTTGTTTTCTATAAATATGTCTTTATCATTATTTTTTTCTCTTTTTCCTTGGCAAGTTATGCTTTCTTTGGAAAACCTAGAAAATGTTTAGGGTACCCTATGTACTAAACCCTTTGCAAGAAGCCATTTTTAATATCGTTTGACTTGGAGCCATATAAAGAGTCACCTGCTTAAAAGAAACATGTAGTCATGTTTAGCCTGCTGTCATTTCAAGCCAGCTGAGCCTGTTTAAACATCTCTAGGGTGTGTGCCAGTATCCATACTTTTAACTAATCATGGGCATATTTATAATTTGACCTGAGCCAAAGGCAGACGCCCAACGACTGAGCCACCCAGGCGCCCCGGGCATATTTGTAATTTTAATGGTATGATCTCCACTCTTCAGATTTTTAGTTTGCATTAGGTTATTAGAAGTAGATTAGGGCATCTCAAAAGAGAAATGGATTTCCAAAAGCTCTTTTTGAAATCAACTTATTCTCTCTGTTCTCTTCATTATAATCAACATAAAAATAAAGAACTTTCTAAAAGTAGATTCCAGCTGTTTTGGTGACAAAGCTCCCCCTGGACAGGCAGAGCTTCTCTTCAGGGCTGGTGTTGTCAGGAAAGCCTCAGAACTCTTGGCTCTGAAGATGGTGACTAAAGTCATCATTATGTATAAAAGGCAAAGCAGGGGAACAACGGAGGTTCTGTCATCTTCTAACTTTCTTCCTAAGCTGATCCTCCTGAAAGGACATCAATATTAGATGATATTATGGTTTGCTCTAATTTAAAAAAATACTCATTTGCGGGGTGCCTAGGTGGCTCAGTCAGTTAAGCGTCCAACTCTTGGTTTCTGCTCAGTTCATGATCTCAGGATCTTGAGATAGAGCCCCCTGTTGGGCTCCATGTTCAGTGGGAGTCTGATTGAGATTCTCTCTCTCCTTCTCCCTCTGCCCCTCCCCCTCGTTCTCTCTCTCTCCCTCCCTCCCTCTCTAAAATAAGTAAATAAATCATTAAAAAATATTACCTTGAAATTACATTTCCACTCAACACAGCTTTAAAATGGGGGGATTCAACTATAGGAATCAATATCAATTCAAACCTAAGATTCTGTGATTTTGTGAAAAACCTTCAAAGGCTCTATGTACCAGTTCAAGGAAGAATGACTAGTGATGAAATTTAAATGGGACTTTATTTTTTTCTAGAGTATCAGTTATCTGTTCTTCAAAGTAAATCATAATACCCTTAGATGTAGAGATAAAGAAGTTTAAGATAATGCTTGTGAGGACTTTTAATAAATCGTTTGTTTTACAAATCGTGAATTTTTTTTTTCTAAAGTAACTGTAAAATCTAATCTTCTTCCTCTTATTCCATAGTGGGTTCCAGTCCTACAGGAGTTCAGCAACAAGGGCACACTGTGGGGCTTTGTGCCATTTGTGCATGAACAACGACCAACTGAAATACCACTTCCAATTACCCTTCATATTGGAGACTACAACATGGATGGCTATCCAGATGCTCTTGCCATACTGAAGAATACATCTGGAAGGTATGGAAATTAAGTCAAGTGAGAAATATTTGTAAAAATATCTTTGATTTGATACTTTGTTAACTGAATAGCACCTAAATATGGTAGAGTACCTTAAATAAAGGAACATGATGAGCTTAGTTTCTATTTCTTTACATTGTACCTGAACTTCCAGTGGCTTAGAATACCTGTTCTTTTCCACAGATTTAATTTCTATAGAACAGAAACAAACATCTAATCTAAAATACAACATTCAACAAGACTTTATTGTTAAAAGGCCAAAATTGTTTTCTTTTAATGAGTGTAATTTAATGCTCAATTCAATTCAATAAATATTAACCAAGCCTTTTTTTCTGTGCAATTACACGTGATCCCTACAACCAGGAAGCTTCCATTCTGGAGATAGAGACAGGCTTGAAAGCAAATAACTGCAATACAATGTATTACATTCAATAATAGAGGCATATACAGAGTACAGAGTGATTGTACTCTTTATTTTTTGTGGGTTTTTTCCCTGGAAATAGTTGAAATTTTGTTTTCCTTCTTGGTTTAATTTCTGTATGTGAGTATAGTTGATGCACAATTTTACATTAATTTCAGGTGTACAACCTAGTGATTTGACAAGTTTATACATTATGCTGTGCTCACCACGAGTGCAGCCACCATCTGTGACCATACAATGCTATTACAGTACCATTGACCAATATTCCTCATGCAGTGCCTTTTATTTCTGTGACTTATTCTTTCCATAATGGCAAGCCTTATCTCCCACTCCCTTTCATTTGTAAGGCCAAAATTTTTAAAAAACAAATGACCCAGTTACATTTTGAGACTGAAAACCCTCGTGGTTAAGAGCTGAGCCTAGGCTTCAATCTCAGTCCAGCCACTTAACCACCCGTGTGACCCTAGGAAGACTACCTAAACTCATCTGTAAGACAAGAATAATAATTCTATCTGTCTCGGGGCGCCTGGGCGGCTCAGTTGATTAAGCGACTGCCTTCGGCACAGATCATGATCCCGGGGTCCTGGGATCGAGCCCCGCATCAGGGTCCCTGCTCGGCAGGAAGCCTGCTTCTCCCTCTCCCACTCCCCCTACTTGTGTTCCCCCTCACGCTGTCTCTCTCTCTCTCTCTCTCTGTCAATTAAATAAATAAATAAAATCTTTAAAAAATAATAATAATAATAATTCTGTCTCTAGCAGTTGTAGTGAAGATTAAATGAGGTAAAAATAAGTGAAGCAATTAGTAAATACCTAGCACATACAGACGTTCAGTGAATATTGCCTTACTGTTGCTTATTTATAATTGCATTGAAAATTCAAACATGATTATTAACATTATTTGTATATATAAAATGTATATTTATTACATTATCAGTGATTCTGAGGGCTGCAGTTCCTTTTTTCTCCTTAAGTAGAGGTACCAGTAGATAAACCAATATAGTTAAATTTCTAATTAGCCTGAGTCTTTGCAGAATCCATGAATATGACTCTTCCTAAATTTCAATACAGTATTGTTTTCTTCCTATCACAATTAATTATATTTCTTGGCCCTTATTCTTTATTATCTCCTGCATCATTATCTATCCACAATTTTTCATTTGTGCATTAATTCACTCTGGAATTAGTGATAATTCAGCTTCACGTTTCCTACGAGGCTCATGATGCAAAACAACTTCCCTGGAAAAAAAAATCAGATTTATTGTTGCTTTGAACACCAAACAATGTCATCTAGCAATCTGATATTTAGAGAAACATATATTATTAGAGAGTGTCCCTAAATATTTGTAGAAAATTATGGACAGTCTGTACTTAAACTTTTCTAAGGCTTTGATTTGAAGTTACAGTTGCTCCAGGTTATGTATATGGAGTTTTCCAGGGACATGATCATCATGCTTCATAATTATGTGTGTGAAGCAATTTTAGTGTAAAATGAAATCTCTGAACTGAATGTGATTATTATTCCTTTTAAAGGTATAGTGGCACATAAAAACAAAGAAATGTAAAATTGCTTTATTCTGGACATTAATCCTATTCAAAAGAATAAGAAATTGTATCCCAGATTCACTTAAGTCTATGATTACTCATCCTTAGAAGAATATCCAAACAATTTATGTTTTGGTCATAAGGGTTTTGTTTGTTTTTTTTTTAAACTAGTGAGTTATCTTTTTGTTGTTGTTGTTTTTAAATTTTAGGTCCCGATATAGTTGACATACAGTGTTCTATTAGTTTCATGTGTAGGATATAGAGATTCAGTAACTCCATGCATCACCTGGTGCTCATCACAAGTGCCCTCCTTAATCCCTATCACCTATTTCACCCTCCCTGACCCACCTCCCCTCTAATCATCAGTTTGTTCTCTGTAATTAAGAGTTTGTTTCTTGGCTTCTCTCTCTCTATTTTCTTGGCTCATTTGTTTTGTTTCTTAAATGCCACATATGAGTGAAATCATATGGTATTTGTCTTTCTCTGACTGACATTACTTAGCTTTATACTCTCTTGCTCCATCCATGCCATTGCAAATGGCAAGATTTCATTCTTTATTATGGCTTAATATTCCATTGAGTATATACTATCATGAAGTTTTTATCAATATTTTCTCTTTTAAACCATCAAATATTAACTGAAGTTCCTTTACCATTCAGAAATAATGATGGTATCAACAGCTAATTCAGCAGGGAACAGTAACTCTACAGAAAACATAAGGTAAGAGGCAGTCAGTCATAGGCACTTGATGCTTTTATAAAAGCAACTGTTTAAAACCTGGGATTTCTTTTTGGGATAGATGAGAATTGAAAGGTAGATTTTAGTGCATCTCATTGTTCATTAAATCACTAAATCAAAAAGAGCCCTGTACTTGAAAGGGAGATGTGTGTCTAGGAGAATTCAGCATAATATATTCCTTGAAACATAGAAGAAGGAAAAAAAGACACAGTGTGCCTGATAATCCTTTCCTGCATGCATTCCCTTTTGTCCAAAAAGCATTTTGTAATTTTTAACTGATTTCAGAATTGCTGTATTGCTGAGAATTAGTGCAGGGTTGATGTTTCTAATTTGAAGGGTTACTACCTGGAGAAGAGTAGTGTCTCCTTTTTTTCTGCGGGTTTTGAAAATGAGGTAGAGATTATACGTAAGAGAATAAAATCCATAACATGTAGCTCAAGAAATTCTGAAACCATGGTTTGTTAACTTGTTTTGTGTTTTTGTTTTCAGAAGAGAGTAATTTAGATTGGTTTGTTCCTTATCTTATATTAAAGGCCTAATTTATATAAGTTAACCTTTAAAATCATGGTACATGAAAAATCTATTAGTGACATTTTATAGAGGCAGCCTGGTCTGAGATCAGTCATTTTACATATATGCCACCACTGACTGAAAACCTTATTTTTTTCCTTGACTATCCCATTGTTACTCAGTTGCCCTTAGTTTACTTTCAAATTCTATGCATAGTCATGTCTTAATTCTCTGAATTTTCATTTTATTGAGAGAAGAAAGGAAAACTTAAAATGACATTGTTGTGCTGTCTCCAGAGACAGAGGCCCAGGTGGGCACCATTTTTGCACTCTCTCTCTGCCTTACTAGTGCACTTGCCTAGCCCTGTATACTAAACCCTGGGTTATGCGTGTCCCACCCCAAAACAGTCCACAGGCCCAGCCTGCTAAGTCTGGCAGGCAGGCATGCCCCAGCCCAGCAGTCCCTCAGCTCCACCCTACTAAACCCAACTGGTCCTCTTCCACAGCCTACCCCACTAAATCTGACTAGTAGGTGTGCCCTGGCCTGACTTACCCATGGGGCCACAACACCAAAGTTGGCATGTAGGCTTGTCTCAGTCTACACTTTCACACAGTCCCACCAAAGCCAGGGGATGTGCATAGTCCAAATAGGTGATGCCCCTTGAACACCTAGCTCTGGTGGCCAGGGAGGCTTGCTTTTCTGGGCCTCATGGGACTAAAACAATGGGAAAGACAGTTTTTGGCAGCCTACCACCCCCAAGGCACTGCACAGACAACAGACTGAAGCTCACTATTAGTCTTCCTATGATTACTTCTTCAAGACTAGAAGTAGCCATTTTTCCTAATACATAGAAACAAATACAGGGAATCCAGCAAATGAGGAAACAGAAGAATATGTTCCAAATGGAAAAACAAGATAAAATCCCGGGGGGGGAAAAACACAGAAAAAATAAAATGGAAATAAGTAATTTACCTGATATAAAATTCAAGATAATGGTTACAAAGATTTTCACCAATCTCAGGAGAAGAATGGATGAAAACAAAGAGATAGAAAATACGAGTAAGTACCAAACAGAAGTCAAAGAACTGAAGAATATAACATTGAACTGAGAAATACACTAGAGGGCTTCAACAACAGAGCAGATGGAACAGAAGAAAGGATCAGTGACCTGAAAGACAGGGCAGCGGCACTCGCCCAAACAGACCAGCAAAAAATGGGGGAGGCTGAGAGTGAAGATAGCTTAAGGGACCTGTGGAACACCATCAGGTATGCTAACGTTTGCATTATAAGGGTCTCCGGAAAAGAGAGAAAGGGATAAAAACTTATTTGAAGAAATAATGGCTAGAAACTCCTTAACATGGGGAGGGAAAACAGACTTCCAAATGCAAAAAGCCCAGAGAGTTCCAAATAAGATGATCACAAAGAGATCCACTCCAAGATACATTACAATTAAAATGTCAAAAGTTAAAGAGAGAATCTTAAAAGCAACAAGAGAAAAACATTATTACATACAGGGGAACCTCCATAAGACTGAGCAGATTTTTCAGCAGAAACTTTGCAGGCCAGAAGGAGTGGCATGATATATTCAAAGTGCTGAAAGCGAAAAAAACTTCCAACCAAGGATACTCTATCTGGCAAAGTTATCATTCAAATAGAAGGAGGAATAAAGAGTTTTCCAGACAAGCAAAAACTAAAGGAGTTAACCACCATTAAATTGGCCTTACCAGAAATGTTAAAGGGACTTCTTTAAGCTTAAAAAAAAAGGGGGGGGGGCACTGATTAGTAACAAGAAAACATATGAAAGTAAAGATCCCACTAAAAAGATAAATGTATAGTAAAGATAGTGGACTAATCAGTGTTAAAGCTAACATGAAGATAACAAGACAAAAGTAGTAAAAATAACTATAACAGTTAAGGGATACACAAAAACATGTAAAATGTAACATCAGAAACATAGAACATGGGATGTGTTGAGTAGAAAATGTATTTGAGAATTCAAATTTAACTTCTGTCAACTGAAAATAGACTGGTATATATACAGGCTGATATACGTCAGCCACATGTTAACCAAAAAGCAAAACCTGGAGTACATACACAAGATAATGAGAAAAGAATCTAAACAATACTACAGGTCATCAAAACAATAGGGGAGGGCAAGAGAAGAAGAAAAGTACAGAGAGGAACTACAAAACAGCTGGAAAACAGTTAACAAAATGGCAATAAGTACATATCTACTTATAATTACTTTAAACATAAATGGAGTAAATTCTCCAATCAAGACATAGAATGACTGAATGAATTAAAAAATAAATAAATAAATAACTTCATATGCCGTGTGCAAAAGACTCACCTCAGGTGTAAGGATACACATGGACTGAAAGTAAAGGGAAGGGAAAAGATGTCTCATGCAAATGGAAACCAGGGGTAGCTACACATATATCACTAAATATGTAAAGTAAATATTAAAGGACTTAAAGGGAGAAACCAGCAGCAATACAATTATAGCAGGGTTAATTAATATCCCAGTAACATCAATGCATAGATCAACCAGACAGAAAATCAATAAGGAAATATCAGCCTTAAGAGGTCCTTCTAAAAGAGAAGTTCCTAGCTAGACAGGACTACCTCAAAAAAAAAAAAGGAAAATCTCAAATCAACAATCTAACTTTATACATAAAGGAACTAGAAAAGGAAGAATAACAAAGCCCAAGGTTAGTAGAAAGAAGGAAATAGTAAAGAACAGAGCAGAAGTAAATATAACAGAAACTAAAAAGATAATAGAAAGGATTAATGAAACTAAGAACTGGTTCTTTGAAAAGATAACCAAAATTGATAAACCTCAGCCAGATTCACTGAGAGAGAGAGAGGAGAGGGTTCAAGTATTTATTTATGCGTAGGTATAGCCCCCTTCATGTTTCTAATGTTATTTGCCTTCTTTATTTCATTCATCAGACTTGATAAAGTCTTGTCTATATTATTATTTCATTCATTGTTTTTATTATAGTTGTAGTTATCCAGAGAATCACTTTTATTTTCAATAAGATGAAATTTTTCCATAAATATTTTGTTTTTATATTTAATTTGTCTGTTTTGCTTTCTCAACTCACTACCTTCATTACAGAAATGAATAGGAGAGAATTGGGGGTTTAATTAATATAGACTACTAGTCACCACTATGAAAACAACTCATAAGATATGATTGACAATGGATCAGAAGCATCATTTTTATAAGTATTTTATATGTACAGGGCAGCACACATCATTAATTACAAAGAGTAGTGAATAATATATGAATGTATATACTTGTCTTTCCAGAGAGACTATGTGATAAATTTCATTACTTATATAGTTTTGCTACCAAAATAAATACAATAAGCATTTCCTATATAATCAATGACTACATTGCCAATTTTTGCATAAAACTATACATTATAGAGTAAATTAAGCCTTTTAGTTGTTGAATCATCAGCATATATAGTTCACTTTTATAAATGGTGGGGGGGTGCTGGGAATAATATAAGTATATTATATTTATAAAAATCCATTTTATTTCATTTAAATCAGCTTCCTTACTGGAATAGTAGCCACAGTTTCATGACCTCTAAGGAACAGTAAAAGTCTCCTTCAAAAAAGCAGTAACATGGAAGATTATGAACTCCTATTTTTGTAATTCCTACCAGCTATATGAATTAGACTAATGGTAGTAGAAACTGGCACTATGGAATCCATTTCTCAGGATGACAGAATGGAAAAAGACTCTATTAGTCCATGAATAAGGCAAGACTTAGATTCAGACGTCTCTTAGGTATGTACTTGCAGTCAAATGTATTAATAAAAGAAGAAATACGGGACACCTGGGTGGCTCAGTCATTAAGCATCTGCCTTCAGCTCAGGTCATGATCCCAGAGTCCTGGGATCAAGTCCCGCATCGGGCTCCCTGCTCGGCGGGGAGTCTGCTTCTCCCTCTCCCACTCCCCCTGCTTGTGTTCCCTTTCTCGCTGTGTCTCAAATAAATAAATAAAATCTTTAAAAAAAAAAAATTAAAAAAATAAAAGAAATAAAATATATACTTCTTCCACTACATTCTATATCACATAAGTTTAAAAGACAAGTTTATTTCTAAATGCAGCTTAGAAGAGAAGGACCAGACCATGGACTTTGAATTCCAGTTTAAATGCTAGTGGTGTCACTTAGGAGTTCTGTTTCCTTCAGCAAGGTATTTATCCTATCTATATATAACCAAATCTGTAAGATAAGTATTGTTATACCTCCTCTACAAAATTCTTGTGAGGATTTCATGAAATACCATTCCTTCCCCACTTCCCTCTCAAGCTAACCTTATTAAGAGGCCTGTATTTAAACTAGACTGTCAACAACATGAATGTTGACTTTAGTTCCAAAAGACCTGTAACAGCTAGGTAGCCTCTGACCTATAAGCCCCACAGATTATTGTTAAGGAAAGAACTGATGGCTAATTTTGAACCACAACTAATAAACCCCAGTATGTTTATGTGTTAGAAATTTAAAATATATAAGTTAAAACATATCAATCTAAGCATATAATGTAAATTTTTTTTTCAAATCTAAATGGTTTAGTCAGATTGGAATCCAAAAGACAGCATATTTACTCAGAAAACAATAGTCTCAAAATTCTCTCTCACAGATGGAATACTTTAAAGGTAGAATGGTTTGACAGTTTCCAAAGGAAAATGAGTTATACTTAAAGGGAGAATTAAAAAGTATTAGCAAAAAATTTTCTTGTATTGACTTCAAGAAGTAACTTAAAATTTCCAAGTCTTTCCAGATCCTCTATATGCAAGCTTTTTTCCCTAAGACTGATAGATTAAATGCTACAATGTGTCACTGTTTTCAGTGTTGTTAACACATGAATTAAAGAAACAAAAAAACAAACCAAAAAAAAAAAGGTCTGAGGTAGCAAGATCTATCTTTTTATGTAAATCTATCACCCTTTCTCACTTTCTTCATGAGCAAAGGGAAATGGACAGTCATAAGGAATATATAATGAAAATATATATTAGCATTGTTACCTATCGTCTTCGTATCTTTGTCATTAAATTAAATCTAGATAGAATTTTTAAGAGCTGGGGCTGTTTCGTTTTGTTTTGTTTTACAGAGGAGAGGCTTGATTCAGACTGTTTTCTTCATCCCCAATATCCACAATATGTAAACATATCAAATGTAGACCAGGCTGCAAAGCAGCAGAGCACATGGGATGAGAATTAGATTTGAAAAAAAAGACTTATCTTAGAATCCTGACTTTGGGTCATTGTTTCCTCATCTGTGAAATGAAGCAAATACTTATGCTACGTTACAGAGAAGTTGTCAAAACAAGATAATATATATGCAAGAGGAAGCTACAAAATGTTTTTATTAAGTTAAGCCTTTATTTTAATCTTTAATTTGTTGGTAACAGTTTTTTACTACTCAAAGCAAGTATTTACAGTGTTTAAATTTACAACATTTAGAAATTGCAGTATTGAGATTTGGGGTATAGTATAATCTCCATTAATTATACATTATATTAGGTGTTAACATTGCTAAAAATAATAATAATAAAACCAAAAAAGATAGATCATAGCTAAAGAAGAGGTATATTCCTTGGTAATACTTCTATTAATTGAAATATTTGGGAAAGATGCTATGACTTTTTAAAAGACAAAATTCAGATTTCTCTACTCTTATAAATTTCACTAAAGCATTTATAGGTTTGCCTTTACTGTAACACTGTAATATATTAATATTTATTTTACTGTAATATATTAATATTTTAATCGATTATTTTTCAGTGAAAATCTATACCAAGAATCACCTTTGACTCTTTGTTGATAAAGGAAGGAGGATTGTCTAAGGAGCATTGTTTTGTTTTGTTTTGTTATGCATTTTTTTTCCCATTGTCTTTTAGGAATTCTCTCTAGTCAAGAGTTTTATTTACCTTTATAAAGGCATATAAAGTACTGTTTTCCTATAGTTTCTAAAAATTAAAAAAAAAATTTTATGGCCTTTTAGGATTGAAGGAAATTTAAAATCATGTTGTCCATTTCCCTCATTTATTAATTGATAAGGGCTCAGAGCAGTTACATGACTTAGCTAAGATCACTCAGTTAGTAGTGGAAATGAGTAGATTACTTAATTAGTTCTGGATTCAGTGTATTAACTTTCCATTTGATTGTGCTGAGTATTTATTCATTCAACAATTTTCCTACACTTGGAAGGGAGCATTTATGCTAGGATCTGATGATACAGAACTCAGTAAGACATATACATATCCTTATGGTGTTTCAATCTGACTAACTGCACAATTCTTTTAAAAAGTTAAGTGCTGTGATTGAATAGTGCCAGAAATAATGAAAATGTACAGCAGGGCCATTTCTTCTATTCCAGAAGGATTCAAGTGAGAAGACTTTCCTAAGGAAGTGATGTCAGGAGTTGAAGTTGTTATGTATGTATGACACTATATAAGACAGAAAGAAGTTAAGTTGAGACATTAACCCTATCTGTGAGTTCTAACAGAAGTTAATGCTTACTTTTCATCTTAACAACAAACTGTGAATCTTATACAAATGGCCAAAGACACTTGAAAAGATGCTCAACATCATTTGTCATTAGTGAAATATAAATCAAAGCCATAATGAGATACCACTTCATACCCACTAACACAGCTAAAATCAAAACTCAGTAACAGATGTGGCAAGGATGTAGATAAATTGAGACTCTCATACATTACTGGCAGGAATGTGAAATGATGCAGCTGATTTGGAAAACACTAGCAATTGCTCAAAAATTGAACATACAGTTACCATGGAATCCAGCAATCCTACTCCTGGATATGTATGCAACAGAGTTGAAAACATGTTTAAGCAAAATGTACATATGAACATTCAGAAGCATTATTCATAAGAACCAAAAGTAGAAACAACCCAAATGTCCCATCATCAGATGAATGGATAAATATATAGTGAAATATTACTCATTTAAAAGCAGGAAAGAAGTACTGATACATACTACTATGTGGATGAATCTTAAAAACATTATGCTAAGTTAATGAAGCCAAACACAAAGGCCACATATATGTCTCAGTTTATTTAAAATTTTCAGAATAGACAAATCTGTAATACAGAAAAAAGATTAGTGGTTATCAGGAGATGGGGGCAGAGAGGAATTGGGGCTGACTGCTAATAGGTATGGCGTTTCTTTCTGGGGTGATGGATATATTCTGGAATTCGATAGTGGTGATGATTGCACACCAAAGTGAATATACTTAAAACCATTTAATTATATACTTTAAAATGGTGAATTTTATAATATATGCATTATATTCGTGGATTGTGCCATGTACATGAAATTTTTTCAAAGATATGTATCCAAAAATGTACATTTATTTCTCTTGTGGCTCTCTAAGGAATACAGAGAATAATTCTAATTAGAGTGGCCATGGGGAAAGTGGGCATAGTTAATCTGCCTCCTTATGAAATGATCTGACAGGTCATTGAAGAATATAATGAAATAGGTATTCAGATTTTATTCATTTGAAGAAAAAAAATATTATGAAAACATTTATCATCAGTTTAGATGATGGCTACATAGTACATTGCAACTGAAAAAGATACCAGAGAAATTAAAATTTAGTTTCTTCTATCAGCATTGAAACATTTGTGTGAGGAAAGAATATTGTTTTCTAAAGCTACTATGTAATGAACACAGCATCTTCTTAAGTAAGTTGCATATATTGTGACTAGAGAAATGTGGCAAATCTTATAGGTACTCTGTTTTTTGCTAGGATTTTAGGATACTTCTGTACTACTTCATCATTTTTTTAATAAATGTATAATTGTTTCCTACCCTTATTAATACACATACCATAAAATTCACCCTTTTCAAGTATATAGTTTAATGGCTTTTGATAAACCATAGAGTTGTGTATCCATCACCACAGTCAACTTTAGAACATTTTTATTCCCCCCCACAGAGAAACCACAATACCTCTAAGCCATTACCACTCCCCAAGCCCCCAACCCAAGGGAACAATAGACAACCACTAATCTACTCTCTGTCTCTATAGATTTGCCTATTCTGGGCATTTGATATAAATGGATTCATACAATATATGTTTCTTTCTTGCTTCTTTCACTTACTGTAGTGTTTTCAATGTTGTAGCATGTATCAGTACTTCCTTCTTTTTATTGCCAAATAATCTTCCACAGTATAGAGATAGACCACATTTTATTTATCCAAGCTTCAAGTGGTGGCTGACACAATATTGTAGAAGGATACCAAGAATGACATTGTATTGTGTATTAGTGTATGACCACAAACATAGTATCTTATAAAAACACATTTATTGTTACAGTTCTGGAGGTCAGAAATCTAAAATCAGTTTCACTGGGCTAACATCATAGTGTTAGCAATGCTGGTTCTCTCTGGAGGCTGTAGGGAAGAATCTGTTCCTTGCCTTCTCCAAATTCTCAAGGTTGCCAACATTCCTTGGTTCGTGGCCCCTTCCTCCATTGTCAGAGCCAACAAAGGAGTATCTTTGTATTAGTCAGGGTTCTCCAGACAAATGGAACCAATAGGATATGTATAAAATAGATGGTTTGAGAGAGATTAATTATAAGTAATTGGCTCACGTGATAATGGAGGCTAACACATACTAAGATCGGCAGTTAGCAAGCTCAAGACCCAGAGAGCCTTATGTAGTTTCAGGCCTAGTTTGAAGGCCTGAGTACTAGGAAACTCAGTGTAAGTTCCAGTTCTGGCATGCTCAACTCTTGATCTCAGGGTTGTGAGTTCAAGCCCCACGTTGGGTATGGAGATTACTTAAAAGTAAAATATTAAAAAAAAAAAAAATCCACATACTCAAGACCCAAGAAGAGCCAATGTTTCAATCCAAATCCAGGGGCCAGAAATACCAGTGTTTTAGCTCAGGAGGACTTAGCCTTTTTTATTCAGGTCTTCAATTGATAGGATGAGGCCCACATACATTAGAGAGGGCAATCTACTTTATGCATTTTACCCATTTGAATGTTAATCTCATCTAAAAACTTTCTCACAGACACACCCAGAATAATGTTTAACCAAATATCTGGGCACCCTGTAGCCAGTCAAGCTGACATCTAAGATTTAACTATCACAATCTTCTCTCCTTCCTGACCTATGCTTCTATTTTTATATCTTCTCCCCCACACTCCCATCCAACTTCTTCCCTTTTATAAGGAATGTTGTGGTCTTCTTTCGGTCGTTATCTATCCTACCACAATATGCTCTCTGGCTTCCCAAATAGTCCCCCTCACCCTGCATGCAAAATACATTCACTCCATCTCAAATCCCCTAAAGTCTCAATCCATTACAGCATCAACTCAAGTTCAGAATGTCATCTAAGTCTCATCAGCTCAAAAGTCCCAAATCTCACTATGTAAATTAGGCACGTATAAGGCTGTCACTATAATTGATCCTTAAGGCAAAATTGCTCTCCCATCTCTGAACCTGCGAAACTAGAAAACAAATTATTTGTTCCCAAAATACAATGGTAGGACAGTCATGGGATAATAATTTTAGGCATTCCCTTGCAAAGGAGGAGAAAAGGAGTGATTGGTCTCAAGCAGTTAGAAAATCCAATCCAGCATACTACTTTAGGTTTCGGGACCTCGGACTAATCGTCTGTGGTCCTCAGCTCCATCCACTGGGCTCATAGCTCATCCTTGGAGTCATCCCTTTTTTTCACAGAGGGTACTCACATGTTTGCAGTTGAGTCCATCAACCAGTTTCTTCCCTATAGAATTTTGAGAATCTAACAGCCTTCTTTAATTTCATCCTCTCACCTTTCCTTTTCACCCACGCTGGCAGTGTTTCTGTTGGTATAACATTCTCAATAACCTTATGGGTCTCCTGCATGTGTCTAAGGGATTCTCTCCATTAGACAAAAGGCTTCTCCACAAATCTTTCTTGGACAAACCCATCCCCATTTTTGGCTTCTGAGATGTCTAACGAGACAAGTCACACACCTAATCTCTTCAGAGAGCCCCATTTGTGACTGAATACTTTGATCTTTTGATCCTTCCAAGACACTAACAAAATATTGTTTGGGCACTATTTTTTTATTTTTTTGTTGTTGTTCAGGCACATTTTTGACATTCTCTCAGAGCATCCTTTACTGACAGTGAATCTTAATTTATGTGTCTTTTGCAACCTGCCTAGGCTGAAAATTTCCCAAATCATCAAATTCTGCCCTCACTTTATCTCTTTCCTCTCACATTTTACTATAAGCAATAAAACCGAGTTTTACCTTCAAAACTTTTCTTCAGAATATCCTCAGTTAAATGTCAGCATTCATCAGTTGCTATTCTGTTTTCCATATAATAGTAGTAGGACACAACTCAGCTAAGCTTCCCTCCATTTTCCAATAATACGTTCCTTACTTCTTTCTGAGTCCTTACCAACAGAGCTTTTAATGTCCATATTCCTACCATTAATCTGTTCATGATGATTTAGGTATTCTCAAAAAAGATACAGATTTTCTTGATTATGTTTCTCACATCATTCTTGCCTTCACAATCAAGGCTTTTTTTTTTTTTTTTTTTTTTTTTTGAGAGAGAAAGAGAGTGCAGGCACTCACACACAGGTGGGGGCAGGGACAGAGGGAGAGGGAGAATCTCAAGCAGGCTCCACACTGGGTGCAGAGCCTAATGCAGGGCTCAGTCTCACAACCCTGAGATCATGACCTGAGCTGAAATCAAGAGTCAGACGCTTAACAGAGTGAGCCACCCAGGTGCCCCACCATCAGTCTTTAACATCCATATTTTTACAAACAGCAGTCTGTTCAAGGCAATGTAGGCTTTTTTTTTATCATGTTCCAGCCTCTACCAGTGACCCAATTTTAAAGCCACTTTCACATTTTTAGATATTTGTTACAGCACCACCCTACTTCTGGTATCAAAATATGTATTAGTTTCTTATTGCTACTAATTTACTGACAAATTGCCACAAACTTAGTAGCCTAAAACAACCCAAATTTATTCTCCAACAATTCTGGAAATCAGAATTTCTATATGAGTCTTTTAAAGCTAAAACCAAGTGTTACAAGGTCTGGTTTCTTCTGGAGGCTCAAGTAGAGAATTCATTCTTCAATGCACTTTTCTCATTCTACCAAGGCCTACATCAGCAGTTCTCCTGGTCCCACATCACATCACCTTCTTCCTCTCTGCTTCTGACCTCCCATGGCCTTCTAGCTCTAACTCTGATTTCCTTCCTCTCTCTCATGAGGACCCTTGTGATTACACTGGTCCCACCCAGATCACAGGATAATCTCTACATCTCAAGATCTTTAACTTGATCGCATCTGAAAGTTCTTTTTGCCATACAAGCTAACGTATTCAGAAATCCTGGGGATTACAATGTGGGCATTTTGGGGTGGCCAATATTCTTTCTGCCACAAGTTGTATATTGATACATTTTTCTCATGGTAATTGTTAATTTTACTGAGCACTGATGATGTGTCCTAAGTGCTTTGATAAGAGGTTTAAATATGGTATTTCATTTAATCCTCACTACTATCCCAGTAAGCTAATTATTGTTACCCCGTTTTATAGATGGGCAAACTGAGGTTGCCATAAAATGAACTGAACACAAATGACAGCATATATGAGATGGTGGATGGTATTTAAAATACTAAATTTTGGGGGCACCTGGGTGAAACAGTTGGGTGGACATCGGACTCTTGGTTTTGGCTCAGGTCATGATGTTGGGGTCATGAGATTGAGATCTTGCCTCGGGGCTCCACACTCAGTGCAGAGTTTTCTTAAGATTCCCTCTGCCCCTCCCCCACCATGTTCTCACTCTCTCTTTAAAATAAATAAATCTTTTAAAAAATCAAATAAAATACTAAAATTTCAAAACCGAGTGGAATAGCCAAAACAATCTTGAAAAAGAACAGAGTTGGAGGTCTCAGACTTCCTGATTTCAAAACTTACAAACTATAGTAATCAGAACTTACGAACTATAGAATAGAACGTCTAGAAATAAACCTTCACATATATGGTCAAACGATTTTTAACAACGATGCCAAGACCATTTAAGGGAAAAGACAGGGTTTTATTTAATACATAGTGTTGGGAAAACAATATCCACATGCAAAAAAAAGGGGGGAGAAAGAAATTGGCCCCTTATACTGTATTCAAAAACTAACTCAAAATTAATCAAAACCTAAAGATAGGAGCTAAAACTATAAACACCTAGATGAAAACATAGAAGAAAATCTTCACAGCTTTCAATTTGGCAATGGCTCATTGGATATGACACCAAAAGCACAGTCAACAAAAGCAAAAGCAGACTAATGGAACTGCATCAGAATTACAAATTTTTGTGTGTTAAATGACACTATCAGCAGAGTGAAAAGGGCTACCCATAGAATGTGAGAAAATATTTATAACTCATAAATCAAATAAGAGGTTCGTATCTGTAATATATAAAGAACTCCCACCAAATCATCAACACAACAACAAAAACATAAAACAGACAAAGGACTTGGATAAACATTTCTCCAAAGAAAATATACAGATGGCCAATAAGCACATGAAAAGATGTCTGACATCATGAAACACTAGGGAAATGCGAATCAAAACCATAAGATATCACTTCACACAAGTTAGGATGACTGTTACTTTATAAGAAAAGAACAAATTTTGGTGAGGAAGTGGAGAAATTAGAACACTTGTACATTTCTGGTGAGAATGTAAATTGCCGCAGCTGCTATGGAAAATGATACGGTAGTTCCTCAGAAAATTAAAAATAGAATTACCACATGATCGAGCAATTCTTCTGGGTATATATCCAAAAGAACTGGATTCCAGTAAATATTTGTATGCCACGTTCACAGCAGCATTATGTACAATAGCCACGAAGAAAGAAACCCATGTGACCATCAACAGATGAATGGATAACAAAATGTAGTGGATAACAATGGAATATTGTCAGCCTTAAAAAGGAAGGAAATTCTGACATGTTACAATTTGCATGAACCCTGAAGACATTATGCTAAGTGAAACACCAGTCACAAAAGGACAAATATTAGAGTAGTCAGATTCATAGAGACAGAAAGTAGAACGGTGATTACCAGGAGCTGAAGGGAGAAGGGAGTGAGGAAATAGTGTTTAATGTGTACAGAGTTTCAGTTTTTGAAGATGAAAAAAGTCTGGAGATGGATAGTGGTGATGATTGCACAACAGTATGGATGTGCATAATGCAACTGAACTGTATACCTTAAAATTGTTAAAATGATAAATTATTTATATTTTCCCTCAACATATAGGAGAATATTAAGAGTTTATCTGCATCTGCAGAAATGGAGGCATTATAATGTTATCTAGGAGAGAAAAAAAAACAACTCACTTTCCTTACCATAATAACCTCAAAACACCTAAAATATTCTTTTAGTCAACTAAACTGATACGTTTTCGTTTTCTTTTAATCTTTGTGTCACTTTAGTTTGTGAAGGTATCTTTTCTCTTATGCAAATTATACTTGTTCATGTTTTCATTCATCTAGAAAAGAAATAGTGCTGGGCATTTTTTTTCAGGTGTTAGAGAAGGAACAAGGAAAGACAAAACCTTTGTTTCCCATTGAGTTTTACGTTCTAGTGGTTGGGGCTGAGGCCAGGATGTCTATTTTAACTCATATTTGTCAATTTAAGATTAAGCTAGACTAACAACGTAACATAATAAAATAAAATTGGAAGAAAAAACATGTAAGATTAAGCTAAAATTATGAGAAGGAGATAGTCATATGAGAACTAGTGCATCATAAAACTTGATCAATAATTTACACATTGAACAAATTTTATTGAGGGTGTACCATGTTCCTGGCCCTCTTCTATACTTGGAAAATAGCATGAGATGAATAGAGTCCCTAATTTCCTATGGTTGACATTATAATGGAAAGAACAGATTACAAACAAATATATGTAAATATAAAATGTAAAAAATAAATGCCAAGGAAAACAAAATGAAGCAAGGTAATATATGACAGAGTGGG